>NC_067402.1:292419279-292766779 GCF_016432865.1 Antechinus flavipes | reverse complement strand
GAGTCATGTTGTGCCTCCCAGATCCACTCCAAGTTCTGCTTCTGAGCACAAGTTTCCTCCCTGCCATAAATATCATCCTTCCTTCTTTCCCAAAGAGTTCCAACTCATGCTTGGCTTTAAAGCCAAGCTCAGAGGTGGCTTTCTCCGGGAAAGATCTGGGAATAGAGGAAAGAGGGGACATTTGAGGTACAGGTTCTAGGCCTTTGCTCTCCCCTTTCACCCACTATTACTTGTACCCTAAAAACAGTTCCATCCTGTTGGCTCTGCTCAGCTCTCCAAACAACACCGAAGGCTAAATTACAAGGGAAGGGCTGGGCTCCGATTTCCCAGATAATCTGTCATCCGGGATAAAAGAGGAGGAAAGGATTTGGTGAGGGACTTCTCCCCTAGTTCTACGCTGCCTCCCAAATGGGGGGCAGTCCCTGTCCATCTTTCCTGGGAGCCTCTTTGTGTAGGAGGGAAGAGGGGCAGGCCCAAGGGGGGACCCCAGCGGCCAATAGAAGGTGCTGAGGGCGCCCGCGCCAGACCCCACCCCCGGGGAGCTGGCGAGCGGCCCGCTGGGCAGGCGAGCGGGTAGTTGCAGGGCTCACTCACGTTCTCGTGCCGCATGTGTTTGAGCAGCCGCAGCTCCCGGTATGCGCGCTTGGCGAACAGCTCCGACTGGAAGGGACGGTACAGCTTCTTGATGGCCACCTTGGTGCCGGTCCTGCTGTCAATGGCCGAGCTAGGGGCCCGACAGCAGAGACTCAACCACCCCTGCCGGGGAGGCGGGAGAGAGCCCGGCCGGACGAGCCGCCTCCCTCCCCCTAGGAAGTCTGGGGAGCCCGGAGCTGGAAAGTGGGGGTCCCCGCCTCTCCTCTAACACCTGCGCTTGCTGTCGTCCCTCCCGGGGGCGAGGGGACACCTCCCGAGGCCGCCCTCCGGGCACGGAGAGACTGGGGCCCTCCTCCGCGGCCAGGGCCGGAGCCCGGGAAGGAGAGGGCCCCATCGGAGTACCCCCTTCCCAGTCCCTCAGCCCCGATCGGGTTCTTCCCGCCGACTCAGCACACCGCCCTGTCCGTGCCCCCCACTCACCACACGGCCCCGTAAGCCCCCGAGCCCACGGGCTGCAGGTCCCGGTAGAGTTCCCGCACCTCCCACGCAGTCTTAGTGACCTCTTGCCGGTAAAAGCCCTTCCGGGGGGGCGGAGGGGAGCTCATGGCGGCCGGAGGGGGGTGCCGCGGAGGTCACCGGCCCCCTGCGCTCACACGCACTCACACTCACTTTCGGACACACGCGCGCATGCACACACACACACAAACACTACTCCCACAAAGGCTGACCCGTCAGGGTATTCCCCTGCCCCGGGAGGAGACAGCCTAAGGCTGTCCCCCACCGAATGGCCCCTCCCCGCGCCCCCGAAAGTGAAGGGGACTACTTCCCCACTGTCCAGTGCTCGTTTCTCTTGGAGCCCCCCGCCCCTCTCTGTCTCTGTCTCTTATCTCTCGTCCTTTTTCTTTATCTGCTTTCCTTTTGGATTCGTCCTCTGGTACTTTCTCTTTCTTTCTGTCCCTCAGCCTCTGGTGCTTTCTCTTGTTTCTGTCTCTATCTCTGTCTCTTTCTCTCTTCTTCCTCCTCCTCCTTCCCGGTCTCCGACTCTCTTTGTGTCCCTTTCCCCCTCAGACGCGGGGCTCTCTAAAGCTCTGTTGATCCTCCGGCAGTGGGGCCCCACGTGACCCCGATCCTTCTTCCTCTTCCCCTGGGAAACTTCCCCAACTACCTGCTGAAGGGGGGGGGGGGCGCAGCAGGGAGGCGCCCTTCTCCATTCCCTCCCCTCCCGCTCCCTTTCCCGTCCCCTCCTCTCTTTTCCCTTTCCTTCCCTTTCTAGCCCTGCCCTGCGCTCCCCTCCTCTTCCTCTGGCATCAGTTCCCAAGGGGACTGGGGTGGGGGTGGGGAGGAAGCACGGCCCAAGTCTCTGGAGCTTTATATGACAACATCCTCTTGCACATTGAGTTACAAAGTGCCTCCCTCACCAGAAACCCACGAAGTAGTTATCTCCATTATATTAAGTAGAGAAATCGAGGCTGGCCAGGGATGAGGGAGGGTTTTATCCCAACTCACCCATCCACAAATGGTCTCTTTCCAGGCGAAAAGAGCTTTGCTCCCCCTCTAAGTGCAGCTCTGACCCAAACAGCCCGGGAAAGTTGGGGTTGTCCCAAACTGGCTGTGAAACCTGAGGCTGTCCATAACCTACAACCCGCAACCTACAGTTCTTGAGCCTGTCAACACCACTCCCTTCATTTAAACCCTTTTAGCTGCTGCAGAAGCTATCTTTGGGGGGGGGGGGTTCTTGGGTGTCTGTGGGTCTGCCCTTTCTCTCTGACTCTCCTCCTACCTGGCAGACAGCTTCTGCTTGGTCTTTTGTCTAGGATTAAGAAAACGATACCAAAAAAAAAAAATGATAATAATGGATGTTAAATTTAAAAGTGGGTCAGGTGTATACGTTTTTTCCCCTTTCAAGATGCTTATTGATCATTTACCAGCACATATCATTTACCAGTGGTCTCCCTACTCCACTTTCACTTCTAAGAAAGGAGGGACCCCACTAAATCTGAACTTTGGGTTCAAGGAAAAATTATTCAGGAAGCATTCCTTCTGTAGCCTTAGCAAGTCTAAGCATGCTTATTATATTGGTGATTCTAGAAAATGCTTATGTCAGTAATTTTCACAGGCCAAACTAGGGCCCAAAGTCAGGGTCCAATATGTCTCGTACAAAGAGATCTCAGAGGACATGGGAGAAAGGAGGAGGAGGAGGAGGAGGAAGAGGAGAAGGAGAAGGAGGAGAAGGAGAAGGAGGAGAAGGAGGAGAAGAAGAAGAGGAGGAGGAGGAGGAGGAGAAGAAGAAGAGGAGGAGGAGGAGAGGAGGAGGAGGAGAGGAGGAGGAGAAGAGGAGAAGGAGAAGAAGAAGAAGAAGAAGAAGAAGAAGAAGAAGAAGAAGAAGAAGAAGAAGACGACGACGAAGAAGAAGACGAAGAAGAAGAAGAAGAAGAAGAAGACGAAGAAGAAGAAGAAGAAAAAGAAGAAGATGACGACCCTCTACAACATGCACCAAAGGTGCTTATCCATCCTCCATTTGAAGATTCCCAGTGATGGGTATCTCCATCCCTCCTGATGCAGCACATTCCACTTTGGTAAGACAATCCTCTTTGTTAGAAAGGTTTGCTTTAATTCAAGGTAAAATCCTCCTCAACACAAGCAGAACAAAGTTAATCCCCAAAGTTAGTTCACTTCCATACAACAGTCCTTTAATTACTTAGATACAGCTATCATTCCTCCCTGCTAAGCCATAGAGTAGATGTATTGAGTTCAATGAGACATCCAGGTGGAGCTGTCCAGCAGGCAGCAATTGGTGATGTGAGGGGAGGGGAGGGGGAAGAGAGAGAAAGAAGGAGAGGGAGAGAGAGGGAGGGAGAGGGAGAGAGAAGGAAAGGCAGAGGGAAAGAGGGAAAGAGAGAAGGAGAGGGAGAAAGAAAGAAAGAAGAAAGAAAGAAAGAAAGAAAAAAAAGAAAGAAAGAAAGAAAGAAAGAAAGAAAGAAAGAAAGAAAGAAAGAAAGAAAGAAAGAAAGAAAGAAAGAAGAAGAAGAAAGAAAGAAAGAAAGAAAGAAAGAAGGAGAAAGAAAGAAAGAAAGAAAGAAAGAAAGAAAGAAAGAAGAAAGAAAGAAAGAAAGAAAGAAAGAAAGAAAAAAGAAAGAAAGAAAGAAAGGAAGGAAGGAAGAAGGAAGGAAGGAAGGAAGAAGGAAGGAAGGAAGGAAAAAGAGAGAGAAAGAAAGAAAAAGAGAGAGAGAAAGGAAGGAAGGAAGGAAGGGAGAGGATAAATTAATTGCAAATGATCATAGATGGAAGTTGCTGGAAATCATTGAGGATCATCTGCATAGAGACGCAAAATGAATCTATGAGAATTAAAATTACCAAGGGAGAGTGGAAAGAAGAGAAGATGACCCAGTTCAGAGCCCCAGGAGATTTTTACGTTTTAGGCTTTGTAGAAAGGCAATGATCTAGCAATGACATTTGAGAATGAAGCATCAGATAAGCTTATTTGTCATTAAATTAAGGAATAAACCAGTTAATTTAATTAGGTGATTTAATTCTCTCCCCAAATCTTGAACCTCTGTAGAGGCTCCCCTTGATCTCTAAGTCACCAAGATTTAGAATCTGTCTTCCTTTAGCTTGGCAAAGAGGAGACAGGGACATTTGAGATGGCTTCAAGTATCTGAAGTCAAATCCTAAGTATTAGGTGGAGGCGGAATTAGCTTGGTTCAGCTTGGCCCCAAAGGGCAGGATGAGGAGCAGTGGGTGGAAGTATCAGGGGCAAATGATCTCAGGGCTGTCCAGAGCCAGGAGGGGAAGGGGGTTGCTCTCATGGGAGTTCTTCAGGCGAGAAGAGCATTGCTCTCATGCAGGTCAGAACCTTTCAGCTCTGATGTTTTGTGAACCCCAAGTCTCTTCTCCCTCACCCAGCCACAACCCTAGTTTGGCCCCCATCCTCTCTCACCCAGACCATCAATTCTCACCTTGCTCCAGTTTTTGCCTTCTCCAGTTCATCTTCCATGGCTGTAAAAATCCTCTCTCTCGGGCACCATTCAGAGCCTGATACCCCTCTCCTGAAAAACCTTCAGCAAGTGGGTTCCCCCACTCCACCCAGGGGGCAGCATAGGTTTCCAGAGTCCCCTGCCTAACCCTCCCCTCTTCTGTTTCTGATTTAGAGATTAGCTGGGGAAACCCCGAGCAGCTCATTCCCTCTAATTTTATCTCCAGGAGTGTTTGGGGACCCATGAACTCGGGCAGCCAGAGGATTGAGGAAGGGAGCTGGCTGGAAGAGCCAGCGTGACTGTGCCAGGCAAGTCCGGAGGGATGGTGGTGTTCTGGATCGGTTTCTGTAAAATGCTGTGTCAGCCTGACAGTC
Organism: Antechinus flavipes; assembly: GCF_016432865.1. Taxonomy (NCBI): domain Eukaryota; kingdom Metazoa; phylum Chordata; class Mammalia; order Dasyuromorphia; family Dasyuridae; genus Antechinus; species Antechinus flavipes. Next base: position 292,761,837 of record NC_067402.1, on the reverse strand, counting down.
AAGGCTCTTCTCTGAAGCTCTCTGTCTGCTGGTTCTGGCCCTTAGCCACGCTATAGAATCGATTCGATTTGTCTCTACAGCATGCTCACCCTCACCCCATTCCCCTTACCTCCCTGAGGGATCCAAATCTTCAAAATTCAACCTGGGTCCAACCTTCAAACCTCCAAGCACAGCTCAGCCCCCTACTCTAATGATGGCATTTCCTGCCTAGAGATCCTCTTCCAACCTCTTTCTCTGCTGGAGGACAGTGAAATCCAGGGAACTCTTTTCTTTCTTTCTCTCTCTTTCTTTCTTCTTTTCTTTCTTTCTTCTCTTTCTTCTCTTTCTTTCTTTCTTTCTTTCTTTCTTTCTTTCTTTCTCTCTCTCTCTCTCTTTCTTTCTCTCTTTCTTTTTTGCTGAGGCACTTGGGGCTAACTGACTTGCCCAAAGTCACATAGCTAGAAAGTGTTAAGTGTCTGAGGTCAAATTTGAATTCAGGTCCTCCTGACTTCAGGGCTGGTGCTCTATCCATTGCACCACCTAGCTGTCCTCCAAGGAACTTTCTTAAGAGCACAATGAAGGGGTCAGAAGTTGAGTAAGAAGCCAGATTTCCTTTCCCTTCTGAAGAGTGGCTTTTCCCTGAACTAAGTTCATCATCCCTCCAGTTCTGAAAAGCTCAGTCATCGCCTCCAGGGCATCCCTTGTCCCTCCAGAGGCCTTATCACCATAGGAAACGTTTCCTGGAGTCTTCAATCAGCCAAAAAGCATTTATTGACCACCTACTATGTGCCAGGCACTGAGGGTACAAAAGACCAAACTAGGAGGGGTACCTGCCCTCATGAAGCTTACACTCTGCTGGGGGAACGGTCAGGTACACACATAATACAAAATATACACAAAATCCATTTGTTTGGTTGTAAATACAAATCTCACGAGAACAGAGTTCGCTCTGGGAAGTTTGTCCTTACATGGAGCCGTCTCTCGATGACTTTCCCCTGTGACTGCTCCCACTTGTGCTCTCTGGGGTCAGGCAGAACAGGCTAATCCTTCCTGTACCCGATACCCCTTTAAGTCTCCAAAACAAGCTGCAGTATCACATCCCCTCCGAATCTTCTCTTCCCCAGGCCGACCATAACTAGTGTCTCCAACTGATCCTCCCCTGCCCCTCCTTCTGGGCTCCCTGTTAATCGCCACCCCCCCTCCCCCCCGGCCTTCTCTGCCTCCTTCCTGAAATGGCCAGAGCCGGACACTCCCGCTGCCCCGTCCGGCCCAGCCAGAGAACAGAGTTTCCCCGTCCTGGACGACCCGGCCTCTCCCAATATGGCTGGCTATGTCATGCTTGTTGATTGATTAAATGCTTGCTGATTGACTGATTGATGGGCTCAGGGCCTGGGGAGGAGGGGAGGTGTGGCAGGCCCTCCGCCAGCTCCCAGGATCCCCTTACAGTAACAGGATCCTGCGGGGCAGGCCTGGGCCCCGCGCCCACAGAGCTCCAGCCCCCGGCCCTGGCCGCCGGCCCCGCGGGCCCCACCGCCCGTCCTGGAGTCCACTTTGTCGCCTGGGCTTGTTGTTGTAAAATGACTCCGGGACTGTGGGTATCGAGCCTGGCACACAAGGCACGAGTCCTGCTAATAAGGTACACATTTCAGTCTCACCCGTGACACGCGGCGGGACACGTGTATGAGGCTGGCACTCCGCACGCATTTCACACCTCCACGTCCTGGCCCGGCGCCCGGCTGTGCCCACCCTGCAGACGGACACACCGGTCCCCGTAAGACGGGCTAGCTGGCTCCAGCCCCCAGGGGAGCCCTCACACACGTGCACGAAGCAGAGGCCCACGGATTCTCACGCAGCGCCCCGTTGCCAGGCTGCCGGTGGGAACCGTTGTGATCTTCCTTCCCGGCAGCAGGATCTGGGCAGAGGCGAGGGCAGCCCCCCTCCCTCCAGGGTGGGATTTCCTTCCTCGGTTGCTCTTCCTGTCCCCATACCCTCCTCCCCACTCCAGTTCCTCACAGAGTTCTTGCTCGCGACTGAGCATAAGTGCTGGCGGGCTCCTCTCCGGTGTCTGGGAGCTGGGCAAAGGAAGGTGGGGGCCCTTCTGGCCCTCAGTGAATTAAGGCTTGTGCAAAGGCCCCTTTCGCCCATCACCTCATCAACCAGCCTCGGTCCCGCCTCCCAGAAACCTCCCAAGCTCAGGCCCTCCTCTAGGAAAGCCCTGCTTCTCTCCTCAGCCTTCCCAGAGCCCTCTAGTCCAAACTCGGCTCTCCTTGCCCCAATTCCTCTAGCTTTCGGTCTAAGCCCTGAGTCACAAACTAAGTTTCAAGGACTTCCCTCCCACACTGGAAGCTCCCAGAGGGCAGGACCTTGAGATTCCGGCCGAACCCTCCATTTGAAATCCCCCTTCGTGGCCTGGCTACTAACACTAGCTCTCTCTCTAAGAACCTTCTTTCACTTTTGGACAGAAGTGAACAGAATCCTGGACAGAACAAGAAGAGAGTTTCGGCCCCGACTCCAAAGCTTCCTAGAGATCTGAGCGCAGGCAAATTGCCTTGTCTCTCTGAGTCTCATTTCCCCAACGAGGCAAAAAAAAAGAAGAAGAAGAAAAAAAGTCTGATTTTTCTAATGCAGTGGGTGGTGAAAGCTAGAGAAATGGGAACAGCTGGCTTTCCCTTCCCTAGTTCTGATGGCCCAGCTGGCCCCATCCTCCCAACCCCCAAACCCAGCAAATCTATTTTCCTGGGTCTTGGTCCCTCTCCTTCAGCAGGTTATCTGAGGGACTTTTCAATCCCGGGATTCTCCTGGAGGAAGGGAGCCCATGGGGAGGGGGGGAGTGCAGCTCTTCCCCTAAGCCACCAAAAGCGGTGCTCCCAGTGTAAAACGGGGTGTCCTGTCTCCCCCCGACAGTCCTGAGGGCCTGGCTCACCGTCAGAACCCACACACCCACGTAGGCACTTGAATCACCCTCTAGTCCAACTCAAAACCGAACAAGAATCTTCCTGATAAGTGGTCACTGAGCCCATTGGGCACTGGGGATCTCACGACTTCTCATGGGAAAACTGGATGATTTTCATTTTTTCTAATTAAAAGTTGGTTGTGATTGTTTTTTTTTTTTTTTTTTCACTTAATCACCCACTGTTTCTGGTTCTGCCTCCTGGGACTAAGCAGAAGGAGGCTGTCCTCATGGCCCATCATCTCCAAGGTCCCCGGACCTTCCAAATGAACCCTTGCCATCCTGGTCTCCTTCCTGAGAATGGGTGCCCAGGACTGAACCCAGAGGAAGCCTGATCGAAGCAGAGAACATCCGGAGTCTCCCCTCCCTGCTCCTGGCCACCATTGGTCCCCTCCGAACCCAGGCTGAAATCCCAGTGGCTTTTCCCGTTAGCTTGTGAGTCACTGAGGCCCCCAGATCTCCTTCAGACAAAATTGTTCTCTGGTGACATTTTATCTCTCATTTGGCGCAGCGCTCCAGAGCTTGCCATGATCTTCTCTTGGCTTCTGTCCGCCAACACATCAGCTCTCCCATTCCCAGGATCCGTGTGTCTGTGTGTGCATGCGTGTGTATGTGGAGGGGCACGGGGAGCGCTCAGCAGCCTGAGGATCCCCAGGAGCTTGTTCCTGTCCGGGTCAGTTTGGCTCATTCTCACAAGTTGCTGAATCGGGCTCCCTGGGCCTCCGGACCATCGCCTCCTTCCGCGTACTTGCACAGGGTAGCCAGTCGCCCCAAGCTCCCCTTCTCCAGACTGGGGGTGTTTGCCCCAGTTCCTCCTGATTGGAGGGGGCCTGGGCCCGGGCCTCTGAAGCATCCCGACGGTCCTCCCCTGGGCTTTGTCCAACCCCCCGGTGTGCTCCCTAAGCAGGGCGACCCGCCGCCCCCCTCGCCCGTCTGCGCTCCCAGCTGGCCCAGTTTCATCCCTTAAATGCGTCCTCGTTCAAACACACCCCCAGCCGCCCAGCTGCGGCCCCCCCACCCTGCCCCCCACGTCCAGGCCAGAGAAGCTAGAGGTCTTCCCTGGTTGGCCCAGGCTCCAGCCCAGAGAGGACCCCTTCCTCGGCCTCTCCCCCAACCCCGGCTCCCAAAGTCTGCCAGAGAGCGGGGGGCTGCGCCCCATTCTAGCCACGTGACTGCTCTTCTGAGCGGGCGAGTCCTTGGGAGTAGCAGGCTGAAAGCCTCCGGCCTCCTTTCTCCTTGTTTATCCACACACTGTCCCGCGGTCCAGGGGAAGAGCCCACCGCCCCGGCCCCAGGGAATGAGGTCGCCCCGGAGCGGGGCCCGGGGCCTGCTTCCTGAGTCTGCTCCGCGCCCTCTGGGATGGGTGAAGCCGGGCGTCGGCCGGGCCCTGCCAGGGCGGTGCCTGTGGCCCCCGGCCGCCTCACGGCTCAATCTCCAGGCCGTCCATCGGCAGCTCGGGGGCCTTGAAGCTGATGACCTCTTCGTAGGTGAGCTCTGAGGGGGTGGGCGACAACCAGCGGGCAGAAGGACAGAGAGACAGGAAGACAGAGAGACAGAGACACGGGGAAACAAAGCAGTGAGTTTCAAGATTCCCTGCTCCCTGATCTTCCCCCCACACACACACACCTGTTGTCCCACCTCATCGCTCATTTTCCCCCTCCAGGCCCACTGACCCCCTCCCCAAATCTACAACTCCTCACCCCGATAACCCCAGGCCCCCTCTTCCCCAGGATCGTGTCTGAGAAGGGTTGGGGACATCTTTCCTGTGGGAAGTGGAGCAATGTCTTTCCCCGGCTCTGAGGAAACGGATGCTGGCCAGACCATTGAGCAACAGCCGCCAGCCGAGCCCTGCCTCACAAACCTGCCCGCGTCAAGAAGGGGAAGCTGGGAGTGGGTGGGAAGGACTGGCCCGGCTCTCCTCCCAGCTTCAACCCTCCGGTTCTGTAACAGCTTGAGGAGATGGGGATTCGGAAAGCCAGGGAGAGGCCAGGGGAAGGCAGGGGGCTAAGGAACAAGGCTCAGTGAGACCCTGAGGCCCTTTGGTGCCCCTGGGTGCCCGACAGCCTCTCCCCTCACCCTTCCACTCCTCAATGGTCCTTTCTTTGTTCTCGATGCTCTCGTCATAGGGCTCCGCCTCGGGCTCATCCTCGGGATCGTGGTATTGGGCAAAGTAGGGGTGTGCCAGGGCCTCCGTGGCACTGACCCGCCGGTCACTGTCCAGGACCAGCATCTTCTCCAGCAGGTCCACGGCTGGGGGCGGGAAAAGGCAGCGAAACATGGGTCAAGGGGCCCGAGGCGGACCGTGGCTCCGTGGCCCGGCGCCCAACCGACTCTCAGTCTCCGTCCCACCATTCGGAAAATGGAGGCACATTTCTACCTCAGGAGCCACCCAATGATGTTTGCCCATCTCTAACGTGCAATCATGTACCACCGTGCGTTACAGCATCCCTCTGTTAATTTATCCTGTCTACAGATACGGCCGCTTGCATGTCATCTGCCTCATCAGCCTGGGAGCTCCGTGGGAGTTTTTTCTTATTGCATAGTGCCTGGCATACAGTAGGCAGTTAATAAATGCTTAGGGACCAACTGACTGTCTTACCCACTATTGGTCTAGAAATTCTATAAGGATATAGACTAGATCTTTTCTACTAAATGAAGCCTGAAAGCACTACATGAATAATAATAGTATTATTACTCTGTTATATTTTCCCCAGTGCAGACCAGGGCATGCAGAAGGAACTTAATAAATGTTTTTGGTATGGATGAATGGATGAACTCCCCACCCCATCTCTACCTGTTGATTCTTCCTGCTCCCTCTTCCCTGCAGGATAGGAGCAGTGTTGAATCCTTTCCAGGCATTTCCTATCTCCTTCCTGCAGGGAGTAGTTAGGGTGTGATCTTTGCTCAGTCTTCTCCTCTAAAGATACAAGCAGCTATACCCTAATAAACAAGTAGCTCATTTTTTAGGCTGAGGGCAATAGGATGACCCCAATTTCCCAGTAGTTTCCGTCTCTGTTTTATAGAGATTATAGAAGATGAAAAGTTATTAAGGCGATCACGATAGCTCCGAGCCCCCAGTTGGGAAAAGTCCTACCATTAGGAGACAGTGTTCAACTGGAAAGAGCAATGTCAGGAGAAACTGAGTTCAAATGCTACTTTTTGTCCATGTGACTTTGGGCAAGCCCCTTAACCTCTCTGGGTCTCAATTTTTTTCATCTAAAAGATGAGGAGAATGGGCTAAATGGCATCTGAGGTCTCTTCTCTATCTCTGAACTTAGGAGTCTCAGTTTCCACCTTTCTTCAGATGAACCTCAGCGTTCATTTCTTCTTTGAAACTTGCCCTAATTACTTATCTCCCAAGTGAAAAGAACCTTTTCTATCATATCCCTTACCATACTTTTGAGGGGACTAGTTCACTGCCTTTGGACTTATCTCATTTTCCACAGTCGAAAAGCTAGCAAGTTTGAAGAGTCCTCACTCACTTATCACTGACCTCAGAGTTAATGGTGAATTTGTCCCTTCCCTGTTTCAGCTGGGGTGGGACAGGCTGCCTATCTGTCTCTCTCTTTCTGGGCATCCCCAAAACCAAATATGGGCCCATTACACAGCAGGTGCTCAATACATGTTTGTTTATTGAATCAACATGTTTACTCCCTTCTATGAGGAGGAAAACTGAGCTCATCCTAACTTGTCTCTGTTCTCGTTGGTACCCACCCCTGCCCTCCAAATCCTGGTGCCCTGTGCCCTCAGTCCTCACGGCTCTTCCCTCGTTCCTTCATCACCCTTTGCTAAACTCCCCATCACCCCGCCCGACCCCATTTCCCCCTTGAACCCCTGCTCTCTCTCCCCTTCAACCTCCTAGCCCATCTGTTCCTCCTTACCAAGGGGGTTGGCTCCTCGGAAGATGCTTCTCAGGTCCTTCTGGGGCATGTGGGGCAGGGACTCAATGTATTTTCGGGCCTGGGGAGGGTGGAGGCAAGGAGATCTTAAGTCTTTTCCTTGACACCGGATAACTGGAAAAGGGAGGAAGGAGGAAAGAGGGAGAAGGGAGGCCTGGAGGACAGTACCAGAAATGGACGAGAAGCAGCAGGAAGTATAGAAGATGAGTAGGGAGGGTTAGCTGGACCACTCACGTGTTCAGACGAGATCTTCTTCAACAGTTCGGAGCTGGGGGTCCCAACCACCTCCATGATCCGTTTGAGCTGGTCAATGTCTGTCCAGCTCAGGAAAACCAGTGCCAGGCTGTACAGTGCCCACCCACACACCCAGGACCCTGCCCAGGGGAAGTTCATCCCAGAGGGGTGACCACCCTATTAATACTACCTATTAATACCTATTATTAGTAGGTATTAGCACCCTATTCATACTAATATTAATTAGTATCAATTACCCTATTAATACTAATATACCAATGAGTGACTACAGACTAGGGGCTATTCCCCTCAGTGCTTCAGGCAACAGACCATTAAATTGTAGAGCAGTTGCTAATTTGCATTAATTGAGGGAATTTCCTTAAAGGACCGTCCTAAAGGCAAAGAAAAGTTAGGTCCAGACAAACACCCAAACAAAAGACAATGAAAATGAGCTCTTTGAGGATTGGGATTTCTGAGCAAAATGCTTTCCTTGAAATAGCCCAGGGGAAGCAGAAAGTGTGAAAATCATTATTCCCAAGCTCCCAGAGGAGAAACCAGAAATTCATTGTGGGAAAGTGACTAGAAAGCATCCAAGTCAGTCCCTAGCCACTTTTAAGGACTTCACATCCAATGTAAAGGAAAGGGAATCATCTCCCAGATCCGTGTCCTGCCCCCTGCCCTTGCTCCCCACAGTATCTTCTCATACTTCCATCCAAGGATACAGTCATTTCCAGGGAAGAGGGCCTTCCCCTTCAAGAGCTCCGCCATGATGCAGCCCACAGACCATATGTCCACTGGGAGCGGGGGAGAGAGGGAAACAGACAGACAGACAGAGGCAGAGAAGGCAAGGGAGGGAGGAGAGGCAGAGAAACAGGGAGGAAGGCAGGAAGGCAGGAAGGGAAGGAAGAAGAGACACAGGCAGAAACAGAGAAAACAAGGGAGAAAGCAGAGGGAGGAGAGGAAAAGACAGAGACAGAGAAGGCAAGGGAGGGAGGAGAGGGAAAGAAACAGGAGGAAGGCAGGAAGGCAAGAAGGGAAGGAAGAAGAGACACAGACAGAAACAGAGAAAACAAGGAAGAAAGCAGAGGGAAGAGAGGAAAAGACAGAGACGGAGAAGGCAAGAGAGAGAACAAAGGGAGAGAAACAGAGACAGAGAGAGACAGAGAGATATGGGGAAGATAAAGAGGGAGAAAAGGGGGGAGATAGGAAGATAAAGGGAGACAGAGACAGAGAGAGAGAGAGAAAGAGAGAGGGATTAGGGAGGGGCTCAGTGTGAGCTCCTGCCCCACTAGGAAACCCATCCTGCTTATTATCTGGACTTTCCCCTTTACTAATTTCTCCTGGCCTAAGAGTCTAACACCCTGCCCCCACGGTAGGCACAAGGCTAGACCACACCCTGTCTAATCTCTGAGACCAGGTTGTCCAGCTGATCTGGGCCGCATCCTGTCCTTTAGCTGGGGGATTCCCCTTACCCTAGTTTGTGAGCTCCCAGAGGGCAGGCCCTGGGTCCTTTCCTTCTCTGTCTCCCACAACCGACTGAGCTGACCTGCTCACTTTTTTGGGCAGCTTTTGCTGACACTAAGAGCTTCTATTTGTGAAGCCCTCTCCCTCTCCCTTCCTCCTTCCTCTCCCCCTCTCCCTTCCCTCCCTCAGTCTCTTTGTCTCTCTGTTTCTGTCTGTTTCTCTCTCTGAATGTCTATCTCTGTCTGTCTCTCTCTTTCTCCCTCTCTCTCTGTCCTTAACAACAATTATGCAGCTCATAACCCAGCAGGAAGCCTTTTCAATAACTTCCCGACCTTCCTGACCCCCAAGGAAAGTGTGAGCCAAACCCACTGAAACCTAAGCCAGAGGGCAGTCCTCCTTTAGCCAAGCTCTGGAACAGGCCGACATCCCCAGAATGGAATCCGGAGCTGGCTACAGAAGGGAACTGCTCAGTTCTCCCTCCCTTCCCCCGACCCCGACTCCATCTGAGTATGGTCTTTCCAGGGCACATGCCAGTGTACATGTCATTGGCAAACATCGGTTTTAGGTAATCGGGGAGCACTCGACTTGCCCGTGCAGCTCATGTCCATGTTATTTTAAGGCCCTGTCATGACATGGAACGGTCTCTGAGCCAGGAGCCTTTGCTGACTCTGGACTCTCCCACTCTCAGGGCTCTGCAGCCCTCTGAGGTGATTACGTATAGAGAAGGCGCCAATCGGCACTGAGAGAGGGACTTTCCTCACCTGGGAGTCCCCCAGAGCAATGAAACCAGAGGTCCGGCCCAGAGGATGTTTAATTATCTGCGGCCTGGGTTTACCTTCTCCTCCTCTACATGAAACGCTGTCTTGCCCTTTACCTGTCTGGTTGTAATGCATCCAGTTGAGCATGATCTCAGGGGCGCGATACCAGCGCGTGGCAACGTAGCCTGTCATCTCATCATCTGTCTGGCGGGCCAGCCCAAAGTCCAAGATCTAAGGAGTCACAACCAGAGCTGAACCCTCCGGGCCAGGAGGAGGGAGACCCGGCCCCGTCCTGGGAAAGCCCCTGGTCTGAGAGGGCTCCGGGGACATGTCAGGGGCAACATTAGAACCCCCAAATGAATGCAGGGCCCGGGAGCCTAGCTATCCCGAGGAGACATAGGAGGATCACTTGGGGAAAATTCAGGACAAATTGGGCAGCAGCAAAAGGAGCAAGCCCAGCTGCCCACTCTCATTGGTCAGGAGACTCTATATAACTACTTATTTCAGTTAGTGTGGATAATGACCAACGGACCAAGCCAAAGGTCTCAGGGCCGGCAAGTGACAGAGTTTGACCAAGTTCACCCCCTCTGTATACAACCCTGCAGACACCCGACTCCTTTCCCTCAACATAAACATGGCAAAACGGAACCAATGTTGGGTTACACGAAAAGACAACTGAGAGGTGAGTGAATTGGTTTCCATGTCTGTTCTTAGGTCTGACTGCCTGGATGGAAGGTGTCTGCATACAGTGAGCCCCTAGGGGTTGAAAGTTCACTTTCCTGTGTAGCCAAAGACCTTTAAAAAAGGTTTCTGTCATTTTATCAAGCCAAGGACCTTTAGGGAACAGATACTGAGGCAGAAGCACAATTCATTCAGCTTGGGGGGGCACAAATGGGATCTGGCTCTGGGTTCTCTCTTTGCCAGCAGCTAAGTCCATCCTTGGACGCCAGATACCGGAGTAGGGGGCACAGGGGAGGGGGAAGGAGAAGCCAATGGGTTCCATTTTAACCCTCCCTGTGCCCAGGCAGTGCCAGCCTCACCCTCAGCTCGCAGTCCTCATTCACAGCCAGGTTACTGGGTTTCAGGTCCTATAGGCAGGACAGCAATCCCAGGTGAGTATTCCTGGATCTCCACAATTCTTACCCCACATTGTGTCCTCCCTTCCCCTTTCCCTATCCTGCTTCTATCCTCTTCCCCCCCCGCCCCTCCTGGAGGCCCAGAGATCAGGATCCCAAAGCCCCCCAATGCCCGGCTGACCCAGTCCCCAACCATACTCACTCTGTGGATGATTCCAGCCGAATGGATGTACTGAGGGATGCAAGACAGAGAGGAAGGTGAGCCGTCAGCAAAACCTGGCCTAGTGACCCTTTTGGTGACTTATCCAGCCCAAAGGAGGGGAGGAGACAGGGAGGGCAGAGTCAGGGAGACATCAGGCACTGGGCATGGGGGGAGTCCCGGGACCCTGCTCGTCTCTCACCTTCAGCCCCCGCAGCAGCTGGTACGCCAGGAACTGGATGTGTTCATCCGTTAGCTTCTGGCACCTGACAATGTTGTTCAGGTCGGCCCCCATCAGGGTGGTCACGAGGTACCTACAGGGAAGATCAAGGATCAAAGATGGGGGGCCCAGGAATCAGGAGCCAAAGGAAGGGATCCACTGATGATGAGAAGGCTCAGGACTCTGGACAAAAAAGGGCCCAGTAGCTGTCAGGAGACCCAGGGATCAGAGATCAAGAATGGAGGGCCCAGGATTTGGGGACCAGAGAAGAGGGGCCCAGAGATAAATAGGGCTCCAGGAGGGGTCAGGGATCATACAGGCCCCTCACCACTGAACCTCAGGCTACTACATTGTTCCCCCTTCAGCCGGGGGTCTTGGGCAGGAGCACCCCACATCCCACTCACACTTCGTTGAAGTTTTCTATAGATGTGGCTGGCGTGAAGACATCCAGGAGGCCGATGACCTGGACAGAGACAGAGGGCTTTCTGTCAGGGGCCTCCGACCTCCTGCAGACCGCTCTCCTCGCCCCCTGCCACCCCCGGATCCTAACCCCCGGCCTCCTCACATTTTCATGTTTCATGTGCTTCAGCAGCCGTAGCTCCCGGTATGTCCTCCTAGCGTGGACCAACGACTGGAAGGGACGGGACAGTTTCTTCACAGCTACTTTTTGCCGAGTGCGGGTATCATATGCCGAGCTGTAAAACAGGCCCAGTCAGGGATGGGGATGGGTTAGGAGGATGTGGAGGGAAGCAGACAACGGGCCTGGGGCCTGAGAATGCCGCTCCCTCTGCCCCTTTCTGCATCCAGAGAAAGAGCCGGGGACACCCCAGAGGTCAGGCAAGAAGATGCTGAATAGCAGGACAGCACCTTTCAGGGCCAGTGTAGACCCACTCCCAGAAGAAGAAACAGTTGGGGGGGAGGCTTGGACCCCCAACCTTTCTTCCTGCTTACAATAACTCAGGGCATGGACCTCCAGTCCTTCCTGCTTACAATAACCTGGGGCATGGATCCCTGGCCCTTCTTCCTACTTACAATAACTCAGGGCTTGGACCCTTGGCCCTTCTTCCTGTTTACAGTAACCTAGGACATGGACCCCCTCAGTCCTTCTTCCTACTTACAATAACAGGAGTGGACCCCCGGACCTTCTTCATGTTTACGCAGTAACCCAGAATATAGACCTCCGACCCTTCTTCCTACTTACAGTAACCCAGAGTTGGACCCCCAGCCCTTTTTCCTGCTTACAGAAAGCAAGTGCTAGAGGCTTCACTGGCCCCCAAGTCATCCCAAATGCACACCCACCATCGCGCACCACCGGCTTTCAGAAAGTCGCCTGCTGCTTTCCCATGAATGCTTTCCCACTCCTTCCATACTGGATTTTGGTCTAACTTATCCCCGTGTTCCATCAGCCTCCAGCTCATTTTCCACTTTTCGTGGGGAGTGCAGCGCAGCTCACTGTCCCTCCGCCTAATCCCTGCCCTCATGCTCATGGCCATGTTGGGCCTCCAAGAGTCTGCCCTCCCAGGCCTCCACCCTCCTGGCCTCCCTCGACCCCCTCCACCTTCCTTCTTCCTCAGGCTTGGCCATCACTTTGCCCATGGCCATCTCTCCTAAATGTTCTGCCTCCACGGCCCAGCGCTCTGACCACAACCTACCTTTCACTCTCCCCTTTGGTCTCACCTCAGATAGCCTGTTCTTTGTCCCAATTCGGATCTCCTCCTTCCCCAGTCTGGACTATTTAATCAATCAGTTCAACCACCCTTGACTTCCTGGCCTCCCATCACCAGTCGCACCTCCGCAAGCCCCAGTCCTTGGTGGCCCTTACTATTCCATCTGCCTTTTTCATTTCTACTCATTTACTTCTGAACGCTCTTAGGAGCACTCACCACTGCTCAGAGAGCTTTCCATTCTGCCCTAATTGATTTTGTCCCACTCTCCACAGGGATTATAGTGAACCTGCTCTTCTCTCTGCAGACCCCTTTGTCTACCCCTCTAGTCTCCCTCTCTGCCAAGATTTTCATCTTTTACTTTACTGAGTAAACAGAAGCCGCCTCCTGTGAGCTCCCTCTTCCATCACACCTCAAAACCTTTACACCAATCTCTGACACAGAGGGAGCTCTTCTTGTCAAAGCCCACTCTACTCGTCCCCTTGATTGCATCCCATCCCATCCTCAAATGATTGCTCAGCACTCCTCCAACTCCGATTCTATGATTCTTCACATTTTCCCCAAACCCATCCCACCTCCATTTTCCCTCCTTCCCTCCAGGGCACCATCATCCCTCCAATCTCCCAGGTTCCCAACTTCCAAGTCACCTTTAACTTTGTTCTACCTTCCTCAACCCCCATAATGCATCAGTTATGAAGTCTTGTCAGATCCCACTTCCACAATGACCCGTGACCTTTTCCCCACTCAGATAACTTCATTCTGGCCTTCTTTCTGTGCTACTGCAACACTTTCCTTTCCAATCCATTTCCCACAGAACCAGTAAGTTGGTATTCCTAAAACAAGATTTAACTTTGCCATTCACTTTGTCAAAAATTTCCAATAGTTTCTTATTGCCTCTAGGACCAAAAACAAAATCCCAAGTCTGGCATTTAATCCATTTCCCCCCCTTCTTCCTCCCCCCCACTCCCAATCTGGCTCTGACCTTTCATGAAACAGCTCTGCAAATGCTCTATTCTAGTCTCTGTAACACCACCATCCCCTGTACTCCAAATCATTTCTTGTCAGTGATCAGCAATAGAGGGCCTAAGAATCAGGAACCCAAAGGAGGGGGTTCAGTGGTGAGCAGAAGGCCCAGAACTTTGTAACCCTAAGAAGGGGCCTAATAGTGGTCAGGAGACCCAGAGATGGAAGGCCCAGGAATCAGGAACCAAAGGAAGGGGCCAGTGGTGAGCAGAAGGCCCAGAACTTTGTAACCACAAGAAGAGGCTTAGAAGTGGTCAGGAGACCCAGGGATTGGGGTTCGGGGATGGAAGGCCCAAGAATCAAGAACCCAAAGGAAGGGTCCAGTGGTGATCAGAAGACCCAGAACTTTGTAACCACAAGAAGGGAGCCTAGTAGTGGTTAGGAGACCCAGAGATGGAAGGCCCAGGAATCAGGAACCAAAGGAAGGAGGCCAGTGGTGATCAGAAGACTCAGGACTCTGGAAACATAAGAAGGGGTCCAGTAGTGGGTCAGGAGACCGAGGGATCAAGGAACAAGGATGGAGGACTCAAGAATCAGGAACCCAAAGGAAGGAGGCCAGTAGTGATCAGAAGGCTTGGGACTCTGGAAACATAAGAAGGGGTCCAGTAGTGGGTGAGGAGGGATCAAGGAACAAGGATGGAGGACTCAAGAATCAGGAACCCAAAGGAAGGGTCCAGTGGTGATTAGAAGGCCCAGGACTCCATAATCACAAGAAGTGAACCCAGTAGTGATCAGGAGACCCAGGGATCAGAGATCAAGGATGGAAGACCCAGGATTTGGGGACCAGAGAGGCACGAGAGGCCTCCTATGTTCCCCAACCTCATCTGGAATCTGTTCTTTCTTCACTTCGATCTGGTAGCTTTCTCTCAGAGCCCAGCTTCGTCTCCAGAAAGGCTTTCTTGACCCTCTCCCTGACCCTGGGCCTCAGCTTTTGCTCCTTCTTGAAATGACTTCACATATACTCAGCACTAGCCATCTACAACTGAACTCAAACCCCTTGAGGACAGAGACTGTGATTTGTGTTTGTTTATCCCCAGGGTCTTGCACAAGTAGGTGGTCAGTGAATAAATGGCTTTTAACTTGAATCTCTACCATGCTTTCACAATAACTCCGAGAGGCCAGAATTAAAAATGTTATTATCCCATGAGAAAACTGAGATTAAGTGGTGTCCTTAAGGTCAGCCAGCTCACGAGTTCCTAGCTGGGTTTCTAACCCAAGTCTTCCAAGACCAAAGGTAGCAGTTTCCCTTCCTCGGGGCCTCAGCTGACTTCTGAGATTCAGATATCATTTATTAGCTATAACTGACCAAATCTGGGGCACTCTGGCCCTCTCCTTGACTTCCTGGTACTGAGGTAGGAAGGTATTACTGGATCATGGAAGCCCAGCATCCATTGACTGGAGCTCAGGCAGAGCACCTGGCTGACATGCTGGGGTATGGGTAAGGGATCGGTAAGCACCTAACATGGCAATATCTCACGTTCTCTGGGCTTGGCCATTGATTCTACTTTTCATTTGTGCCTTATTAAACCCAAGCCCAAGGGAATAAGCAGTTTAATTCCTGTCCCTAGAGATAAGCAGTAATCACTGGAGCCAGACAGTCTGGCAGGTACTAAGGACTAGCGTACACACACACCTGAGCTCAACCTGGCACCCGGGAGCCCAGGGTCACTTGCTCAGCTGGTGTAGCCTCTCAGATAATGACACCTTTCCCCTGTCCAGACCCTGGTCCTGATGTCCGTCTCTTCCCCCCACAGGGCACAGACAAACCGGAGCCCTATTCTTAGGGGCCAGAGCTCCCAGAGCTTGAGGCTGCTAATGGGAGCTCCTGAAGGTGGGCTCTGGGGGCTGCTTCTTCTGTACCCCCAGGCCAGGAGCTCCCTGAGGGCGAGGCTTTGGTCTGTTGCTCCTCTGACCTCCAAACTGGTAGCTCCTGGAGGAGAGGACGAGGGGTCTTATCTGCAGCCCAGACGAGCTGCATTGGGCAGAGACATGAATAGGAAGGGGAGGGAAGACAAATGGGATATAGTGGAGGAAGTCAGCAACCCCACACTGACTTGTGTTCTCACTCACCCTCCTCTGGTGGCTGGAGAGCTCAAACCAGGATCAGGTCAGGCATGAGCAGGACCCCTTTTGTGGGTGATCCAGACTAGGAGGGGAGGGGCATAGTACAAGAGGCAAGGTCCTGAGCCAGAACAATGGGGGGAAGTAGAGGAAGCGGGGCTGGGAGAGTCGCTTCCTGGCTGTGGACAAGGACAGAGAGGGAGGAAGGGAGTTTCTTGTTATAAAAAAAGTTCAAAGCTTCAGGACTGGAGTGGTCCAGCAGTTCTCCCCAGGGCTGGGGCAGCCTCTGTCCTGTTTGGCTTACAAAGGGGCTTGCAATGGTAGGATGGAGACAGTCCTCTCTAGGTCTCTCCATTATCCCCAGACTTGGACGTGGGCTGGCCCACTCCTAAGCACCCAAACTGGAAGACCTCAGCATCTGGGGATCCCACTGAGACTGCTCAAATGGAGCCAGGTAGCTTCTCCCCAAGCCTGCAGTCCTTCAGGGAAGGGTTCCTACCCCACTTTGGCCGCCCTCCTCTGACTGCCGGTCAGCTTGTCAACATTCCTCCTAATGTGGCCCCTAGAAGTGGACACAGGACTCCAGACACAGTCTGAGCTGCGCAGGGGACAGGGAGACCAGCAGCCTCCTACTCCTGGACATCTTGTCTCTTTTAACACAGCCAGGCGGTGAGTTCCATTTTTGGCTTCCATGTGACGGAGTTGACTCATATTAAGGCTGTGCTTTGTCATAGAAAGGACACTGACTTTGGTCAGGGGATCTGAGTTCAAATTCCAGCTCTGCTACTTATGATATGTATAACCTCACCAAGTCACTTCTCCTCTTAGGCCCTCAGTTTCCTCATCTGTAAAATGAGTGGGTTAGAACACTCATTAGAAATCCCAAACCTGGTGTGAATCCTAGACTTGCAGTCCACTAATATCCTCACTTTTTTTTTTAAACAGAAATTGCTCTCTAGTCTACAGCCGGTCTTTTGAATCAGAGCACAAGAATTCCCATTTTCCCCTCTTCGATTCCCTCGTGTTAGTTTCAGCCCAATGTTCGCCTGTCAGGACGATTTTAGCTCCTCTTATCTGTTATATTGTTAACCTCAGCTCCCTCCTCAGATAAGTATGTCTTTTAGGTATCTGCCAAATCGAGTGAAAATGTGGAGCAGCAAAGGACTTTTCCATATTTTGAACGCTGTGCTACGGTAGGGAGAGCCTTGGGGCAGTGCTGCCAGTCACCGCCTCCTTGGGTCAGCACTGACCATTAATCAAGGCCCCTCGGGACCAGTTCTTCCACCAATTTTGAATCTCTTCGGTCTGCATCGTTCCTGAGATCCTGGGAGAACCTGTCAAGTCCTGTGCTGAATACAGAAACCCACTTCCTATGACATTGCTCCGATCTGTGCAGTCAGACAAGCCAGGCAGGGCCAGAAACGAGATCTGGCTGACCTGACGTCTGCTGGTGAGCGAGAAGTGCCCCCACGCCGGCCTGCCACGTTCATCTGCCTACAGTGTCCGTTAAATTATGTGACTCGCCTGCTCTAGACGCTTTAATAGCTCCCCCGGATCTACAGGAGAAACCGTCTATACATTTCAGCCTGACACTCCAGACTCCAATCTGTCTCCAGCTGGGTTCTCACTATTCCCCCTCAGACTCCAGATGCTCCAGCTTTCAAAGCAAAACATCCAGCCCGGTTTCTTTCCCCACACCTTTGCACACACTGTTCCCTCTGCCTGGGACACCCCTCCTCCTTTTCCTAACCTTTTATCTCTTTCTACCGGCATCACATCCATACTTCAAGATCCACCGTGGCTTTTCCTTCTTCCTTTCTCTGGAGTGTCTTTCCTGATCTTCCTTGCCTACTCAGGGCCTAAACTGTCCCCTCCATTTCCAGAGTCCCCTTCTGTCCCTTTTTATGGCCCTTGATCTCCCACTCGGGCTTCACTTTTCTCCTGTTTGTTTTTCAAGGTTCCTGAGACCCCCTTGCTACTGAAATGGTCTAGACCACATCTCCCCTGTTGGAAGGTAAGCTCCCTGGGGGCAGGGCCAGAGTCTCTTTCAGCCATCTCCTCAGAGGTGGCCCGCGCACAGTAGGTACTCAGCAATCACCCACAGAAGTTGGACAGGAGACCTCCTACGAGGATGTTGCCTCCTCTCTAGAGCTGGGGAAGTGCCCGGAGACCTCTTTCTTCCCAGCAGTCCCTTCCTCCTGCTCTCTTCTGCTTGGCTACAGCTGTTACCACAGTGAGTCTGCAAAGCCCGAGCTAGCCCAGAGCCAAGGTGGGGCCCTGTGTGCCCCCTGCGGCCTGGCTCTCCCTGAGCCTCAGCTGCCCACCTCTCGCCAGACGCTTCTCCTCATACTTCCAGCTCTCCCATGTCCAACTCATGCCTGCTCCTGGAACAGGACTGTGGGCTCATCTGCCTCTCTGCTTGGATCCTCCCTCATCCCTATCTTCCCCATTCTTAGCGAAGGCTATTTGTTTTTCTTCGGGAAGAGGGACTCCCACAGAGCTGAATCTGTCCCCGGAAGGGAGAGCCCCTGGCTCTGTGTCCGGCCCTCAAAAGGAGAACTCCTCTAGAGCCGTGGCTGCCCTTCAGAAGAGAGAGCCCCCAGGGCTGTGAGCTCCCCCACCCCTGACCTGGAGTTGTCTAAGACAAGGCCCTGCCCCTCAGTCCTCCTCACAGAATGGTTAATGGTCACAAGGGGCCTGGGGTCAGCATGTGTACAATTTACACGGAGCTAAGAGCCAGGGCAGCAGCAGATCAAACGCTGTGTAGCCTTCGTTCTCCCCCCACCCACCCACATACATCATTATTTAGGGCTCCCAGCAGGCCCCGGGGAGTCAGTACCAGCCGGGACAGACAGACATTAGGTTGGCCCCGGAGAGGAAGCCCACAGTCACACAGTAAGTACCTTAACTGCCTCCTCCCCCCAGCCCCAAACAAGAGACTTTTCAGTTATCTCCAGTGATAGTCAAGGACCTCAGCCCCAAAGGCAGAGCTGCTACCCCGCCCCAACTCTGGCTCCTGAAAAGGCTGGGGGGGGGGGGGGGAGGGCCCGGCTCCAGCCTAGCAGCACCTTCCTCCCCAAGATGCAGGGGTGCTTCTGCCAGCCAGTGCAGGGGAAGGGGGGTATCTGAGGTTTCCTCTGCCTGCGCTGGCGGGAGGGGGAAGGGAACTTCCATTCATCCCCTCTTTCATTCGTTCGTTCATTCATTCATTCAATCCGGGAAGGGCAGGGCGGGGCGGGGGTGGGGGGGAAGGTTTCTCCAGCCATCACCCGGGCTCCTCCCGGGACCCCTCTCCCTACGTGCCCTCCCTCTCCAGCCCCCAACCCCCGCAGCCCGCCCGGTACCAGACTGAGCCGTAGGCCCCCGAGCCCACGGGGCTCAGGCTCTGGAAGCGCTCGGGGACCTCCCACAGCGTCTTGTTAAGCTCCTGTCGGTAGAAGCCGCCGCGAGGGGCCGACATGGCTCGGGCCTGGGGGACCGGGCTGGCCTCGGTCGGGCCCGGCTCTGGCCCCAGCCCCGGCCCCGGCTCGGGCTGCGATCGCTCCAGCAGCCTGGATGCCCGGCTCCACCCGCCCGGCCCGGCCCGGCAGGCGGAGCTCAGTAGCTGTCCGGGGGCCCCAGGGGCGGGGCGGGGCGGGGCGGAGGCGGGGCATGGGGAGGGGGAAGGGGCTCCGGCCCCCGCGACCCCGCCCTCAATGCCTGGGGGCGGAGTCCCTGCCGCAATTTGAGAGAATCTCCAGAAACGTGACACCGCCCCACCAGAAGCTCAGGACACGCCCACTGTGCGCCCTCCCCATCCTCTGTCCCCTTCGTGGTCCTCTCCCTCTCGGCTGCCGCCACCCTCCGTCATCCCTCGTCCTCAACTCTCTGCCCCTCCGTCCGCGGGCTCGCGGGCGGATTCCCAGCCTCCAAGTCGTGCCCCTCCTCAGCGTCACTCAGGAAACTCTGGTGGCTCCCTGGGGCACGAGCAACAAAGTTCAAACGCCTCCGCCTGACGCTCGGTTCCAGCCCAACTGGGCCACTCGAACCTCCCAGTAGCCTGCGGCGTTCTATCCGGGCTCTCCCGGAGCCCGCTGCTTCGGACTTCCTCCGCCCCCAGGGTTCCTGCCTTTCTTCTAGGGTCTGGCCCGAGCCTCCCCCGCCGGCTTATTCTTCCCTGGACCACGTCCCTGCGCCGGCTGGACACAGGCTCCTTGAGGGCCTGGCCCGGGCACGCAGATCCAGTTTACTCCCATTTATTAAATGCCTACTATGTGCCACGCACGCTGCGCTAAATGGTGCGCGCACAGAAAAAGGGAAAAACAATCTTTGCCCTTAAGCAGCTTGAATTTTAATGGGGAATCCCTACTAGGCAAATTAAAAGGCGTTTAGTAAATGCTTAAATTGAGTTGGAATTAAGGACTGGTGTAGTGGAAAGAGCGCTGGGTTGGAGATCAGAAGGTCTGGGTTTGAATCTGGCATCAGATTCGATAATCTGTGAGATCTTGGATCTGGCATAAATTCAATAATCTGTGAGGTCTTGTATCTGGCATCAGACTCAGTAATCTGTGAGATCTTGATTCTGGTATAGATTCAATAATCTTGTGAGATCTTGGATCTTCCTGGGACTCGGTTTCCTACTCTAAAATAGTTTGGACCCTTTGACCATGAACGTCATTTCTAGCTCTACACCTTTAGTTGTGTGTGTCCTTAGAGATTCGTTCATTTATTCATTCAATAAACATTTATTAAAGGGTACTCAGTGTTTGATTTGTGCAAGATTTGAATTCAAGTCTGCACCACCCACCCACCTCTGAGTTGTCTAGACAGAAATATTCCTTTTGACAATTTGAGAGTTCATCAATTTGAGACTTAGTTGTGGCAATAGAATCACCTACTGATACTGAAATCACTTGAAGGAGGAAGCAAACTTGGGGAAAGGAACGCTCTGCTACAAAGGAGAGAGCCGGCTATGAAATGAAGAGAAGGTCATCCTTGGCAATTGAGAAGCAATATGGAGCCCAGTGGGGCAACCCACCCAACCCTCAAGGGGGAAGCTGTGTGAGATCCCTAAGAAGAGAAAAAGAATTCTAAGCCCTTACCTTGGTTATCCCTATTCCACACCTGTGTGCCCCATTATCTTTGCACCTGCTTGTTGGGGAGTGTTCCATATTTAATTTGGGGACTGTTGGGTAATTATTGATGCTGGTACATAGTAGACACTTAATAAATGCTTGTTGACAACCTGACTTCTTATTGTGCCATCTTAATAAATACCTTTGCTAAGAATCAGTTGTATCTAGTGGCTGATTGTTAGTGGGAAACACCCCAAAGGGGCAGGAACTACATAAAGGAATTGCTATGGGTGCCCAGGAAAAGGATACGTGTGCAAAAAGATGTATAGCAACCTTTTTTTGGGGGGGGGGGGAAGGTGATATTCAACAATTACAAACAAAAGTGATGTGCTCATTAATTGGGGAATCGGAGAATGGCAAACAAATTATAGCATATCAATGGAACATATTTTTGTGCCATGAGAAATGAACAAGCTGGATTCAGAGAAACCCGATACAGAGTGAAAGGAGCAGAACCAGGAGAACAAGCTATACAACAATAACAAAAAAAGTTGGAAAGAATCTGATCAAGGCAATGACTTGGGGGCAGTGAGATAGC
The DNA here is from genome assembly GCF_016432865.1 of Antechinus flavipes. NCBI lineage: Eukaryota > Metazoa > Chordata > Mammalia > Dasyuromorphia > Dasyuridae > Antechinus > Antechinus flavipes. Next base: position 292,740,658 of record NC_067402.1, on the reverse strand, counting down.
ACAGTGAATAGAACAAGGACATGAAGTCAGCAGGGCCTGAGTTCCAATCCAATCTCAGACACATATTAGCTGTGTGAACTTGGGTAAATTACTTAACGCTGATTACCTCCACACACAGAAAAAGCATCATTCCAGAAAGCGCTTGTTGCTTCCTCATGTGCCTTCCCTTCAGTCCTCCCATGCTACCCACCTGACAGGGAACGGATGGATTTAAGTTCAGATTGGGATTTTTTTTTAACTTGGCCATTTTGGAAATTGGTTTTACTTAACTATGAATATTTGTTATGAAAGATTTTGTTTTTCTCTTTTTGTTTGATTAAAAAACCTTTCATTTAAAAAAAAGGAATGGATTCCCACAGGATAGCCCCCTTGAACCTTTAGGGGTTAACTGCGCTCTATGGAAGTTGTCTTGAGGAAGGTGCTCCAATTAAATGAGAAGTACATCATGAGAGGCCCATAATAAAGGACCCGGAGTGGACAGGAGGTCAGAGTTCTCCCTGAAGTCAAGGAGAAAGAGCAGGCTAACTGTTCAGTGGATATGGAAGCCAAAGTGTTAGGTTCAAGTCCCTCTATGAATGACCTTCCAGCAATCTCTGCCCCATTCTAGACTTAGTTTACTCTCTGTAAAATGTAGAAATGGCCTGGCTAATCTCTCCTATCCCTTCCAGTTCTGATAGCCTATGAGTCTTTAAATCCCAAATTAGAAAAACTCTGGATGAGTGTGTGTGTGTGTGTGCACACAGGACTAGGACTGAGACCCATCCCGCTATACCCATCACCCCTATTTTTGCCTGAGGGGAGGGAGAAGTGGGTCTGAGGAAGAGGGGGAGGAGGCTTGAGCTGGCAGCCCTCCTCCATCCTGGGTGCCCCTTCTTTCTCCTTCTTTTGCTTTCCCTCCTCCAGCCTTTTCACTTGGCCACATTTGAATCTCAAAGGTGAGGTCAGAGCCTTCTGGGGGCCTTTTTTACTGGAGACAAAGAAGCTTTCCCTCCCCCTCCCCCACCTTCCTCTCGGTCTCCAGGACCACACTTTTCCCTTCACTGCCTACCCCCACTCCAATCATTTTGGACCTTTGTTTGGGTCTATGGAACTGGGACACGGGCAGCTCCTATTCCAGTGCACAGCCCTCCCTCCACCCCCAGCTCCCAGAACTTCCCAGGATCACTTTGTATTCAGAGATGTGGGAGGAAGGCCACAGCAGGTTGGGGCAGGGGGGGGTGGGGTGGAGAATGGGAGGACTGAAGGGAAGGCACATGGGAAAGAAGGAGCCACATTGGGCTTCATCTATCCCACTGGATGGAATCCCAAAACCATGGGCTGATGACTTCAGCCAAATATTAAAAAAAAAAAAATAAGTGATCTGTGAAGGTGGCCATTTCAGTCTTTCCACCCATCCCACTCACCCTAGGTATCTCCCTAACCTCTATCTGAACTCCTCCTCAGGGAGCTCACTACCCTACGTGGCAGGCTATCCACACTGTTGGACAGTTCCAAAAACTCAGAAAGTTTTCTAGTATAAACGAAATGGGTCTTCTTCTAATGTTCCCCCATATCTCCTGGAGAGCTAAGATGAGACTGATACAATTAAGTATTTAATCTAAATTAAGTTTAATTAAAAACCCTGCCTCTGAATAGCTATGAAACTATTGACAAATCATACCACCACTCTGCCTCAGTTTCCTCATTTGAAAAATGGAGACAAGGCCTACCTCGGGAGAGAGTCTCTTCTGTATGATCAATTTAGGTCTAGCTGTAAATGAACCCCAAATATGCTCTGTCTTAACTTAGTCTATGTTGAGGGAGGTCTGATTTCTAGGGTACATTCCCTACCATGGAGAGCTCCTTGAATGCAGGATTTGAGCCTGCTTCTCCTTAATCCTCCCAGATTAGAAACTGCACATTCTCCAGTGTCATTTTAGCCATAGCATCCCCCAACTCCACTACTGCCCAGGCCCGCAAGGGATTGTTTGTGTCCTGAGAAGCTGCCAGTCTTTGGGGACGGAAGCTTTGCCTTCAGAAAACTCACCTTACTTATGACCTCAATCAGGTAGTTTGTGGTGGTGGTGTTCATGTGGGGATTCCTATGTGGGATTTTCTTGGCAAAGATACTAGCTTGCCATATCCTTCTCCAGCTCACTTTATGGATAAGGAGTTGAGGCAGAGGTAAGTGACTTGACCAGGGTCACACAGCTAGTAAGTGTCTGAGGCCAGATTTGAACTCAGAAAGATCAGTCTTCCTGACTCCAGCCTGTACAACCCATATTTCATGAATCTAGGTAATTAAGTGAATGACAAAGTTCCTGAGAAAAGAGGCTGATCCAATCCCAGGTATCAGATTTGGCAGGAGGTAACTCGGTGATCAAAAAGAAAACAGGTTAGATGGGAGAAGCAGGTTGGTATCATTTGTTAGTGTGAAAATCTGCGACTCCTGAGCAGTGTCTAACGGAGAATATTTGGATAAGGATGAGAGGGAAGAGAGTTGCAGTATGGGGCAGCACTGAGAGCTGGACTTTGGTTCAAATCCTGTCACTTAATCTCTGCCAGTCACAGTTTTCTCCTCTGTAAAATGGGGACAAAAACAGCATCTACCTCCACGGTATTTATGATAACCAAATGAAATAACATTTGTAAAATGCCTTGCAAACCCTAAAGTCCTATATAAATGCTATTCCAATTCACTTGCAAGTCAAGACATCACCTTTCGGAAGTTATTGATCCTCTTCAAGAATGAAGGATAAATGACAACAATGACAAATGCTGACTGTTTAAAAAAATATGCCCCATTCTGCAGCCTAAATCCTCCACTCCTCTGACAGGAAGTGGGCAGCATTTTTCATTGTGAGTCCTCTGGAATTGTTCTGGCCCTTACATTGATCAAAGTTCTTAAGACTTTCAAAGTTGTTTCTCATGGGGAAAAAAAGAAAACATTAAAAAAAATTTTAAACTAGCTTTTGTCCAATTTGTGTCAGACTGTGAGCCCATTGAGGTTTTTTTTGAGCAAAGATACACAGAGGTTTGACATTTCCTTCTCCAGTTTATTTTGAGGATAAGGAAGCTGAGGCAAACAGGGTTAAGTGACTTATCCAGTGTCACACAGCCAGTAAGTATCTGCTGCCAGATTTGAGTTGAGGAAAATAAGTCTTCCTGACTCTATCCCTGCCACTCTACCCACTACACCATTTAGCAGTTTCTCTCTTTACTGTGTTGTTTGAATGCCAAATGTATACTTGCCAAAAAGATTATTTTATGGAGAACTCACATATGGCAAGTACTTACAAGGCAACCAGAAAAAACCCAATACAAGGACACTCTCAAGATCTCACTTAAGAACTTTAGAATTAATTGCATGACATAGGAGACACTGGCACAGGACCATTTAGCATGGTGTGCCCTCATCAGAGAAGGAGCTGTGCTCTATGAACAAAATAGAATTGAATTAGTCCAGAAGAAACGAGAGAGAATCCAACCCAAATGTTCACAGGGACCACTTGGGTATGAGCTGTGGCAGAACACTCCGAGCTCTTATTGGTTCGATCAGACACACTGTAACTCCACTCTAACACAGTGATGACATTTTAGCCCTCTTTGAGAATGAAGGATAACAAGTAACCGATCTCTTTACATGTTATTATTGTTATTGTATAAATTTTTTTCTTGTTTTGCTCAGTTCACTCAATTCGTGCATCTGTTCATACAAATCTTCCAATGTTTCTCTGAAATCATCCCCTTCATCATTGCTTAGGGCACAACAGTATTCAGTGCCTTATCGGTACCACACTCAATTTCCAATTCATTGTCACCACAAAAAAAAGCTACTTTCAATATTTTTATATGGATGAGTACTTTCTCTTTTTCCTGGATCTCATTGGGGTGTAGGCCTATTAATGGCATCATTTGTCAGGTTAAAAGATACATACAATTTGGTAAATTGGAGCAGAATTTCAAATATATATATATATATATATACACATACATACACAAAGAGCCATGAGCCAATTGATAAATGATTAAAACATATGATCTATGCCCAAAGGACTCTAAATTAATGCAAATCCTTTGCCTAACAATATCACTATTAGGCTTGAATACCAAAAGATACTTTAAAAGGGGAGGAAAACAACTTATATGTATATACAAAAATATTTGTAGCAGTTCTCAAGGCAAAGAATTGGAAATTGGGGGATTGACTGAATCAATTGTGGTGTATGATTGTCATGGCTTATTCTTGTTCTATGGGGAATGATGAGCAGAAAGCTCCAGAGAGGAAAAAACCCTGGAAAGTCCTCAATGAATTCAAGCAAAGTGAAATGTACTGTATAAAAAGTAATAGCAATGTTCTGGGATGACCAGCTATAAATGACTTCGCTATTCTCAGCAGTACAATGATCTACGATTACTCTGAAAGACTTCTGATGAAAAATCCTCTCCATACCCAGAGAAGAAACTGATTGTGTCTGAATTCAGGTTGAATCATTCTCTCTCTCCCTTCCTCCCTTCCTTCCTCCTCCTCCTCCTTTTTCTTCTTCTCTCTCTTTCTTTCTTTCTCTCTCTCTCTCTCTCTTTCTCTCTCTCTCTCTCTCTCTCTCTCTCTCAATTTTATTTTTCTTGAAGGTCTTGTTTTTTTATTAGGGTGGGAGAGCTGTTTTCTTTTACAACATGACTTTCATGGAAATATTTTGCATACTTCACAAAGGAGAGAATCTGTAACTTAAAAGTTTGAAAAAACAAATGTTAAAAAAAAAAAACCTGTTTTAAATGTAACTGGGGAAAACATTAAATAAATAAATAAGATTTTTGAAATGATGAATCATAGCTTAGCCAGCCTGAAGTCTATGGGCATCTACTTTGTTTCCAGTTCTTTGCTATTACAAAAAGTCAGTCCTCCTTGCTAAGGCTAGCTCCTCCGGCTGATCCTGAATTGTTTCCCCTGCCCCTCAGCAGGGACACGTTGTCACAGTAACCAGACAGCATCCCCTTCCCCATATACATCTCCTCTCTCTTTCATTTGTGCATATTTGTACAGGTTCTCTCAACCTGTTGTTGCCTCCATCTCCCTCTCCTTTCCTTCATGTTAAAAAATACTGGTAAGAGCTGACACCTCCAGCTATCTCTACTTCCTTCCTGTCCATTCTTCCCCCACTCATACCTCTCTGCTTCCTCAATAGCCACCAATGCCTGACCTCCATATCCCCCTCCCCCCTCATGGGCTTAGCTTCCTTGATTTGTCTACAGTTTGTGAAATTGTTAAGCCCTCCTTCTTCTTGGACGCGTCTCCCACTTGTCCTTGAGACTTCCCAGCCTCTGCACTCCAATCTCCTGACCATCTCCTGCTCCTCTCTTCTGTACCTCCCACATCTGCTCAGTCACGTGCTCCAAGAAGATTTCATGTCAGTACATCTATGGTCTCCCTTGTCCATCACTCCATTCTTTGAAGTATTCTCTTTTGAACAGATCTGGTCCTGTCCCTTTCCCTCTCAAAATCCTTCTGTGCCTACCTACTGCCTAAGGAGTAAAATTTGGACTCCTTGGCCTGGTGTTCAAGGCCTTTCATGATATGGAACCTTCTTAATTTTATATCCTTGGTTCTGTTTGTCTTATAGTCATGGAGTTAATCTAATACCCTGAGAGTTTGTGTCTTGCCCAGAGGGTCACATTAGATTGTAAGTTTCTTGAGAACAAGTAATGGTGATACCCCCCTTTTTTGTAGCTGCAAGGCTTAACACAGTGCCTGGCACATAGCAGGCCCTTAGTCAATATTTATTGACCATCGACTATTGATTATATATCAGAGTCTGGAATTAAAGTCAGATCTTCCTGATTCGAAAGCCAGCTCTCTATCCACTACCAGAATTCTACTCAACACTCTTCTTCAGATATTCTATACTTCAGCCAAAATGGAGGATTCTCCATCTCCCAAATCATACTCTCCTGCCTCCAGGTTTTTGCTCACTTAGTTCCTGATGCCTGGAGTATGCTAAAACACACCTGACAATGGTCATCCAGCCTTTGCTTGAATACCACCAGTGACTGGAAGCTCCTTACCTATCAATTCATCCCATTTCATCATTGGATAGGAAAAGCACTCATCTGCTCTTCTCTCCCTCCATCTTTGGGATTTCATGGCTAGGTCACTTTCTTTCTCTAACTCCTTCTTTAGCTGGGTAGCCATGCAGATTGAATCTTTCCTGATTCCAAGTGCATTTCTATCTTTTAGTCATTGGCTCTGGAGTGATGGGAAGCCTTTGACTTGTTCAGGAAAGAACAATAGGAGGGAAGCTCTCTGCTTCTGAAAAAAAAAAAAAAAGCTTTTTATTATCTTCCATAGGACCTAGGCAGCTAGGTGGCTCAGGTAGACCTGGAATCAGCCTTAGACATTTATTAGCTGCGTGATCCTGGCCAAATCACTTAAGCTCTGTTTGTCTCAATCCACTGGAGAAATATTGGACAGTATTGGGATGCTATGGGATCATGAAGAGTTACTGAATGACTAAACAATTAAAAAAAATGTTATTGGGCAGGTATATAGCACAATGGATAGAATGTCAGACCTGGATTCAGTAAGTTGAACGATCGTGGGCAAATCACTTCGCCCTGTTTACCTCAGTTTCCTTACCTGTCAAATGAGCTGGAGGAGGAAATGGCAAACCTCTCCAATATCTTTGGCAAGAAAACCTCAGATGGGACTGTGAAGACTTGATCACAAGTAAAACAAGGAAAAAACAATAACAGCAGCATGGGGCTATGTCCTCGTGACTGTAACTATGGTAATTAATCCTGAGTCACAGGTTTTACTTCTTCTGCTATTTAGGAACTTATAAAAGTTTTTAGATCAAAATCACAAGATTCTTTTAATAATCTCTAAGTAGATGATTCCAAAATCGAATTCTCTAGCCCTAGCGACCTTCTCTGCTGACCTCCAGATCACATCATCTATTGGATATTTCTAATTAGATGTCTCTAGGTATCCCAGACTCAATATGTCCAAAAGAGAACTCATTATCTTTCCCGCATTTCTTCTGAACCATTATGATCAAGCATCCCACCTTGGTCTAGGCCTCAGTTAATTTCTTTCATTTACTCCACATATGGAATCTTGTGATTTCTTTTTTTAAAACACTGGTTTTTTTGGGGGAAGAGCGTAATACATCCCTTCTGCTCCTCTCAAGCAGTCACCATCCTAATCCAGATCTTCACCATTTCTTCACTGGACTATTGCCATAGGCTTCTGATCTGCTTCCTGTGTCAAGTCTTTTCCCATTCCAATCTATCTTCTATACAAATGTTAAGGTGATTTTTCTAGAGCACAGATCTGATCATGCTTTCTTTTTCCAGTCCAGTCCTGTTACCCACTAGCTGTGTCACTCAACCACGGGCAGATCATTTAAACTAAGCTTTCAGTTTTTTCAATTATAAAATGAAGGGGGTTGGGAGGAGGCCTTGGTGACCTCTAAGTCAGGTTGCTTCCAGCTCATAATCTCTGATTCTATGAGATCTTTGCTGGAGTGATCTGTCTTAATCCTGTTCTCTTCAACATTTCTATCAAAGGCTTAGATGAGACTATATGATCAGTCTATTTGATAAATGTGTTCATCAAATTCACTGGATCATTCAAAGCTGGATGAAAGAACTGATGTCAGATAAAAAAAATCAGGATCCTAAAATCAAAAATCTCAGAAATATCACAAGGTTAAATATAAAATTTTAGTTTTAGGGTGCTTTGGTGTTTTGTTTTGTTTTTTTAATCTACTAGCATATTTTCTTCCTGAAAACCAATCTAAAATTATAAAGCTAAACCCATTACCGCCTCAGGCAATGATCAGAAATCTAGGAGAGAAAAGCTTGGAGGGAGCCAGGCTGCCCTTCCCCCAACCACGACACATGTCTCACATGAGGCAGTTAGATTGCTTCAGATCTGAACACCAGGCATTCCTTTTGTACTGCTTGACACTCCCCTACCCCCCCTCCAAACACCACCACCAATTTCTGCATTTCCTGGACACACCAGATGCGGTGTTTGCTTGGCCACAAACTAGGTGTGTCTACTTTATGAAGATAGGAGATGGGTGTTTGAGAAGCAAACAGATTTTGCAAAGCCTACCAAGGCACAGCTCTGTTTCACGAAGTTTTGGAACAACAAACAAACCTCTAGCCAAAAAAAAAGGAATTTTTGAAGCCGCCCGCCGCAAGTAGTCATTAACAGAATTGAGACCCTTCTTAGAACAATATATTGGCAAAATCATTAAAGTTTTCAGAGAGACAAAGAAAAACACCTCCAAAAGGGGCAGGGAAGGGAGCAGAGTGATACTAAGAAGCCTTGATAAATGGGAAATCCAATTAAAGTAATTTACAGAGTTCTTTAGAGTAGTTCTGTTAAGTTAGGATTAATAACAGAAATGATCAGAATTAGAAATTGAAGGTTTTCTTCTGAGACAATAACTGAAGACAAATCTAGCATTATAAGGCTAAATAAAAATAAGTTGAACTCTCCAAATAAATGCAAAAGAATTACAGACTCAATGAAAAAGTCCAGTTAAGCTGTTTACTGGAAACATATGTGATTGAAAAAGATCTGAATCAAGTCACTAAAGGTTGGTCTAAGAAGTACTGATGCATTAAAAAAAAAAAAAAAAACAAGCAGAAGTGGTGTGGAAATATTGGATTATGTGGAATCAAACCAGAAAACACTATTTAGGTTTATTTAATATGTTAAAGGATATTTAATATGTTTAAAAGTTTGATGAAAAATGAAGAAGTTAGGAAATTCTCATAGAAAAAAAATCACAGCTTTGAAGGAAAAAATAGATTTTAAAAATCAATAATGATAGTTGTTAACATTCCATTATCAGTATATAATCAATCCAAAAGAGAAAAATAGAAGAAATCACAGAGATAGAGTATTAATAGACCTAACAGGAAATTTAATGGAATAAGTATGTACTTTCTTTTCTAACGTTCACAGAACATACAAGTGACATTCACATGGGATTTGGGTATAGTTTGTTGGTTTCTTAATACTATCACATTGGTTTGACTTCAGTTATTCTCTCAAAAAAATCTTCAATTCTTATTTCTATTATTAATCTCAACTTAACAGAACTACTCTAAAAAGTCACTTTAACTTGGATTTCCTCTTTATCAAGGATCAGACTTTCCTTTTAGTATCACTTGGCTCCCTGCCTCTCTGGGGAATGTTTGTCTTTGCCTCTCTAAAAATCTTATTTATTTTTTTTAATAATAGTTTTTTTTTTTCAAAATACAGGCAAAGATAAGTTTCAACATTCATTCTTGCAAAATCTTGTGTTCCAATTTTTTCTTCCTCCCTTCCTCCTACCCCTCTCCTCTAGACAGCAAGTAAATCAATATAGGTTAAACATGTGTAATTCTTCTAAACATATTTTTGCATTTATCATGCTGCACAAGAAAAATCCGATCAAAAAGGAAAAAAAGAGAAAGAAAAAAAAAGGAAGTCAGCAAAGAATAACAAAAAGTGAAAATATTTTGTTGTGATCCATATTCAGTCCCATAATCCTCTCTCTGGATGGGGATGGTTTTCTCCATCACAAGACTATTGGAATTGGCCTAAATCACCTCATTCTTTTTTTATATATTTTATTTTATTTTATAATAACTTTATATTGACAGAATCCATGCCAGGGTAATGTTTTTTTTTTTTTTTTTTTTTTTTTTTACAACATTATCCCTTGCACTTGCTTCTGTTCTGATTTTTCCCCTCCCTCCCTCCACCCCCTCCCCCAGATGGCAAGCAGTCCTTTACATATTAAATAGGTTACAGTATATCCTAGATACAATATATGTGTGCAGAACCGAGCAGTTCTCTTGTTGCACAGGGAGAATTGGATTCAGAAGGTAAAAAACAACTCGGAAAGAAAAACAAAAATGCAAATAGTTCACATTCGTTTCCCAGTGTTCTTTCTTTGGGTGTAGCTGCTTCTGTCCATCATTTATCAATTGAAATTGAGTCTTTGTCAAAGAAATCCACTTCCATCAGAATACATCCTCATACAATATCGATGTTGAAGTGTAAAGTGATCTCCTGGTTCTGCTCATTTCACTTAGCATCAGTTCATGTAAGTCTCTCCAAGCTTCTCTGTATTCATCCTGCTGGTCATTCCTTACAGAACAATGATATTCCATAACATTCATATACCACAATTTACCCAGCCATTCTCCAATGGATGGACATCCATTCAATTTCCAGCTTCTAGCCACTACAAACAGGGCTGCCACAAACATTTTAGCACATACAGGTCCCTTTCCCTTCTTTAGTATTTCTTTGGGATATAAGCCCAATAGAAACACTGCTGGATCAAAGGGTATGCACAGTTTGATAACTTTTTGGGCATAATTCCAGATCGCTCTCCAGAATGGTTGGATTCATTCACAACTCTACCAACAATGCATCAGTGTCCCAGTTTTCCCGCATCCCCTCCAACATTCATCATTATTTTTTCCTGTCATCTTAGCCAATCTGACAGGTGTGTAGTGGTATCTCAGAGTTGTCTTAATTTGCATTTCTCTGATCAATAATGATTTGGAACACTCTTTCCTATGAGTGGTAATAGCTTCAATTTCATCATCTGAAAATTGTCTGTTCATATCCTTTGACCATTTATCAATTGGAGAATGGCTTGTAAATCACCTCATTCTTGACAAGAACCATGTTCATCATACCTGATCATCATCTAATCTTGTTGTTGCCCTGTACAATGTTTTCTTGGTTCTACTTACTTCACTTAACATCAATTCATGAAAGTCTCTCCAGGTTGTTCTGAAATCATCCTGCCGATCGTTTCTTATAGAACAATAATATTTCATAACTTTCATATATCATAATTTATTCAGCCATTCTCCAACTGATGGGCGTCCACACAAACTCCAGTTTCTTGCTACTACAAAAAGGGCGGCTACAAACATTTTTCTACCTGTGGGCCCTTCTTTTATTATCTCTTTGGGAAATAGACCCGGTAGAGACACTGCTGGATCAAAGGGTATGTTCTTGATAATCCTTTGGGCATTATCTGAAAACTTTAATGATTTCACCAGTACAGTGATCTAAGAGGAGTCTCGATTCTGTTGACAATTGGCTTTAGGCAGCTTCAAATATTATCCTTTGACTTAGAAGTCAAAGATCAAGAGAGCTGAATTATATTCAGTCACTAGTTGGCGCTCTACTAGAGCAGTGCCTGCCTTTTGACTTGCCCTGGACTTTTTCGAGCTTACAATATCCTTGATAGCCACTAGAGGACGATCAAAGCCAGAACAAGCCTGGAATACTATGTCCCTCTTAGGGACAGTTACAAATACAAGATACAAGAAACAAATCTTGTTTCTCCAAGCCACTTGCCTTAGTGTCGAGGAGAACAAATATTAAAAAAACAACAACAACAAAAATTTTTAAAGGCATTGCCATAGGCATCCTTTTTTGGCTCCCATTCTTTGGACCCATTTAGTTCTAGTGCCCCTACCTACATTAATTCAGAGATTCAACATATGGTTTCCTTCACTTATGCAGAGAATCCAAAAAAAAAAAAAAAAAAAAAGGAAATGTAGACACCCCCTCTTCCTGTCCTGAGCAGTGAAGTTTATTGCTAACTCTCTCTCTCCTTGTTCCTGCAGGAGGAAGCATCATGAGCACATATCCAAGGCCACTTTGCAAAGACCAAGACCAAGGTGGTTCCAGCAGTCCTTCAGTTAAGAGGCATAGGAGACCTTAGGACAGAGCTTAATAGGGGGAAGGAAAGGGGAAGGACACTGAGAAGGTTGCTGAGGAGGTCAGAGCAGGGCAGGGCAGTTATTCCCCGGGGAGTGATTGTGCTGAGGACATATTATCTAATATCTTCCTGTTGCTTTATTAATGGATACATTCTTGAAAACTAAGTTCAGTTGTTTCCACCCTGACGGTTCAAATGTTTTCAGCACCCTCTAAATTTTATCATCCTGGGGACAGAACTCTTGTTGCCCCACCCTGGTTATTTCTCTGCCAAGAGCCCTGCTTTCTCAGCAACCAGAAGAGCTGACACAGATGGATCTAGATAGAACGAGGAAGTAGAAGCAGAAGGAAACAGTCCGAGAACTGACTAACCTGGAAACAACATAGGAACTAATCGTGCAATCTCTCGTTTTCTTCCTCTATGAAATGGAATCTCAGAACTTTCACTTCCTCCCAAGAAAGGGCTTTGTAGGGTTTTGTTTGTTCCTATTAACATCACCTATAACCATGCCAGCTTAAGTGCTCAGAGGCGCCAAGGAACAGAAGTTAGTTTTATGAGCTGACCTTACTAGGAAGGACTGGCTAAAAATCTGAGGAAGGAGGCAGTGGGCAGAGGTATGGCTAGAGGGGAGGATTTGAAATAAATGGCAAAGACTTGGGTTCCAAGCTCCTGGGGATAATTCCTAGCTCTGGGACCATTCTGACCCTCAGATTGAAAATGGGGATAACTGAAGGGGAGGTTAATTCGGCCCATAGGGACTAGCCTGGGAAACTTCAGGAAACTCCAGGGGCATGAGACCCAGCTCTTAGGCATTTGGAAAGGGACCAACTTCCTTGTTGTTTTCCAGCTATGTGGTAGCTCAGCAGTGAAAGGACTTGGCATTTTAATTCAATGCAGACAATTCCGAGGGTCCCTTGGTTCCTCCCCTGGATGGGTCCTCCCCTCCCTGGACAGCTGAATAGGGAAGAGGCTGCATCAGTTAAAAAGGAATGTAAGAAAGACAGCTTCTGGGTGGTTTTCTTTTTCTTTACCCATCCAGGGGGGCAACATGTAACTCTGGGATCTGCCTGGAATGGGGATGGGTGAAGGCTGGTTCTTGATCACTCTGTCTCTGGCATGCCCTCCCACAAGTGGGAGGGCTTGGGACCGTTTTTCCCCTTTGTGGTTCTTTTCCTAGACAGGAGGTGGGAACATCACTCTGGAAGTGGTCATACATTGGAGGTGACCTTGTATATATCAGAGGTCAGGAGCAGCCCTCTGATTTCCCCCTGCTGCCAACCAGTCTCACTCATTGGGACTCCGAATGTCTAGGCCATCTAACCTCACAAGATTGCCTCTAAGACTGGACCTCTCTGGGCTTGCTCCTTAAGACCCATTCATGTAGTCCTCCTAACTTGGGGGGTCCTGGGTAGCACAGGAGGTGACAAAAATCAAGTGTCTGCCAATTTAAAGGGTTAGAAAAATGCTGGACCACAAAAGATGGCTCCTCAGAAGAGAAACTCCTGAGCTGTGGGGAAGGCACTAGGGTAGCAGAGCGTTGGGGCTTGGGCTACTGGGTCAGCCCAACCCACTGCCTGTCCCAGAGAGCCCTGGGTCAATCCCTCCCCTTATGCCAGCTTGGAGATGGGGCAGGATGGGGGAGTTGTTCTGGGTCTTCCCTTAGCACTCCCATTAGGCAGGAGGGAAATGCTGTTGCCTCTACCTTGTCTTCCTGCTTCCTTTCATTCCAGCCCAGAGGACCCTGGGGGAGAGAAGGCGGGAAGGAGCTAGGGGGTTTTGTTTGAAGTTAATGAGGCTTCTGTAAAAGAGAGGGAGGAGAGTCCTTTCAATCGCTCAGCTCGGGGAACATCTGTCCACAGAGGCAGAGCAGCTGTCGTCCGGGAAGGGTGGGTGGGGGAATCCAGGAAAGGGTCCCCTCCCCACACATGGAGAGGGGAAGAGGTAACTGGGTTCCCAGCCTCTGGGAGCCCGGCCTGCAGTGGAGGGAACTGCTTCTGGGCAATAGGCAGGATTTCACATATTCTGGAGCGAATTTGGAAAGGGTCCCGAAACCAGAACTGTCATTCAGTGGTATCCCCGAGCGTAAAGATGAGCCCCAGAACAGAATTTTGTGAATTTTCCCAGCTCCCTTTCTCAGGAGCCCAAACCCTCTTTCCCTCTTTCTCCCTCCTACCTCTTGAGGAGTTTGGGGTTAGGATGAATCCCTGGGCCCAGAAGCTCCCGACATTCCCATATAGATGGGGAAATTGAGCCCCAGAGAGGGGAAGATCTCACAGTGAGTGCTTGAGTGGAGGGAACAGTGAGACCTAGGTCCTTGGGAAGCCCCTATCCTGCCCCAAGCTTGTCCGGAAAACATGAGACGGGAACCTGGGGAAGGATTGAGTGGGTTGGCAAGAGATGAGAGATTTCTATCTCTAGTGCCCTCAGAGAGAGTCTGGAGCAGAAGCACATTAAAAGAAACTCCTTCTGGGAGGTAAGAAGCCTAGTTCTCAGACCCAGTTCTCAGATTCTCAGAATCTCAGAGCTAGAAGAACTATTGGAAACTCTGGGAGCTGACTCCTCCCTACCTGACAAAGGACTCTATGGAAGACATTTGGGGTCAATGGTCGTTCAGCCTTGGCTTGAACCTTCCAGTGATATAGAGCTCCCTACCTGCACTGGGGCAATTTACCTGAGCCTAACTTAGTCTACTTATCACTTTCTACCTTCTGCACTTACACCTCCCAGGGGGGTACTAAAGGAGGCTTAACTCAATGGCCTGAAAACTCCCCCAAGTTTACCTCCAGATACTTCCACTAATTCTCTAGTTCAATTCAATCTGTTATGCATCTATTAAATACCTACAGTATACTGAACTAGGCATTGGGACAAAAGTGAAACTTCCCTCAAAGAGTTTACTTAAAATATCCTGGGGAGATAATAGCATGAAAAACAGGAAACTACATTCAAGAGAGGCTGAAGGTTCCTAATTTTCCTTGGTTTGATTCATGAATTCTGACTCCTTGGGACTTTCCAGTGATCATCTAATCTATTTCCTGTGCCCTACTTGGCTATGCCTTTTTTGGGGTGTCTGACGAGTGGGAGAGAGGAATAGATAATGGGAATGGATGGGATCGTGATGCCAGGGAAGGCCTAGAATCTCAGGGATACAGCCTGACACTCAAAGACTCATCCTAAATCCTAAGGAACATCATGTACTTCAGAAAATCTTAGGATTCAGTATGGAACCCATTCTGAACCTCAAGAACCCATCCTGAACCCTAAATTTGTGAGGAAAGGGGAAAAACAGTTGGAGTTTTTATTACTGCCAAAAATAAAAAAAATGGGGCCCAGATAATGTCAGACAGAGAAGGAGCTCTAGCCTCTCAGTGTGGTTTCAGAATGTCTTCTTGTACACCTATACGGACCTTTGTCTTTCCCAATAATTCATAAAGGAAATATGGATTGGGAGTTCAAAGTATCTACCTGGGAGTGGCAGGGAGACTACTTCCGTGCTGGGTGACTTCAGGCAAATTGCTTTCTGTCTCTGAAACCTGCTTGTAAAATAGAATTAATAATGATCATCTTCCCTTCTCCTTGTGGTTCCTATATGAATGAAGGGTTGGAGACTCACATTTTACATTTAGTTTAATTTATACATTTTGACATATATTTTAATTTATGTCACTTAAATGAAAGCAAAGGCTTGCAAATCTCCAAGTGTGACTGCATTGATGCACTTCCTCGTAGGAGGCTTTTTTTTTTTTTTGACTCATCATTTTCCTCAGCTGCTGATCCAAAGAGCTTCGTACTGAGCCTGAACCTGGCTGGTTGTAGCCCAGGCCAACAGGCAGCTCCCGGGAAGGGTCAGGAAGGGGTGGATGAGAGGGATAGAAAGATAAGGTGTCTGGGATTTCAAAAATCTTATGAGGAGCTCTGAATATTGAGAGCCACCCCATCCCCAAGCTCTCTAAATGGGAAGGATGAGCAGGCTAAGGAGAATGTGATAGGAGGGAGTTTGTTCTGCTGGGAAGTTGTCTCATCAGCCATTAAGCCGATTATTATGTCTGTGTTGGTGATTCTCACATCAATTTATCCATCTCTACTCTCGCCAGGCTGACATCTCTGTCCAGCTGCTGGACAGCTCAAACTGGATGCCCCATAGACAAAACTGAACTAATTATCTTTTCTCTCTGATCCTCCCCTCTTCCCAACTTCTCCCTTACTGTCGAGGGTTCCACCATCCTCAAAACCTAGATGTCATCCTTGAGCCTCCCCTTATAAACAATCTGTTTGTTGAGCCCTTGTGACAGCCCTTAAATATGCCCCCCCTGAATTGCCCCCACCCTGGCAAGCCCCTTCTCCTCTCAAGTCTGGATTCTCTAAAAATCTGACCCATACCACTTCCCATAATAGCTCAATCTCTACTCAGCTGGCAAAATGATCTTTTAAAAAAATTTTATAGCCTTTTATTTTTCAAAAAAAACAGGCACAGATAGTTTTCAACATTCACCCTTGCAGAACCTTTTGTTCCAATTTTTTCTCCCTCCCTTTCCTACTCCCCCTTCCAATCCCATATAGATGAAACCTGCAATTCTTCTAAACATAAAAATGATCTTGATAGCCGCAGTTCTAGCCATCTTACTCTCCTACTCAACGAACAGCTGTGGCTCTTTCACCTTCAGAATGAAATAGAAAAATCATCTTTTGGCCATTAAAAGCTCTCCAGAAATTGGATCCTCTGACCTTTCCAAGATTTCTTAGAATCGATATCTCTCTGTATATTCTGCAATAGCTCTCTGTGTTCCTCAATTAAGACACTCCATCTTGTGATTCTAGGCATTTTCTCTCTCTTTTTTTTAAAATAAGTTTTTATTGATAGAACCCATGTAGGCATTTTCTCTATCAGGCCTGGAACATTCTCCTTCCTCTACTCCCTGGCTTCCTTCAAGTTTTAGATAAAATGCTACCTTCTAGAGGAAGCCTTTCCTAATCCTTCTTAATTCTAGGGGGAGCAGTTGGTTGTTTCCAATCTATCCTGTTGCTATCTTGTTTCTACAGAGATTTATGGTTATTCAACATTTAGTTGAATTCTGTCTCTCCAGTCCAATGGTCCTCAAAGTGTAGTCCAAAGAATTGTTGGGGTCTCTGAAACCCTTTCAGAGGGTCTACAAATTCAAAATTATTTTTTATTTCTAATATAGTAAATAGCTATAAATATAACCTGTGAACAAAAACTCTTTGAACGATCCTTGATAGTTTTTTTTTTTTTTAACAACATGGAGATACTGAGAACAAAAGTTTGAGCTCCTTGCAAGCAGGGACTGTTTGTTCGAACAGACTAATGTTTGGCCCAGTGTGGGCACTTGACAAGTCTTTAGGGACTCAAAGCCCTTTTTTTATAATGTCTGCTTAGGGTAGCTTTTATCTGGAAACTCTCCTAGGGAGCTGAGGGCAGGAAAATAAATCTTGTTTGTCCCTGTGTCTGTCTGAGCATCCCTTCAGGTAGGGGAGTGATTTTCCTGAATCTCTTTGCCTCAAGTGGCAGAAAAAGATTTTACCACTAGATGTCGCCCCAACCCAAATCAAAACTACCCTCTATCTTCCAGTGGAGAAGAAGCATCTAGTCGAATCCACTTTTTGAACAGAAGGGGAAACTGATACTCCTCTGCCTCCCCTAATCCTGGTTTGGTGGAGAGAAATTAGGAGTGACAGGGAGTTTTCACTCTCCTCCTGAAGACCTTTTGGGAGCAGCACAGGAAAGATGGAAACCCCCTCTTTTACAGACTAGGAAACTGAGGCTCCGAGTTTTTAAGTGACTTGCCCAAGATCCATATAGGTAGTCCACGGCAGAGCAGGATCCCTGCCTTCAAGTCCAGGATTATTTCCACTGTGTCACCTGAGAAGAGCTGGTAATGAGGGAGAGAGCCTAGGGTCTGCAGCAGCCTCCACTGAAAAGAACGTCCACTATAGCGTACCCAACAAGTGGCTGCCCATCCTCTGCTTGGAAGCCTCTGAGCCATTCATTTCTGGAGGCAATCCCTTCCACATTGGGTTAATTCCATTTTTTTTCTTTCCCTTTTTTTAAATTAAAATTTTTCTGGTTATACATGTATATTAAGAACAGCTCCAATGTTAGGAAGTTTTCTGGTTCTCTAGCTTACAAATAACTCTTTGCATCTCCTCCCTTGCCACACCCATGGCTCCTGATTCTGCTTTCTGGGGCCAAGCAGAACAAAACTGAACCCTTCTCCTCAACTCACATAACAGCCTTTCAAATACTTGAGGACAGGCTAAATATTTTCAGTTCCTTCAAGTTATGTTCCTCTATCATGCTTCAAGGCCCTTTCCTATCTTCCTCTAGACACTCTCTCCAGCTCATTGAAAATTGGGGTCCTATGCTATGTTCACTTCTCTTTTTTTTTAATCTCTCCCAATTTCCCTTTTTTTTTTCTATTTCCCTTTTGCTCTGATTTTTCTCTCAACACAACTCATTAAATAATGTTTATTAAAAATAAATAAATTGGAAAAAAACAGGAAAAAAAAATCGGAGTCCCTAGAATTGAATGTAATCCTCCCAATGAAGTCTGCCAAGGACAGAATCCAGGGAGATCATGTCCTTCTCCTTAAAAGTTCTGCCCCTTTTTATGTCGCCTGAGAGTGTATTAGGTTTCTTGATACTACATTTCACTGCTGATTGAGCTTGGGATGGCGTCTCAAGTCCTTGGGGTATTTTCAGAATTACAGCCTCCTTTTCTCATACATGTGAAATCGCCTTTTATTGGACCCCTACGCAAGCCTATCCACTTATTCCTATCGGACATCATTCTAGTAGATTAAGCCCACTGCTCCAGCCTGCCAAGATCCCATTGGATCCCGAAGTCATCTCTGCATTAGCTCTTCTCCCCAGCTTTGGGAGGGGACACACTCGGTAAAAGTGACCTCTCTGCCTTCATCTGCCCATGTCACTGATAAAATTTTGAGCCGCCAAGCACAGATTCATTCCTGAGGCACTCTGTTGGAGATGTCTTCCTGCCATCTTGACATTGACCCATTAACAGCTCTTCTTGGAGTCTGGCCATCCAACCAGCTCAGAATCCATCTGACTATTATCATTTTACCAGAGCTTCTTAAGCATTTTTCATCTTGTAACTCCTTTTTTTTTTTTTTTTTTTTACACGATCCCAGATATTTGGCATATAAAATAAGTGTGCAAATTAAACATTTACTGACAGCAAATCATACAGAAATTTCTCTTAAAACAATTCTTTGGGATACATATAATTTTTTTTACCATTTGTTAAAAATGAAAGCAAATTTGCATAGTAATGAGATGGATGCATCTGTTTATTTTAATAAAGAATTAAACAGCGCTGGAATATTTGCTACTTTTTACTGTTGCCAATTTTTTCGCAACACCCACATTCAGTTAGCGCCCCATATGGGGTCACAACCCACAGTTTAAGGAGCTTTGACCTAAATTATATCTCCGGATCAGGGACAGAATAAGATACACTGTTAAAGCTTTACCAGGGTTTGGGGAAACAGTATCCACTACATCCTCTCCTAGTTTAGTAAGGAAGGAAGTGAGATTGTCTGCAGGTCCTGTTTTCTTCCCCTTTTTGATAATCTGGATAATATTTGCCCTCCTCCGATCTTCCCTTGATTTTGTTCAAATTTCCTGGCAGCAGCCCTGCCCTCCTTTCTGCCAGTTCTTTCTTGATCTGAGAACGCTCTGCATGTGAGACAAAGTCCCAGGAGCGCGCAGGTGCTTGCTTTCTTCCTGTCTCCTGACTAATCTTGCACATCAGCTCCCTGTTAATCATTTTTTAGTTCCTTTATGTCCGGTGCAAAGGGCATCTCTCCTTGGCAGAAAAAAAAAAAAAAAAAAGCAAAACAGCAATCGACCAGTTCGGCCTTCTCCTTCGTCGTCCATTAGATGGCGCAGTGAGCAGAGAGATGATTGAGTCCAGATGGCCAGCATTGACTTATGCCTTTGCTGGTTCTATGACTATAGATAAATCATTCAATTCTGAGTCTTGGTTTTCTAGCCTGTGAAATGGGAATAATAATAATAGCACCTACTTTATAAGGCCAGTGTTTATGACTGTAGGCAAGTCATTCAACTCTGGGTTTTGGTTTTCTAGCCTGTGAAATGGGAATAATAATAACAGCACCTCCTTTATAGGGTTAGTGTGAGTTTCAAACTAGATAATAAATGGAACTCTTTCTGTAAATCAGAAAGTGCTTTTTAAATATTAGCTATTATTATTATTATTATTCCACTTATTCTAAGCAAAGGGCTTATCCCATTTGGAGTCCTTTTTATTCCTTCTCTCAATATAAATTTAAAAAAAAACACAAAACAAAACCAAAACCCTGCCTTTTGTAGGTCATTAACTTCTGTCACCAGTTTCAGTTCTTTTTTTTTTTAGAGCGATTTTAATTTTTTAAAATATGTTTTATTTATTTCATTGAATATTTCTCAATTAGATTTAAAACTTTTTAACATTCACTTTAAAAAATTGAATTCCAAATTTCCTCCCTTCCAATACAGTTGAAACTTTAGATAAGACTTAAAGAAATCCAGGGAATCCAGGAAACAGAGATGAGAAGGAAGAGCATTCCAGAGATGGATTTCTGATATTAATTTTTTTTTACTGGATTTTACAATACTTTCTATCTCCTGTTAACCTGGTTTTGCTGCTATAGTACACTCTGAAGATGGCTCTCTCACATCACAAATCTATTGGAATTAGCCTGAATCACCTCATCGTTGAAAAGAGCCACATCCGACAGAAGCAGCTACACCCAAAGAAAGAACACTGGGAAATGAATATAAACTGTTTGCATTTTTGTTTTTCTTCCCGGGTTATTTCTACCTTCTGAATCCAATTCTCCCTGTGCAACAAGAGAACTGTCCGGTTCTGCACACATATATTGTATCTAGGATATACTGTAACCTATTTAACATGTATAGGACTGCTTGCCATCTGGGGGAGAGGGTGGAGGGAGGGAGGGGAAAAAATCGGAACAGAAGCAAGTGCAAGGGATAATGCTGTAAAAAATTACTCTGGCATGGGTTCTGTCAATAAAAAGTTATTTAAAAAGAAAAAAAAAGAAAAAAGAAAAGAAAAGAGCCACATCCATCACAGTTGACCATCACATAACCTTCTTGTTGCTGAGTACAATGTTCTCTTAGTTCTACTCTCTTCACTTAGCATCAGGGGAGCTGCTTTTCCTTTTTCAATTTTTCTTTTTTTTTAATTTATTTTTAACATACATTGCTTCATGAATCATGTTGGAAGAGAAAAATCAGAGTAAAAGGGAAAAAATCATGGAAGAAATAAAAAAAAAAAACTGAAAAGAAAAAAAAAAAAGAAGTGAACCTAGCAGGTGTTGATTTATATTCAGTCTCCTTGGTTCTCTCTCTGGATGCAGATGCCATGTTCTGTCCAAAGTCTATTGGGATTGCTTTGGATCACTGAAGCACTGAGAAGAACCTAGTCTTGCATAGTTGATCATCACACATTCTCGCTGTTATTGTGCACAATGTATACCTGATGGTGCTTGTTTCCCTCACCATCATTCATGGAAACCTTTCCAGGCCCTTCTAAAATCAGCTTGTTCATCATTTTTTTATAGAACTATAATATTCCATCACCTTCATGTACCACAGTTTGTTCAACCATTTCCCAAATTGATGGACATCTACTCATTTTCCAATTCTTTGCTACCACAAAAAGAGCCGCTAAAAACATTTTTGTACATGTGGGTCCTTTTCCCTCCTTTAAGATTCCCTTGGGATACAGACCCAGTAATGGCACTGCTGGGTCAAAGGGTACGCACAGTTTTACAGCTCTCTGGGCACAGTTCCAGATTGCTCTTCGGAACGTTTGAATCATTTCACAACTCCACCAATAATGCATTAATGCTGGGACTCCTTTTCCTAACCCATACATAGACTACTTCTTCCCATGGCTCTGGAGTAATCCTGAGGGGTTGGGAGTATCTAATACTACTATCCACAAACTCCCAACCAGTGTTTCTCTCCTATACCAATTAATAACTCACAAATATCAATTAACCAATTTATAACAGGTTTTAAAAAATACATAGGGATAAAAAAAATGTATAAAAAGGCCTAAGAGGTCCTCTCAGATTGGGAACACACTCTTCCCTCTAGACATCTACTCTCTAGGGAGAATGAGCCCACAGCTTAAAGTTGCTTTAAAATATTCTACCCCAAGCAAGTTCACTTGTGGGGGTGTTGAGGTGATCCCCTACATGCAGGACTCAGTACCTTAAACAGCTGATTTGCTATAGTGCTGGGGCTGGATAAAGCTGATTTCTCTGTGGGGCTTGCTCCTAACTGGACCTGGCTATTGCTACATTGGCTTTGACTTCTGAAGGGGCCTTGGATGGCCCTGAGGGTCTCTGGAGCCTCCCAGGATTTTAATTTGGTTCTAACTGCCCATCTCTGATACTTATCCATCTAAGCTGAGAAACAATAAATACAAGAGGGAGACCGTGTCTCTCTGTAGTCATGTGGCAGATGGGGTGAAGGGAGAGACTGAGAGAGTTCTGGCCTCATACATCACTAGGGAAGGGTGAGTGTGACCAGTCAAACCTTCAGTGTGTACTTTTGCTTCTGGCTCAGCAGCTGATTAAAGATTTTTTTTTTTTAACACCATAGAAACAGCAGATGTAGTCGGAAAGATATGATAAATGATAGAAATGGTCAGAGGATATCTGAGTTTACTCCAAAAGGGGAGGAAAGGGATCCTCCCTCCCACATGGCGGCCTCCATATGGGAGACTGTAGCAGGGAATGCTTTAAGCACTGGGCAGGCCTTCAATGGCCAGGTTCTATAGGATTTTTCAGACTTCTATAGACTTAAAAAAAAAAAAAAAAAAAAAAAACAAACCTAAACTGGTTGGCGAGTTCCCTGTGGATCCGCCCAAGTCTCTTCAAATCCTATTTGTCTTCCTTGGTGGGATTGTTCTCTTTTGGATCTCCAAACTTCATTCTTGCACATTTCCTGCCCCTCTAGAGGATGATGTCCTCATAACAACTCTAGTTCCTGGCATCCTATCCATTTTTCCTTTGAATGCTTTGAAATCTGCTTTCCCCAGATCTTGGCCGAATGTCAAACTAGGCCCAGATTTCCCCTCTTTTTCTATCATCACAAACTTTAGAAAGGAGTTTCATTGTGGGCCTGTTTCTTACTAAGAGATCACTAGGGTGGACCTATTAGGAAATCCCCTTAGATCCCCTGGTTGGTTCCTTTAGTTTTTGAAGGATGAAGAAACTGTGAACTGTTAGATGAGAGAGAGAGAGAGAGAGAGAGAGAGAGAGAGAGAGAGAGAGAGAGAGAGAAGAGAAGGGATAAAAGGGGATAGAGAATGGGAAGAAAGGAGGGAAAAAGGAGAGACAGGAGAGTGAGGGAAAGAGAGACACAAAGGGACAAAGAAGGAGAGAGAGAGACAGCGAGAGAGTGAGAGAAAGGAAAGACAAAGAGAAGTGGAGAAAGACAAAGATAGACAAAGAAAGAGTCAGAGAGAGACACACAGAGAGAAAGAGAGAGAGAGAAGAAAAAGAAAGAGAAAAGAAAGAAGAAGGGTGAGACAAGAGAGAAAGTTACAGAGAACTAAAGAGAAAACTAGAGAGAGAGAAACATGCCAGCAGACATGCCATGTCATGTTACTATGTCATGAGGCAATTAGGTAGTGTAATGGATGGAGAGCTGGGCCTAGAAAGCCTCACTTTAAATATGGCCTGCAAAATTTACTGGCTTTATGACTCTGTGCAAATCTCTGCCTCAGTTTCCGCAATTGTAAAATGGGAACAATAAAAGTACTTACCTCCCAGAGTTGTGAGGATCAAATGAAATTGTGAAGTGCCAGGCTCAAAGTAGTCGCTTAGTAAATGCTTGTTTCTTTCCCCTTCCCTTCCCCTCTGTACCAGGCTTGTGATTGCCTTATAAATTCTTCCTCTATTTCCTCTTTCTGTTCAGGTGGTCTGCGGTCTACTCAGATGACCAAAATCACTTTAACTTCACCCAAGTGCTTTCACTTATACTAATGACATCCATTTTCTTACAGGTGGATATTTTTAATACATGATAATACCCTCCCCTTTCCCTATTCTGGTTCAGCCTCCGGTGCCCCCACCAGAGCCGTGGGGAAGCCGTGTCACGGACATATATGGGGCCCGACTTGTCTCCTTGTGATGGGAACAGATCTTTGGCTCCTTTTGTCTGCTGCTTACACTTTGAGCCTTTGTGTCTAGACATCGGGAAGCCATGGTTTTAACAATTGACTCTTCCCTTGGATTTTGTCTCTTGGGAATTTTGAGGGGTGTCTATTCTTCCTTAATGGTAGTTCCTTTCTGTGGTATCTAACTTGGTGTGAAGGGCACTGGGGCTTGAAGTCAGGAGGTCCTGGGTTCAAATACTGCCTTAGACATCTTTTAGCTGTTGTTTTCTCACCTCTCGAGTGAGGTGAGATGGCAGGAGGTTGATAGTCCCTTCTGCTCTAAATCTGTGCTTTCTCCTTCATCTTTTTCAGTTTGAAATCTTTTTCTTCGTATTTGCAAGACACTAGGCAAGTGTGTCCTCCACCTCTGGCCAGGCACCTGTGTCCAGAAATCCCAACCTCACTTTGACATCTCCTTCTTGAACCCTCTCCCTAGTTTCACATCCTTTCCTCTTTCTGGGGGTGTATTATGTGAGTCCATTTTGACTTCTGGCCAGACCACTCAACCAATCAACATTTATTAAGTGCCTACTGTGTACCAGGCATTGCGACTCAGGTAGAAGTGGTAGAGGGAATAGGGTCACAGAGGAGCTGACTAGGATTTTGCCCCATCCCAGCTTGTTAGAAATTTGGCCATCCTTGTCCCAGAAAGTCGTCCCTTCCTTGATTGTCAAGGCACTGATAGTGGAAAGAATCATTATCTGATGGGATGAGCTGGGTTCATTGCTCATGTGAGCTTAGGCAATGCCTTCCCCTTGCTAGACATCAGTGTTCCCCTCTGTAATATGGGAAAATAGTAATACTATTTTTATCTAGTAATACTGACTTCTTCAGGTTGGAAAGATGGCACTTTGCTGTCTATCTTTAGGGTCTTTTTAGGAGGGGATGGTACCAGGGAGGGAGCTCTGTGTCTGCTGTGTACAGAGGAGACAAGAGGGAAGTCAAAGGGAACAAAGAGAAAGTTTCAGGATCCTTGCCAGCTCCACCCATAGGCCCAGTCCAGGGACTTCTTTTTTTCTCTCTCATATCCTTTCCCCATTTGGTTTCCTCTATGCAGGTGACCCCAGAGCTTGCCCATTTTACAGAGAGGGAAACTGAGGCTAATGGAAGAGAAGTCAGGCAGAGCTTTTCCTACTGTGTCAGATTACATTCCTCTATGGGGCTTTGGTGCAAATGACTTTGTTTTATACTTGGATTTAAAGGCGGATGATCATGGAGCTGGACTGTTCACTCTTTCCTTTGGGATGTAGGATAACTGCCTACTGGATCTTCCTCTTCCAAACTCTCCTTTCCTTAATGATCCCACCAGCAGGATCTTGCCTTTTTGGCTCATAGGCCTGACCCGGTCACTCCCCTGCAGAGAAAAGCTACCCTGGCTTCCTCCTACCACTAGCACAAAGTTCCTCTCCTGTCTTTCAAGACCCTTCCCAAAGGGCCCCCCCACCTCTATCCTTGTCCCCCCCATGTGCAGCTACTCTCCTCCCTCCCTCCTCTACATACCCTGAACTCTCTGACTTGTGTTTCCCTGCCCTGGGAGTGCCATCCTCCCTCAGGACTGCCAGTTTTTTAAGGTCCAGACTGGGGCCCTCCTCCCCCTTTTCCATAAAGCCTCCCCTGAGTCTCTGCCAAGCCAAATGGTGCTCCCTCTCTTTTTGCCTACCTCTTCCCTCTTTTCCTTCCTTCCCACCTCCTTCCTTCTCTGCCCTTAGAAGATCCAAGCCTGAGTCTGTTCTTACCTGGCATAGACTGCATCTTATCTCTTATCATAGCTGTATTCTAGCCCCCTCATTTTACAGAGGGAGAAACTGAGGCTCAGAGAAGGCAAGGGGTTGCCTGGAGTCACATGTCCCAGGAAGTGGCAGAGCTGGGATTGGGATGTAGGGCTTCCAACTCCATCTCTCCCCTTTTCCCTGCAATCCCATTATCAAAACTACTTGGACATTGCATGCAGCAGGTGCTAAATAAATGTTTGGATTCACTTCATCATCTTCACCAGCTTCTTAAACAGTGGGTTGTGATCCCAAATGGGGTCATGAAATTAAATGGTTATCGGTAAATGTTTGGTTTGTAAACCTATTTTCTATATCTATATGCCTGGGATCGCGCAAAGCTTCTTGGACTAAAAAGATTCTTGAGTGGAAAAAGCTTAAGAAGCCCCGGGCTGGAGGCTTGAAGAACGTCACTAAGTTGGAGAACGGAAGGTGGACCGGTGAGGGAGGGCCCTTAAGATCATGTCCCATGAGCATCGTGCTCACGATATACTTGACCAAAACATGGCGGGAGGAGGGGGGGTGGGACACACAATGGTTCCCATTTATGGATTTATTTAGCTTGGCCCAGCAGGCAACAGCAGGAGAGAGCCAGGGCAATGTTTGAGAGCCAGGAGTAGGGGGCGAGGGAGAGGCTTCCAGGGGAGGGGGATGGCTAGGTCACTCAACTCCAATGGACGGAGTCCCCAATTCTTGTCCAAGCCCTCATTGTCATTATTTATGGACTCCAAGCCAGGGACCCTTCTCAGATTTGGGCTTCCTAATAATCTGAGCTGGCTGGCAGTGAAGAGGGCTGCTTGGGAAGTAGTGAGCTCTCCTTCTCACTACCTGCTGAAAGAGGAGAGGCTGGGGGCCAGCCCCTTGCGAGGGATGCTAGAGGAAGGGATCTTGGTTGGGTAGGGGCCTCCAGCTCTGGGGTTCTGGGCCTCTATAAATTGGGATCATAGATTATGAGTAGAATGATTCGGTTCTCTGAATAGGAGAACTGGGAGGGATTGTAGGATCTGGCATTGTTGAGTTGGAGAAACTGAGGCCCAGAGAGAAAATAACTAAGATCACACACAAGCCGGGCTCCCCTATGACCTTGGGGGGCTGTGAGTTGCCAGAGAGCTGAAGAGTTTGGGCTTGGGCCTGAAGGAAAGGGAGCATTGTTAAGAAGGGCCGGTCTGGCCGTGGTCCCCCGGGGGCCGGGTGGGCACGGCCCCTCCTCTCTCTAGACCCTCAGAGCTGTGAAGGTGCCAGCCTGGCAGACTGAGGACGCACAGCAGGCCGGCACGGGCTGCCAGGGAGACAGACGGGGCGCCCCTGGGGCTTGGCACGGAGACCTTGAGGAGTGGGAGGGGAGGGAAGAAGGGAAGAATAAAGCCGCCGGCTTCAGCGTGCACGGGGTGCTCATCCAGGCTCGTGTACCTCCTGCTAATGCACGCACACGTGTGCTCTCATGCGGGCCTGGCGCACGCGTGTGCTTGGATAGGCGAGGTGTTTCCAGGGGAGCCGACAGCCCGGATGCCGGGGGTCAAGGTGCCCCAAGGCTGAGTAGCAGAACAGGGTCACCCCTACCCCCCGCGGAGGTCCAAGTCTGCCTCGTTCCCAGCTGCCCCCACGGCCACTGGCCCAGGACCCTGAACACTCAGGGGTCATTGGAGGTATTGACATTGTCCCCGAGGGCTTCTGGGACCAGGGGCAGAGATGTGGACAATATGGGTGGGAGCAGCGTGGACGGCAGGGCTGTGGACAGTGTATGTACGGGGGTGGGAGCAGCGCGGACGGCAGGGCCGTGGACAGTGTATGTACGGGGGTGGGAACAGTGTGGACAGTGTATGTATGGGGGTGGGAGCAGCGCGGACGGCAGGGCCGTGGACGGTGTATGTACGGGGGTGGGAGCAGCGCGGACGGCAGGGCCGTGGACGGTGTATGTATGGGGGTGGGAACAGTGTGGACAGTGTATGTACGGGGGTGGGAGCAGCGTGGACGGCAGGGCTGTGGACAGTGTATGTACGGGGGTGGGAGCAGCGCGGACGGCAGGGCCGTGGACGGTGTATGTATGGGGGTGGGAGCAGTGTGGACAGTATAAGGGGCTGGGGCGGAGGTAGAGGAGGGACTGGCGCTGGGGATAAATGACAAGCCCCCTAGCAGGTATGAAAAAAACACATGTATTTGGTTTACAACAAGATTTACAGAGGGGAGAGGGTGGGGGCAGGGAGGAGACCCCCCAGACGGTCTCCTCCCAGCAGCAGCCCAGGCCCCCGGCGCCGCACAGCGAGGACCACGGAGGGAGAGGCCGCGTGGGCGGGCCACGTGCCCAGCATCATGATGCTGTGGCCAGATCTGCTCCGTGCGCTCTTAGCATGTTCGCGGGCTGCTCCGTGCTCACGTGGTCTTGGACACGTGGCCTCCCAAGAACTCTCCCACAATCCCGACATTTAATGCTCCACAGACGTGACATCTGATGCCCGACTCGGGACACGGCCAACACTCGACGTGACACGGACATTCCACACTGACGAAACCTCATGTGTTCACTAGACACGACAAAGACTCCCGCGAGTCCGGCCGCCGCGCGGCTTCTGGGGCCCACGGGGCTGGGCAGAGTCCTGCCGGGGAGGCCGGCCGCCCTGGGCTGGCGCTCGGGGCCGTTGGAGGGCGAGGGGCGGCCCTCGGGCACAGCCGCCAATGCCACCGGCTGCCGAGGGCCTCGGCGTACCTACGGGCCGGAGCCCAAAGGGCCCGAGGAGCGGGCGGGGGGCGAGGCTGCTCCGTCCCTCGCGCTGGGGGAAATCGTACCGAATTTTGTCTCTCACCTCCTGGGGCAGACAGAGAGGCTCGAGATGCCGCCGCACGGCAGCCGAGCGATAGGGACAGGCAGGTGGACGCTCGGACCTCGGGCAGCTCAGAGCGGACCCAGAGAGCCGGCTTCCGTACCCCGAGGCTGCTTGGAAGGCCAAGACGGCCAGTCCCGGGGGCCGGGGCGCTCCCAGGGCTGAGCCTCGGGCCCCTCGCCGTCCGTCCACACGCACGCAGAGAACCGGTGCTTGCTGTTCGCTTCTATGCTGGTTTGGTCCCAAGTCACAAGCATCAGAGGATCAATAAGGCACATTTACAAATGACTTAGGAAGTACCCCAAACGCCGTGGCCCGTGTGTGCGGCCGAGGCGGGCAGGCTCCCCGGCCGGCCCCCATCGCCCCGACTCATCCTGTTGGCGCTACCGGGCCGGGGGGCGCCCCGGGTCAGCTGGGCTGCGAGGGGCCTGAGGGCCCTCCTTGGCCGTCGGGCCGTCCCGGGCCCTCCTCCGGCTTCCCCGGCCTCGGCCCTGCCTCTCGGGGCTAGGAAGGCGACATCTACATTTCTAAGAGAGAGAGGTCTACTTCTCACACCCACACGGGAGCGAGCCAGCAAGCAAGCTCCATCAAATTGGAATTTACAGTAAAAATCCTTTCAACATCTCATTTTGCCGATCCAGAAAAATCACGATTTCTCTTCCTTGTAGAAGTGTACGTTTCAAAATGGGATATCGTGCTCCTCGGAGAGGAAAGAGCCCGGAACGGCGAGCCGTCAGAGGTCCGTGACCTTGTTCTCCAGCGCCGCCGCGATCTGCTGCAGACGGAAGGCCAGCTGCATCTTCTGGGCTGCAGGATCCCCCTCCAGGGCGTTGATGATCTGAGGGGGGCGGACAGAAAGACTCGCTGAAGGGGTGTGGGGGCTGTGGGGGGGGGGAGCAGCTAGGCGACTCAGTGGCTAAACCAGCAGCCCCGAGATCAGATCCAGCCTCAAACGCTCAACTGTGTGATCTTGGGCAAGTCACCCAACCCAGGTGCTTCCCAAAAAACCGTCCGAGAGTCTGGTCTAGGGCAAGCACAGCTCCTCTCCCTCCCTTCTGTGGTCTCCACCCCCCGCGCTCCCCCCGACCCGCCACCTACCTCATCGTAGTATTTCTGTGTGTACTGGTACAGCTGATGCAAGGCTACGAGGGTGTTCAGGGAGTCGGTGTGTGCCTGGGGAGACAGCGCCCGCTTGGTGAGCAAAGGCCCCTGGGAAGAGGGGGCCGGCCGAGGGGGCTGCCCTTTCTGAGCCGGACACACAGTCACATAGGTGGGCCCCCTCTCGTGGTCCCAGACCGGTCCCTTGGCTTAAGCAAGCGGCCTCCCACCCCGGCCCCAGCCCGGCCATGGATTTACGAGCGGGCTCTCTGGGCTCGCACCCGTGCGGGCCGGCGGGGAGCCTTTTGCCGAGGTGAGCAATTAGCTCTGGGGACGGAGATGTGAACAGACGCACAGTTGGAGTGCGCTAATGGTCTCTCCCGCTGGGAAGGGGGAGAACGGGGTCTCCGGCTCACATAAGCGGGCACCCAGGAGGCAAACCCCCAGAGACAGGCTCTCGGGCAGATGCACCCCTCAAGGTGCCGTCGCAGCCGCACAATCGCGCGGCAACGCAGCTCACGCCTGCGTCGCTCCCTCGGCGGATCCCGGGCCCAGCCCCGTCCCGTCCACAGCCACCCACACAGCTGCTGGAACAACCCTTAAACCCAGAGCCCGGGTTTGCTTCCCCTCCCCTCTCCTCATTTCCATACCCCCCACGCCTCATTAGCATCACTTTGCATTCCCAGCCCCGGCCCCACAATGAAGCAGCCCCCCTTCTCCCCCCAGCCATGGCAGGTGACTCATTGGAGAGAGGAAGGGGGCCCCATTCACTGAGATGGGGGAGAAGGAGAGAGAGAAAGAGGGAGAGAGAGAAAAGGCTGCCCCCTTCCTCCCCCTTCTTACCCGGGAAATCTCGGCTAAGTGGGTGTTCATGTCCTGGTCGCTCACTTGGACCATCTGCCGAATCCCTCGGTAGTAACTGGGGAGACACACAGACAAATGGATAGATGAGCAGGGAGGGGGTCACCAGCTGCACAGGGATTAAGGGGTCCCGGGCTTTCTAGATGCCCACCTACTCCTCGGGAACCCAGCAATGTGGGGGGATGGTCTCGGGGACCCAGCAATGTGGGGGATGGCCTTGGGGACCCAGCCATGTGGGGGGATGGCCTTGGGGACCCAGCAATGTGAGGGGATGGTCTCGGGGACCCAGCAATGTGGGGGGATGGTCTTGGGGACCCAGCAATGTGGGGGAATGGTCTCGGGGACCCAGCAATGTGGGGGATGGCCTTGGGGACCCAGCCATGTGGGGGGATGGCCTTGGGGACCCAGCAATATGAGGGGATGGTCTCGGGGACCCAGCAATGTGGGGGGATGGCCTCGGGGACCCAGCAATGTGGGGGGATGGCCTCAGGGACCCAGCAATGTGGGGGGATGGCCTCGGGGACCCAGCAATGTGGGGCGATGGCCTCGGGGACCCAGCAATGTGGGGGATGGCCTTGGGGACCCAGCAATGGTGGGGGGATGGTCTCAGGGACCCAGCAATGTGGAGGATGGCCTCAGGACGCCCCTGGGCCAGCAGGGATGTGGGACAGAGCCCCCTGATGCCGGCCAGACCCTGTGAAACTCAGCCCAGATCAGACATGGGCGTGCTGGGCCAGGATCAGGGAGGGAGACCAGGGCTGGATGGGCCGGTCAGAGAGGGTTCTGGGAGGAGAACACCGCTCTCCATTGCAAGTTCTGAGGCCACCAAGCAGTGGGGGGAGAGGGCAGGACGGGGCCGAACTCACTCCTCCACCATCTTCTTGTAGGTAGAAATCTCTTTGGCATAGAGCAGTTTGTTGCTGGGAGAATCCTGAGGAAAAACAGAATTGCCCGTGACCTTCAGACAGCAACCTTGGAAGGAGGAAGCAGGGAAGGGTGGAGGGGGGGAGGGGGTTGGCTGGCTCTGCCCCGGAAGGCTGGCCTGGTTGGAGCGCAGGGAGCCGGCTTCTGGAGCCTCCCTAGAAGGCCTGAGAGCCGCGGCTCCTCCCAGAACAGCAAAACGCGGGCTCCTGGCAGAGCGGCCGGGAGCTCATCTGGGCTCTCTGTCGCTGGGTGAGCATTTGCCCTCTCGGATTTCTAGTCTTTCCCATCTGGAAACTGAGGCAAGAGGGCCACAGAGGTAAACTGAGGCAGGGAGGCCTCCGAGAAGGTGCCGGGGTCTCTCCTGAGGAGAGGTGCTGCTGGGTGACCAAATGCTTTTTTTGTTCCCTTCTTTCTTTTTTTAGCCTTTGTTACAAGGGATGGTTGCTTGGTAGGGAGGAGAGAAGGGATTACTGGGAAATGAAGGTGATCCAAAAATAAGACGGCATTAAAAATAAGGTGAAAGAACACCCGATCACCCACAAAAGGGGCTTCCAAGCCCCCCGCTGGGCACCTCCCCATCACCTGCACTCCCAAATGACAGCTAGCTGGGGTGGCTAGAGCGCTGGCCCCAAGATCTGGGTTCAAATCCCTCCTTTGGCATTGAGTGGCTGCGTGACTCAGAATGGGGAGAAGTCCCCCCTTCCTCCTGCCCTGCCTGTGGTGGATGGGTGCAAAGCACCAGCCTAAGGGGCACCCCCTCCCTCCTCCCCACCAGCCCCGTGCCATTGGCTTAATAGCTCCCGGATCAAATGGAGGACCAGAAACGAGGGCTTGGGGAGGCATCTGGAGTGGGCGGGGAGGTCCCCCACTCACCCTGCTCAGCTTGTGCTCCGTCCGGGTGCAGGCATCCATGAACGTCTGAGCGATGACGGACAAGGAGGAGTCCACAACCTCCGGGACGTGGACGTCAAAGATGAAGTGAGGATTCTTCAGGATGTTTACCCAGAATCGAAGGGGTAAACTGAGGGAGGAGCCATAGAGAGGCAGCTTAGGGGGAGACCATGGAGGCAAACTAAGGCAGGAGACTACAGGAAGTAAACTGAGGGAGGAGGCCACAGGAGGTAAACTGAGGCAGGAGACTACAGAAGGTAAACTGAGGCAGGAGGCCACAGGAGGTAAACTGAGGGAGGAGGCCACAGGAGGTAAACTGAGGGAGACTACAGGAGGTAAACTGAGGGAGGAGGCCACAGGAGGTAAACTGAGGGAGACTACAGAAGGTAAACTGAGGCAGGAGGCCACAGGAGGTAAACTGAGGGAGGAGGCCACAGGAGGTAAACTGAGGCAGGAGCCCACTGAGAGGTAGACTTAGGGAGAGACCATGGGAGGTAAACTGTGGGAGGACAAACAGCACTGGAATGAGGGAGGGAGAGAGACAGACCCAGAAAGAGACAAAGACAGAGGGAAAGGGACACAGGAAAAAGCTACAGAAAGGAGCGGATGGGAGAGGAATCAGGACTGAGCAGAATTCGGAGCCATTCTTGCCCTCACTATGTCAGGAAATGGGCAGAGTCCCCTGCCAGCCTTTCCAGATGTGGACAGGGGCCCCTTCCTTCCCGGTCATCACCTGTTGGTTTTCCAGATGTGGATGGTGTCCTCATCCTTGATCTCGTGTTTCTCTGCCTGCTCATCCAGGAAGTCAAAGAAGTATTTGACGGCAGGTGGGACCGTTGGGCTGGGGGTCAGGACGCTGTGGAAGAAGTTATCCACGAACTGCTGCAGCGTGCCCTGTGGGGAAGGAGGGAAGCACAGTGAGAGGCCTGTGGGGGACAGGAGCTGCTGGCACAATCCCAGCCCCCGGCTCTCAGCCCTTAGCCCCTGGTGCCCCCTGCCCCCAGCCCTCAGCCCCAGCCCCCGGCTCTCAGTCCTTAGCCCCTGGTGCCCCCCGCCCTCAGCCCCCGGTGCCCCCAGCCCCTGCACCTTCACAGACAGCAGGCGGGTCAGGTAGATCTCCGTGATGGCCTTGGTCCTCTCCTTCTCCTTCATGCTGCCCCTCTTGGACTTCCCTTCTTCCACCTCGTCCGTGGGCCTCACCAGGTGCCACACTCTGTTCTCCTCCTCCAGGAGGGCGTGGCCTGGAGGGGGGACAGGGTGGGGCTGAGCGGGGCTGTCCCCGTGGGCCAGTGGAGCTGATTGACGCCCAGGCCCGGGGCGGCCCTCTGCTCTCTGCCCCCAAAAATTACTAGGGGCATCACTCGGGGCTTCCAATAAGAACTGGAGAAGGAGGGAATCAGCAAGGAGGATCTCCCCCAGGAAGCCCCTGTGGATTGTGGCGCTGCCCAGAGACCTGAGCTTCTGATCTAAGCTCAAGGGCTCCAGAGGAACTGGGCACAGAGAGGGAAGCGACCAGTCCATGGTGATACATGCAGAGGCCAAAGGAGGAAAGGGGGGTGGGGGAGAAGACTCACGCTCGCCGGGCAGGTCCTGCTGGTTGTCCTCGGGCTGCTGCGAGATCCCCATCTTGGAAAGGATAAGGGTGGCCCCGTCGCGAACCTGGGGGGACATGGCTGGAGCTCTAGGACTCCTGGGACCACAGGCCCCTCCTGCGCTCACCCCCGGACTCAAGCCCTGGGGCCTTCCCGGGACCGCTGGAGGCCCAGCCAAGGAGCCGGTCACCGGGCATGGCTGAGGCAGAGAGGAGCCTGGGAAGCGGGGGGCCAAGGGGCTGACCCTGACTGAGATAGTGGGGGGCCTGAGGGACGAGGGGAGGGGGCATGACTGTGACCACGAGGGCTTGGGGGAGGGATTCCAAGCGCGGCCACCCTTACGTTGTAGTGCATGAGCGTATTGATGCGTTTCCAGCGGCCGTCACGCTGCGAAGTGAGATCTAAGTCGCTCAGGATCTGGGCCGTGGATCCAGGACGCCACTCTGTGGGGAGAAGGCTCCACTCACCCGTGTGCCAGGCCCGCCACAGGGCTCAGGCACCCATTTTATAAATAGCAAATCTGACAAAGGAATCCTCCAACTCAGCGATTTTCCGGGCCGGAAATTTGAGCCGGAATCACCTTTACGGGGCAGCCTGGGTTTGAAGTCCCAGGTGACAGGGAGCTCGCTCCCTCCTGAGGCGCTCCAGTCCGCTTTGGGGCACGAGGCCCTTCCACAAACGAGCCTCCTTTGGCTCCTCTTAGAATGAGGCTCATCTCGCTTCCAGGCCAACCTCTGCCCTTTCCCCCCACAGGCTCAGCTTCCCCAGAGAAAGCGGCAGCTCTTTGAAGGCAGCGCCTCCGAGCGCTCTCGTCCCCGTCCCCGTCCCCGGCACTGAGCCTGGCGCACAGCAGGTGCTCCCCAAAGGCCTGACGCTCGGAGGGTTGGAAAGGTTTCAGCCCAAAAACGATTTTCAATGTTGGTCTCCCCCCTGAGGCTCTGTCGTCAGGCAGAATTAGGAGCCCCGGGGACGTTCTGAGTTTGGGGTCAGCAGGAGAACCCCCCTTTCCAAGAGTGATTCTCTAGCCCACTCCCCATAGCCAATGTTGCAAATCTCCTCTTCCCTCCTCCAGCCGCCCACACTGAAACTTCAAAGCCCTCCCAGGCAGCAGCTTGTTCCCTGAACGCTGTCCTCTTTCTCGATTTCTCCCTCTCCCTCTCTTTCTGTCTCTCTAGCTCTTGCTCTCTTTTTGTCTGTCTCTCTTCCTCTCTTCTTCCTTCCCTTTCTTGGTTTCTCTAGCTCTTGCTCTCTTTCTGTAGCTTTTTCCTGTGTCCCTTTCTCTCTCTCTTTCTGGGTCTGTCTCCCTCCCTCCATCCATCTCTCTCTCCCTCTCTTCTTCCTTCCCTTTCTCTCTGTCTTTGTTTCTCTAGCTCTTGCTGTCTCTTTCTGTGTTTGTCTCTCTCCCTCCCTCATCCCTCTCTGTGTCTGTGTCCTTCTCTCTCTCTTCTTCCTTCCCTTTCTTTCTGTCTGTTTCTCTAGCTCTTGCTCTGTCTTTCTGTAGCTTTTTCCTGTGTCCCTTTCTCTCTCTCTCTATCTCTCTCTCCCTCTTGCTTTTGTCTTTTTCTAGCTCTCTCTCTTGTTCTCTTTGTCTTTCTCTAGCTCTCTCTGTGTCTCTCTCTCCCTCCCTTTCTCCCTCTTCTCTCTCCCTCCCCTCCTCTTTCTTCCTCACTGCCTCGAAACATTTCTCTTGAAGAAAATTTGATCTTGACCTTGCCCCAGCCTCGAGCCGCCCCATTGCACAGCCCAGACAGTTTCACCCGCCCCTCCCTGCCTTCATTTCCCTCACTTTACTCCCTACAATTGTGGTTTCTGAGCTCATCCCTTCACTAAAGTGGTCTCTCCAAGCAGGGTCCCCAGTGATTTCCTCCCTCCCCAGCCTGAGGCCTTGGAGCCCTCCTTCTCCTCCTTGCCTGGCGCTGCTGACCCATTTGCCCTTCCTTCCCGCCTCCCAGACACTCTATCCTCCCTCGGCTTCTGGGATATAGCGTTCTGGGTTCCTTTTCCCGCCCCGGGGGCCGCTTCTCCATCTGGCTCCGAAACGCCTTTCTAGACCGGTCCCAGGGAAAGTCCTTTCCCTTTCCACAATCCCGGGTCTCCCTTGGGCCCGCCTGCCAGCCAACGCCCAGCCCACGTGAGCACGTACCCAGGACAACGCTCTCGGCCTTGGGCCACCTGGAGCAGGGCAACGTGCGGTACACTTGGTCAATGATCTTCTCCTTGACTTGGGTGATGGTATCACAGTTGAGGACTTTGACAGGAATAGCGTCTACACCTTCCTCCTGAACAATAACGTTCACGGTCTGCGGGAAGAGGGGTTGCATGGGTTGGGCTCAGCCGTCCCTCCCTGTGTGCCCTGTCCTGCTCCCTTCCCCGAGGGCAGGGCTGGGGGTCCCTGAGAGCCGACCCCTCGCACAGAGTCCCGATTGGATGATCTGGTCTCCTTCTCAGCCAGGATAATCCCAAATCCTCAGGGCTCCAGCCCCAGAAAGGAAAAAAGGCCCACGTTTTGTGTCCCTTGCCACATCCACAGACGGGGCTCATTAAGGCTACTGTTCGGGGGCGTTAATTAGAAAGAACTGGGAGCGGCACATTCCAGTGGCTCCGACTTCCACTGAGACATCAGGCCTTGGAATCAGCAAAGGGACAATTCAGAAAGACACTTAGCGGGAGCGAAGGCGCCTGGAGCCCCCTCCCCACTCCGTGAACGAGAAAGATTGTCCTTCAGGGCCCACGAAGGCAGCCTGGGGGGGAGGGGGAAGAGGAGGAGGGAGCAGCTGCAGAGAGCCCAGGATGATGGATGAAGCAAAAATGGCAGAGCCGGAGAACATCAGCCGCGGCTAAGCAGGCGGGGCTGAGCCCACCTGGGTCACGCGAGCAGCACTCGCACACGTGTGTGTGTGTGGCCCTCACCCTTATCCAAACAGACCCCTTTTAGCTTGGCCTTGAAGGTCCTGCCTACTTTGGACCCGAGTACCGCCTCCCCCACCGTAGCAGCCTTAGTTTTCCCTGTCACCCTGAGGCTGAGGAGGAAGATCTGAGTGGGGCTCTCCGCCCTGGGGTCAGAGGAGGGGAGAAGGGAGCTCTGGGGACACAGGGGACTTCCAGCTCAGGCTGTGGGACAGGCAGGAGGACTCCGAGGGGCCTGTGTCTGGTTCCAGACAAGGGGGCAGCATAAGGAGATTCACCCCCTTGTTTTCTTAACTTTAGGTCCAGAGAACAGAATTGACTTCTCAAGGTCAAAGCCACCCGGGAAGCAAAGGATAGAAAGTGGGGGA
The DNA here is from genome assembly GCF_016432865.1 of Antechinus flavipes. NCBI lineage: Eukaryota > Metazoa > Chordata > Mammalia > Dasyuromorphia > Dasyuridae > Antechinus > Antechinus flavipes. The sequence continues at coordinate 292,703,461 of NC_067402.1, read as the reverse complement.
GGGGACGGGGAGGCCAGGAGGGGAGCAGGGAGGGGACGGGGCTCACCAGTGGGATGTACTCCACGTCATCCCCCAGAAGCCCCGTGTCATTCAGGGTGTACTTGGCTTTCCTCTGCACGGCATCCACCGGGCCCTTCTCCACTTGGTGCTTAATGGCCTTGAAGAGCTTGTAAAGCGGTTCACCGGCGGTGTCCTGGAAGAGGCGGAGGGCAAGGGGGCCAGGCTGGGGAGTCGTGCTTTTCTGTCTCCTCTCCCTAGCAGCTGATGGCCCTGGGGGGCTCCAGCCCGCCCCACCACACCCTTCGGCCTCAAAGAAGCTCCAGGCGATGAGGGCAGGCTACGGGCCGAGGCTGGCCACAGATGGGAGGCCTACCACGGTGGGACCGTGCGACCAGGAGGTACGAAAGAACCCCGGCATCCTACAGAGTTCCCGGCTCCTCCAAGGTCTTTGCCAGGGAGCTCCCCCTTCCCCAAGATGGAGGGGACCCACGGGTCTCACCTTGAGATACTGGTACAGACAGATGGACATCCAGTTGGACAGCATTCTCTCCACGACAGTCTCTGACCTGGAAGCAGAAGGGCAGAGGGCCTCAGTCCCCAGGCCAGAGCTCTGACAGGGGGGAGGCTGTGTGGGTTTGACCCGTGTTGAACGGGAGTGGACGGAGCTCCAAAGCTACTCTCCATCTCGCTAACGTCCCAGTGTGGCTCGGCCCCCTCCCCGTACCCTGCGGCCTATGACCTCGGGGAAGGAGGGCCGTCCAGTCATGGGATGGTGCTGGAAAGAACTTGGATGGAGGCTCCCTACCCCTACCTTACAGAAAGGGAAACTGAGAGCCAACTTAGGGGACTTGCCCGTAGTCACAGAACAGCATCAAAAGCTGGGACTCTAACCCAGTTCCTGGGATTTCCCTTCCTAAAATCTGTCTATCACACTCACACACACACACACACACACACACTCACACTCACACACGTTCCATCCTAATTAAAGCCTTCTCTTTACAGGAAGCACGTCCTCCGGCTTGGGGATTCAGAGCGACCGTCTCTCAAGAGTTTGACAATCTAATGAGGGGCAGAGGTCGGGGGGTGAAGGCCCCGGGAGGTCAGGCAGGATCCGGCACTTGAATTAGTCATGGGATCTCAGCTCTGAAGCTGGCAGGGACCTTTGAGGCAACCTAAACTTCATCCTCCGGCAGCAGAGAAGCTCGGAGAAGGGACTTCTCCAACGATACTCAGCTGGAAAGAGGCAGAACTAATCCGGACAAAGTGGGGAAAGGAAGAAGGGCGTTCTTGGGTTTCAGGCCTGGACGGGGGGCTGTCAGGGATTTCTCCTCGTTAGTCCGACAGCCCTTAGTATGGTGCCCGGCACATAGTAGGTGCTCAAGAAATGCTGGCAGATCCTTGGAGCATCAGCCATACATTATAACAGGGTCCAGAAGCCCAGAGACACAAGGTGGGATTATTCTGATACTGCCAGGGAAAGGATGAACAGCCACCTGGCCATACAGGATGAAAGGTTCCCGTGGCCCCAGTCAAGGCAAACCTCCCACGCCATGTGCCACGTTTCTCACGCACTACACAATGCTATCCTCGGCACACGGCCCATTCAGTGGCTACCCCTGGGCATCTCCCCCCACCAGCCCAGAGACCCCGGTACCTCCTCAGCATCAGCTTGGGGTTCTTGGCCACCACATACTGCTCCATGAGCTCCAAGAAGAGCGTCCTCATGATGTCCGTGTAGTACTCGAGCTTCCCGTGAAGAGCCACCGTTAGCAGGGACGCAAAGTATACCTTGGCCCGGGCGGAGAATTCCCGCTGGTTCTCCAGGGTGTGGATGAACTGGGGGAAAGCATGGAAGGGTCTGAGCCGCCTGCTACCTCCCCTGCCCTCACAGGACATGCTTTTCGTGTCCACCCAAGGGTCCAGGGCCATGAAAAGTCACATTCTGTTCCCCAGACTGGGAGCTCCCTGAGGACAGAGCCTAGGGCTGTTCCTCTGTCCCCTCCCAGAATGGAAGCCTCCTGAGGGCAGGGCCTGGGGCTGTTCCTCTGTCCCCTCCCAGAATGGAAGCCTCCTGAGGGCAGGGCCTGGGGCTGTTCCTCTGTCCCCTCCCAGAATGGAAGCCTCCTGAGGGCAGGGCCTGGGGCCTGGAGTTGCCTTTTTGTCCCACCAGTTGGAAGCTCTCTGATGGCAGGGCCTGGGGCTCCTACTCTGCCTCCCCTGCCCTCTGCCCTTCCCTGCCTCAAAGGTCACTCACATTGATGAGGAAGGATTTGCTGTTGAGCAGATTGGAGAACTGGTTGAGAGCCTGCTCCACTGTTTGCCTGCGAGACTCGGGGATGTCCAGCTTCCCTGTGATCATGACGTCCTTGTCACCATCCTTGGAGGGCAGGAAGAAGACCCGGTCCGTGTAGGTCTTATAATCCAACACGGGGATTCCGGCCTCGTGCACGTCATTGGTCTGGTCTTCCATCTCGATCATCAGATCTGCGGGAAGTCGCCAGAGTCAGGCCTGGGCTGGGGGCCCCTGGGGGGCTCCCTGTGCGCCCCCTGCCCACCCAAAGCCTGGCGATCTGGCTACGGTCAAGTCCCACTCTCTCAGGCTGACTCCCGTTGATCCTGCCTCCTCTGATTGGCACAGTGACCCCTCCCCATAGATGAAGGCTCTCCTCGGCCTCTGCCCCATAAAGTGCCCACAGGCTTCTGGTCACTCAGGGCAACACTGATAAATTCTAGCTGTGAGTCACCCAGCCGGGGAGAGAAATTGAGAGCACACTCCCCAGGAGTGTCCCAGCTGGTATTCTGCTAGGGACGCCAGCAGGGAGTAAAGTGGGGGGGGGGGGGACACTTTAAGGAAAGGGTCAGAAGAGCCCAAGCTATTCCTCGATGGCCCCACAACATCAGGGCGTGGGAAGTTCTAGGTGGGAGAGGCAGCGCCAAGGGCTGGGCTAGTCAGGAAGCTCCATCTTTCTCCTTAGCACCTAATTCATTTGGCTTCTGCTCTAAGGGCGGACCTTGGGTTCTGTTGGGTCTAACCATAACCTAATAGTGCTTTGCCATTTCCTTTTCTGTTATTTGACAGATGAGGAAACTGAGGCAAGTGTCTGGCTGCATTTGAACTCAGGCCTTCCTGATTCCAGACCCAGTGTTCCATCCAGTGCACCGTGTGCCCAGAACTGATCTTACAATGGCCCCTCTCCCCAAGAACTAGCAGTCGGGGGACCCTCACGGGGCCCACCCCATACCGGTGAATTCCTTCTTGCAGCGGTCACGGACGCTTTCCTCCAGGCCTTCCAGCTGAGATTTGATTTTCTCATACTCGCGTTCAGCCTGTTGACTCTTGCGCCTTTGGGGAGAAGCCCGACACCCAACTGGTTAGTGGCTCTAGCCCCAAGTGGAAGGGGAGGCTCAGGGGCTGGGAAGGGGGTGCTGTAGTCCTAGGCTCAGGCCTAGAAGTGGGTGAGCTTCTAAGTCTATCAGTCCTGTCACCCGCTGGAGTGCTAGTACTTTAAGGGGTGGTTCATTGGCAGAGCTCCCCACCTCCTTTACCCCAGGCCATAATCTAACTTCCAGGGGTCATGGAAAGCAAGCAGAGGCCTCTGGGATTGTTTGCAGGTTAGAGCTGCCGTCTCCCCCCGCCTCTCTGGAAGGGGGAGGATGGAGAACTGGGGGGATGCCCTGGAGCCCAAGGGAGAGAAAGGAAGGGCTGATTTGGGGATTAGGGTCTAAGCCTGGCTGTTTAAGCCTGGGAAATGGGCTCTAGGGAGAGCAGGAGGAACCGGGGCCAGTCCCAAGGCAACCTGGGAAGGGGGGAGTCCTGAGGGGTGGGGCGAGTCTCACCAGTAGCAATAGATGGAGAATGCGATGATGGCCACCATGGGGATGATCACCAGGGGCAGGATGATGCTGAGGGGCATGTCACCCATCCGCGTGTCGTACTCCACCCGGCCGAGGACCCACTCCCGAGCGCCAAACTTCACCTGCACAGACAAGGACGGCCCTCTTAGGATGCAGACCCGGGAGGACGTGATGGGGGGCGGGCTCCCTAACACACAACAGTGAGTCTGGAGAGGTATACGTGGAGGCTGCTGCGGAGCGCTCCCTCTCTGGGAAGCTTATTCCGTTCCTCAGGGGCATCCTCAACGGTCTGGACCCAAAGCCTCCTGCCGATGGCACGAGCCCCTCAGGCTCAGGACATCTCCTAACCATGAGGGGGTAGCCCAGGCCCTAAGCTCCCCGAGGGCAGACACTGAGTCACTTTTACGTTGTTTCTGTGGCTCAGAACATGGGTCCTACCCAGTCAGTGCATATGGTAAATGTTACAAAGCATGTACCAGCAGGTCCATGTAGGCACACACCACTGGCTCAGAGGGTGCTAAGGACCCTGAAGCCCCAGTCAAGCCCCCTGTGAATATAGGGGAGGAAAAAGCCTGCTCAATCTAATACAGACAAGCAGCCCAAGGCTAGCCCCTTGTCGCTACACAGGGGTCTGCTTTAATGATCGGGTAAGAACGACTACTAATCAGCACACCAATGGCTCTCCAGGCAAACAGAGGGACCCAAAGTTTTAAGAACTCACTTGTTCCCTTGAACAAGGGATTAGTCTTCCTGCCCTCCTGCCCCTTTCCCTGGACTTCCACTCCCATGATTCCTGGGCTCAGAAAAGCCTTTGTTCAGAGTTTGAACAAGGTCGACCTCGGCCTACCCTCTAAGGATCCCTCAGGAGGAGGGAGCCCCTACAGGTCCATCGCCTCACGCTCTCAGAGGCCCTCCCTCCTGCTCAAACGTCCCAGGCAGAGCCAAGTAAGGGGCCTCAGGATGTCCCTCCTGACTTACGATGAACTCGGGCAAGTTGTGGGTGGTGTCCCGCTTCTGGCGCCGTTTGGGGGGTGGCTGGACCTCAGGGGGTTCACAGTACAGGTCGGTCTCAGTCAGCGTCTTCATGAAACATCGCTCGGCACCCACAAACGCCTCTGCCTCGTGGATGGTCATTGCCTTATTCAAGTTGGTGCCCTGGTGAAAGGGGTGGGGAGGACGGAACAGGTGGACGGAAGGTCAAGAGTGGCTTAGCCCTTGGCCTTCAATCCCTGAAGGTCCTGCTCTCTGGGGGAGCCCCAGTGGGAACCTGAAAACATGGGGCTTTAAGGGCCTTGGTCAATCCCATTTACCTACAGACGAGAAAGCTGAGGCTGAGGCCTCCCTTGACTACTCCAATTGGCCCTCCCTCCCCATTTAGGATTTCCAGTGTCCCACCATGGCTGCCCTTTTATGCTCCATTATGGCTGCTGTGTAAAGTCTAAGGCCCCCAGGGATGAGCTTCCTGAGGCCTTTCTTGACTGCTCCAACCCAACTGGGCCTCCCTCCCCATTTAGGATTTCCAGTGTCCCACCATGGCTGCCCCATCATGCCCTGTTGTGACTGCTGTGTAAAGTCTAAGGCCCCCAGGGATGAGCGTCCTGAGGCTTTCCTTGACTGCTTCAACTGGCCGTCCCTCCCCATTTAGGGTTTCACAGCTGGTAAAGTCAACGCCCCCATCCTGGCTGCCCCCAGGGGACAGAGAAGCTTCCCGAGGACAGCTCCCATCTCCTCACCCTGGCGTGGATGAGCTTGTTGACCTGCTTCTTGACTCCATCAGTGAAGTTCTCGAAGGTGGGGTCCGGGACGTACTCAAAGGCCCCCGCCTCCGTCTTCAGCAGGACACGGTGGCCGTCCATCTGGAGCAGCGTGGTGATGTTGTAGGCCTCGGGCTCATCGGGGACTTGGGGGGACGAGAAGACAACTTTGGTGTCACTGTACCGGGTGTACGTGGTCCCCACCACCTGTGGACCAAGATAGATGGCGTTACAAGGGGTCCGTGGGCTCCAGCGCCTGGGTTTGGAGGTACCTTCCCAGTGCCCACCACAGCCAGATCTCTGCCCTCGAGCAAGTCGGCAGTGGCCAGCATCCTCATGGTTTGGGTATAAACTGTACCTGCGGCAACTGAAGCCTCTTCTCCCAGACCCAGGCTCCCACTGGGGACCAGAGCAGCTCTGGCTTTATTCACACAGCACTGATCTCCCCCCACCTCCATCCCCCACACTGGCGTCTGATCACCTCCCACCCCCCGGATCATTTCCATCAGTAAGAAATGGATTGCAGGCAGAAATCAATATACCCCAGTGGTTGCTGGGAGAGGCTGGGAAGGATGAGCCAGGGGCCCTCTGAGCTGGGAGGGCCCCCTCTGCCCACTCCAAGGCCACTAGTCTGACTCATACCTGAGCAGAGATGCCTTCAAATACATATTGACAAGCAGACATGCTCCGATCTTGCTCATGTGACATATGATCCTCTACAGGATCATAACCTTAATCACCCTAACCCTGAGCCATTTTCCCTCAAAGCCCATCCGATGTTGCTTGGGACTTGGACCCTTTGGTGCTGACCTCCCTCCTCCAGCTCACTTTGGGAAACTGTCTCCTCATGGGGCAAGTTCAGATTTCAGAAGGGCTGGACGTGGCCTAAGGGCTGGAAGTAGGCAGGTGGGACGGGTTGGGACTGACCTTCGTGGCCTGGAGGGGGCTCAGAGCCTGTCTCTTCCTCCTCTTGCTCCAGGATCGGAGCGGCTCTGCAATTACCACCATGGAGAAGTTCTGGATCAGGTCAAATCCCTGGCCTGTGATGTTGATGTTCCGTCCTCCACTGGGAAAAGCAAGGGCAAAGGGGTTAACAGCAGGAAGCCTGGCTGCCTGTTGCCCAGGGCAGCGCCACCCTCACCCCTTGCTTCTTTCTTTCTCGAGGATTTTGGAGGAGATGGGGCAGGAGTCAAATCAGCCAGTTAGGGTTATCCGGCAAGCCGATAGCCATGAATTATCTGCATTAGAGACTTCCTATTCACCTCAGCCCCCACGGATGTGATGCCATTTACACTCCTCAGGAGCCACGTGTTAGGGGAGATTCCCTATTCACCTTAGCCCCAACTGGCATGGGGAGACTCCCTATATATTTTAGCCCCCACTGACGTAATGCCATTTCTACTTCCCAGGAGCCATCTATCAGGGAAGACTTCCTTATATACTTTAGCCCCCACTGACGTGATGCCATTTATACACTCCAGCTACTCCCTCTTCCCTAAGACAGGGAGGGCCTGGGCCTTAAATACTCCAAGGCGGGAAGTAAGTCATCCTGACATCTCCCTCGCTCTCGGTCTCAGACGTCTGTTTGTCCACAGACAAGATGGCTTAGAGGTCAGATGTCAGTCTCTCTCGAGACTTTCCACCCGGCCATCCTACCACGTGGGGGGTAGAAAGCTGAGCACGGGGGACCACCCAGTGATCAGCAACATGACATGGTGAGTGTGCTAGAGAAGGCAGTGAGGATTGGCGATGTTTGGAAAGCCGCCTAGAGGAGCCAGAGTGGAAGAGAGAGGGCAGGGAGAGGTCTGAGTCAGGCCTGGGGTTTTCCCAGCAGGTGCCCAAACCTGCCCCACTGCATTCCTTCCACCTTCCATCAGCGCTAGCAGGGGAAGGACTGGTTTCCTGGGGACCCTTCCCTCCCGCCTCAAGCCTCTCAGCCGTCCCCAGCGGTGCCAAGAAATGTGGAGGGGTTATGGCAAACTTGGAGAGTCTGGACAGCCTGATTTTGGGAGGACTGCATTTAGAGGGCAGACTTGGGGGGCTGGGATGGATCCATGTGTGTGTGTGTGTGTGTGTGTGTGTGTGTGTGTACACACGCAGGTGCCTCCAAGTGTGTCTGTGTACCTTCCCAGCAGGGGTGAGACTTATTACCTGACAAAACTCCGCAGGGGCTCAAAGGCCTTCAGCACAGGGTTCTCCCGGTAAGTGAAGGTGACTCGGTTCCCCGCAGTCGAGGAGTTGCCGTAGAGGACCTCAATGGGGACCTCCCCGAGGGCCTCGTAGGGCCCCGTGACACATCGGATATGGGGCCCAAATTCGATGCTGCAGGAGAAGCAGAGGGGAGTCACTGGGCCTCTGCCACGGAGGGCAGGCCTCGCCTTAGGGGCATCCCTCCTCCCTCCCGCAAGGGCCCCCTGGGGGTCGAAGGGTGGCGATACATACACCTTGCAGGGCACACCCTTCTTGAGGGTGCCCAGGATCACCCGGACGTCCTCGGAGGAGCCGGTGTCCAGGTAGGAGCCGCTGATGACCAGAGTGGTCCCGCCGGCCTGGGGCCCCTGGGTGGGATTCACCTCCATGGGCACTGGTTGCTGGGGAGGAGACAGGCCCAGAGCCCAAGTCAGGACCCCCATCCCTGAGCACATTGGCCCGGATCCTGTTGCCTTAGAGCTTGCTCAGAGCACGGCCCCTTGGCGGGGGCAGTCGCTGCTCAGTGGAGTCTCTGAATGACTCAGTGGTTGGGTGCAAAGTGTTACCACACGGACAGAGACACATGCACAGAGACACGACTCACAGAGACACAGACACGGAGAGACAGCGACATTTATTAAGTGCTTGCTGGGTGCTGAGAGCTGGGGAGATACAGAGTTTTAAAGACATAATGCCTGCCCTCCGGGAGCTCACAGTCTAGAGGGGGAAGCAGAGAACTCAGCGAGAAGCAACATTACACGATGAAAACATCAGAAAGGGGCACCCAGAGTGCGGGGAGGGACCGGGAGCGGGGACGGCACAGAGGTTCCCGGCTCGGGGTTCCGCCTGGGGACTGGCCTTAAAAGGATGGGGGTTAAGTAATTCATCAGATGAGGACAGGAGGGCATTTCTGGCAGAGGGCACAGTCTGAGCAAAAACACTGAAGAAGGAAAGTGTGAGATGTCACACGGCTCAAGGGGAGACAGTTGTCCAGTTTCCCTGGAGTAGAGTATGGAGGAGAGGAGAAGGAGATAGGGCTGGAAAGGCAGGGAGTGGGGGTGAGGGGGAACCAAGTTGTGCAAGGCCTTGAATGTCAGTCAGAAGAGGCAATAGGGAGCCATAGAAGACAAAAGACAGATGACTCCCTCTCCTTCCCGCATTCCTCTCGCAGTGATTCAAATACAGGCCACGCGCTCGGACCCAGGCAGAGGCCGGGCACTGAAGCTTTCCGAGGCTCCAGCCTGGCTCCAAGATGCCGCTCCCATTGAAATAGATGTCACGCATCTGTGCCCCATCCTGGGTCTGCCAGGGTTCGGACTTCACGGAAGATGCTTTCTGTTACAACATCCCTTCCTCCCCTGGCACCTGTGTCAGCCACATGGGGCTCCCAGACCCACAGAGCCGGGCCCTCACTCACCTGGTAGGTAAACTGGACGTGGGGAGGTGACTGGCCCAGCTTCCCATTGATGTCCACCTCAATCCCCCCTGTGATGGGTTCTTTGGAAGCATCCACCTCGCACACAATCCTGGGGGGCAGAGGGTCAGGGTCACAGATCCCACTCCTTCTCCCCCCGCTACACGCTCCTCCCTTCAGGCCTCTAGCCTAATGTTCTGAAAATCCAGGACTCAGCCCCGATCCCCTGCCCCATAGATCACATGTTTCCTTTCCCTCATGGGGTCTACACGAGCACCTCAATTCAGTTTACACAACAAGTCAAAACAAATAAAGTCAAAGCTCAGAGTCCCGACCCAGAGGGCTAAGTGCCTAAAGAGCTGGGAGGCTTCTTTGAGGGGGTGATGGCCCCCAAGAAGCTTGTTGCGAGCTATAGCTTGGTTTGTAGCCTGGCCCAGCTGTGCCCCCTCCCCTGCCATAACGGGGGGGAGGAGGCCTTCCCCCTTTCCTCTCCAGGAAACAAGCGGGAGAACCTCAGGGGACACTGTAGGCTTCCCGCTTTGAGCCCGGTCCCACGGCAGGGCCAAGAGAGGGGCTCAGCGCCATCCTGTTACCTGGTGGACACGGAATATTGGGCCTTCTGAAAAGCACAGTCCTTGCCGGCCACCGTGATCCTCTTGACGTCCTCAGCTCGGATGCCCAGGTTAGAGCCTAGGATGGTGACCCGAATGCCGCCACCCAGGGGGCCCGTCTCGGGTTTAATCTGGAGACAAGTACCCAGAACTGTGAGTAAGGGTGATGGGTGCCCACGCAGAGTGGCAGCTGGGGGAGCAGGTCTAGAACCTCTCACTGCTTCCTTTCCCCCCTAATATGCGCACCCATCCCCTGTGTGCTCATGTCTGCAGTGCACACACACACACACACACACACACACACACGAACTACAATCCTTATTACCCTATGAGCACCTACTCTTAGAAGCCAGGGAGGGCCTGCTCGGCTCTAAGGGGCCCACTCTAGTGGCTTTCTTTCTGACCCTCCCCTGTAGCGAGGGGGCCTGGGCACAGCCCACACAATGTGGCCACGTTGGCCACAGTCACAGCCTCTGTCCCCCATAAGCACCTCCTTCTCAGGGTTCATACAAGTGGGAGAACTGTAGGGTCAGAGTGTCTGAGAGCGCTCACTCTGAGAGGTGTGTGTGCGCAGGGGTATAATACAGCTGGAGAACACAGAATTACACACTCCAGAGGTGTAGATCTAGGTCAGGAAGGCGCACTGAGAAAACAGGCAAGTGGCTATCCAGGGTCAGGCCCTCCCCCCTTCCCTGGCTGTATGTGAAGGGTAGGCGTTGGGGACGGCAGCCGGGGCGTTTCACCTTGGTGATGACAGGGGGTGGGCACTCGGTGGTGATATTGCTGCACAGGGCCTCGTACACACACTGATTCTGGCCCCCACACCACACACAGTGGTAGGCGGGGTTGGCGGCCAGGCAGAGGCTGCAGTCACTGCGGCCGAAGGAGCAGTTGTACAGGGTCACTGTGGAAGGAAGAGCATTGGGGAGGGAAGGCAGACCTCTGATGGAAGCACCTTTACCCTGACCTGCTTCCTTCCCTCATCTACCCCCCCACCATTTCCCACCCATCATAGGCCCCCACACCCAGACTAGCTCCTTCACCCCAGCTCTCTCAGGCCTCACCCATGCTACCTCCCCAACCCAGCTCCTTCCTCCCAGGCCCCACCCCGATCCCAGGCCCTCATCTTCTGATCTATGAAGCTTCTCACCCTCCAATCTGCTGTCAATGTTCTTCCCATAAGACTTGACGTACAAGTTCAGGGGCAGCGTCTCGTTCCCATCATAAGATAACTGAGAAATGAGAGACACCCTTGGAGGACCAGTGGCTGAGTGGTCCCAGGCTCCTGCCCCAGAGGAAGTCCACACAGCCCCAAGGACACAGCAGAGCACAGATTCACTGTCACTGAATGGGCAGCTCCCCCAGAGGCTATAGCACATCCACAAATCCACCAATACCTCAGGGATTGATGGGTGCTCCTTACAGGCCTCCATGTGGGAAGAGGCAGGAGAGATACATTGTATTTCTAAACATGCCTCCCTGCACCTCCACCAATGGGGAGAGAGGCAGGAGGGATACACTGTATCTAAACATAGAGCTTCCCTACTGATATCTCCACCAATGGGGAAAGAGGCAGGATACACTGTATCCTTAAATAAGGGAGTCTATACCTCACCAATGGGGAAACAGGCAGGAGGGACACACTGTATCTCTAAACACAGAGCTTCCCACTGGTATCTCCACCAAGGGAGAAAAGAGACAAGGGGGATACACTGTATCCTTAAACAAGGCACTCTGTACCTCACCAATGGGGAAAGAGGCAGGAGGGATACACTGTATCTCTAAACACAGAGCTTCCCACTGTATCTCCACCAAGGGAGAAAAGAGACAAGGGGGATACACTGTATCCTTAAACAAGGCACTCTGTACCTCACCAATGGGGAAAGAGGCAGGAGGGATACACTGTATCTCTAAACACAGAGCTTCCCACTGGTATCTCCACCAAGGGAGAAAAGAGACAAGGGGGATACACTGTATCCTTAAACAAGGCACTCTGTACCTCACCAATGGGGAAAGAGGCAGGAGGGATACATTGTATCTAAACATAGAGCTTCCCTATTGATATCTCCACCAGTGGGGAAAGATCAGGATACACTGTATCCTTAAACAAGGGACTTTGTACATCACCAAAGGGGAAGTAGGCAGGAGGGATACACTGTATCTCTAAACACAGAGCTTCCCACTGGTATCTCCATCAATTGGAAAAAAGAGGCAAGGGGGATACACTGTCTCCTTAAACAAGACACTCTGTACCTCACCAATGGGGAAAGAGGCAGGAGGGATACATTGTATTTTAAAACATAACTATCCTACTGGTATCTCTACCAATGGGGAAAAAAAGAGGCAAGAAGGATACATTGTATACCATGGTACTGGAACCTCCCAATGGGGGAAAAAGGCAGGAGGGATACAGTGTATCCCCAAATGTGGCAGAAGTAGAGGTAAATAGCTACATTTTATCATACTTTGCTCCCAATTTGCTACACTGTGCATACAGCCAACTCCCCTTCTTTCTTCATGAAGCCCTTAATCCCTTCCTGTCACGGGTGGCTCCCTGGGTCCTTTCCCTAATGAATGGACACCCTCTCACTCCCTCCACCTCCAGACTGGCTCCCTCCTGTGCTTGGCATTTTCTCGACACCTACTAAGTGTGGTCTCACCGAGCCCTACATCTCTTGTTTGGGGGCTGATCTACCCACCCCCCACTTCTTGTCCCCCGGCCAGCCTGACCCGGCCGTACCTTGGGGGTTGTGAAGGTGAAGGTGCCTGACCCTCCGGTGGTCACTGACTTTTCAAATTTCAGCTTCTCACTGCCAACGTGCAGGGATGGCATCTAGGGGAGATAAAGGAAAGACATGAAATTCAGATTCAGGCGCTGGAGAGGGAAGAGACAAAGAGCTCTCTAGTGGCTCCCTTCCCTATCGCAACCTGCAGCCCCCTCAGAGAAACCTAATTCAAGGCCTAAGGTTATGGCAGCCTGAGACACACAGTGGACTGCCAGGCTATCTGAGCCTGCTCAGAGTTTCCAGGAGGAAGGACTTCTGGGTAATGACTGCCTTCTTTATGGATAGTTTCCACATAATTACTTCATCACTCAAAGTCGGCTAATTGTTCTCCACACCTATCGGCCCATCTCCAGCTTCCAGGCCTATGATGCTATCCCTCTCATTTCTCCCCCTAAATCCCAGCAGAACAAACCTCCTCTAAGGAAGCTTCCTTATCCCTTCATGGATGTTAGCGCTCTCTGATTTGATTTCTCCTTTCTTCTCTTTCTAAATTACTTCATAGACTTAGTATTCATAGATCCCTCTCTCCCTCTATTGCTGAGGAGAGTGTAAACTCCTTGAAGGCAAGGGTTATTTTGCCTCTGTCTTTGTCCCTTCGGTGTCTGGCACATAGTAGGCGGTTAATAAATACCTGTTGATCTGTACTAAATACAATGCATCACTTGTCTTGGATAAGACATATAAAGCATTAGCGGGGCCCTTCTGAAAAAGAGGGTAGACTTCCTAGAGAAGGGAGCATCTCAGTGGCGCACTCACCTTCGCTGGATCTAGATTCTTCCCCTCGAAGTTCACAGTTGTCTCATAGTTCATGGGGATGACCAGCGGGCTGGGGTTCAGGAACTGGGGACAGTTCTCCTCCTGAAAACAGAGCCAGCAGCTCCAGTGAGGGGGGGTCTCCTGCTGCAGGACCCCAGGCCTCTGGGAAACATCCTGCTGCCTTGTCCCGGGGGGAAGGGACACAAATCTACTTTGGATGAATTTGGGGGAATCCCAGTCACCGGGTTAGAACTGGGAGGGACTCCCAAGGTCACCTAAGCTAATTCTTCAGTTCCTAGAGGGGGAATCCAAAGCCCAGGCAGGTGAGGTCAAAGATTCTCTGGGTTCAAGCCCAGGGCTCTATGCAGATTATCAAGGATTTTTGCTTTTCCAAGAGGTGCCCACCCCTGTCTCGCAGCTGCTAAGATGGAAAGGGATTTCAAAGACACACAGGAGGCAATCAGGGAGCAGCAGGGAGTTGAGAGTGGATTCCCATGGTTTCCTAACCCTCCCCCTAGGCAAGACCTGGCCACTGCTCCCATAATTCCGATCAGGATCGCTTCCGGTCAGCCTTTGGCCATGGCATGCCCTATGCTCGTACACTTCCTTCTGTGGACGGGGCCTCCTACACATGAGGCTTTGGGGCGTGATCTCCTTTATTCAGAAGGGGCCCAGAGCGTCTGTGGCAGGCCGTGGGCTTGAACCCCAGCGGCCCCGTTCCAGGGATTCTCCTCACCTGCAGCCCTGTCCCCCCCAACTATCCAGCCCGGCCCCGTCCTTACCATGTGGGACTTGATGATGCCCTCCTCAGGGTTGGGGGAAGACTCTCTGCACTCGTGGTACTTCAGGTCCCACTGGCAGTTCCAGCGATTGCTGGCACAAGAGATGCACCTACAGGGTGGGCAGCAGGCAGGTGAGGGAGCCCCCTTGGGAGCCCAGCTAGAGCCCCCTACCCGAGAAACTCCCCCTCCCCCAGATGCCTGCCAGGGCTGAGGGAGGGGGAAGGGAGCACTGGCACTGGGCTCTAGATACTTACGGAATATTCTCTGCCAGACTCATGGCCTCCTTACAGTCATAGAATGGGTACATATGAGAGGTCAAGAACACGGGGGTCCGCAGGAAGGTGAGCACGATCTGGACCTCGACGTGGTCTGTGGAGAAGGGAATAAAGGCTGGATGGTGAGCAGGGCCCCGACCCACCCACTACCCACTCCTGCTTCTGGTCCTGTTTCCCCATCTGCAAAATGAGGGAGGCTACACTAGACTGGCTCCCTTCTACCCATCCAAGCAAGCAGTAGTTATTAGGCAGCAGCCAGGATGCACCAGGTCCGGGGATCAAGAGACTAAGAGACCCCGGCCCCGCGAACAACGAGCCCTGTCCTCAGCGAGCTTCTGGCAAACAACGCCAAAGAAATGTGGTAGGGAGGGGGACGTGGCACTACCAGCGGGTACACGGAGAGCTTTCCTCAATGGCCTGATAAGGGCAGAGCTTTGAGGAGAACCGGAAATTCTAAGAGGTAGGGATAGGTGGGGGGGGGGGGGGACAAAGGATAAAGGAGTGGGGATGGGTGAGGGGTCAGGAGAAAAGCATGGGAGGAGGGCAGAAGAAAGGTATAGGGGGACAGGACAAAGGATAAAGGAGTGGGGATACCTAAAGGCTCAGGAGAAAATTATTGGGAGGGGCAAGAAAAAGGCATAGGGGAGACAAAACAAAGGATAAAAGAGTGGGGATGGGTGAGGGATCAGGAGAAAATTATTGGGGGGTGGGCAGGACAAAGGATAAAGGAGTAGGGATGGACAAAGGTGTGGAGGGGGGAGGCTAGAATAAAGGTGTGGTTGTGAGTATAGAGAGACCAGACAAAGGTATGGGGGGGGGGGGCAGAAGAAAGGGATAGGGAAGCTAGAATAAAGGTGGGGATGAAGAGAGACCAATAACATGGAGGGGCAGGAGAAAGAGATTGGGGGGAGGGAGTGGAACTAGAATAAAGGTAGAATAAATGGGGAGAGACCAGACAAAGGCGTGGGGAAGATGGGGGTGGGGAGAAATTCAGATGTGACCTGCTTGCTCGTAGTCCCCTGGAAGGGGGTGGGAGGGGAAGGAGCTTATAGCGACCCTGGAAATAAAGAGCATCCTCTTGTTGGAGCTTTCTCCAGTCTCCTGCCCAGCAGCCTCTCTATGAATCAGGCCAGTTCTTGCAGTGAGTGGGCGAGCGACCCACGGGAGCCCCAGCCGCCCCATTTACCAGGAAGGTTTAAGGTGTTCACAAAGGGCTTTCCTCCCAATGAGAGTGAGGGACAGATAGTGCTGGGTCCTTTGGCTGATTTCATAGATGGGGAAACTGAGTCACAGGCTTTAGTTAAGGGCCAAGCCGTGATTTTTAAGTTCCAATCACCTGGTCTTTTCTTATATGTATACATGTATGAATGTGTACATATATATTATATATGTATACATGCACACATAGATGCACATATGTACTTCCCCAGTAGAATGGAGAGCCTTGAAGGTGGGAGATTGTATTTGTATTTTTGAATCCCCGGCAGAGCTGGCTCTGCAAGAGGAGTCTGTGGAGTGGTTGACTGGTTGTTTTCATCAGAAGTTAATCCTGTAAATTCTATAATGTGTGTATTCTTGCACCCATTTTACAGATGAAGCAACATTCAGAGGGTATGTTCTAACAGCCAAGTGCCAGAGACAGAATTCAAATCCGGGGCTTTTCTGCCAAGTCCAGAGCTCCCCCTTTTATCAGAGGCTTTTGCTGGCCTCTATTTCTCCAGGACCTGATTTCTCTAGGCTGGCCCTCTCACACAAGGTTCCCCCCCCACCTCCCAGTTTTCTGGCTGCCTCCATCTGTTGCTTCAAAGGCAATTATCAGATCCTGTCTCGGGTGAGCAGCTCAAAGCCCAGAGACCTCATGTTTCGTCCCCAAGGGCCCTCGCTGACGTTCCCTCGGAGCCACTGGGACAGCGGCTCCTTACTTCTATGGGATGCGATCTCGCCGGGTGTCTGACCTGGCCCCTCCTCGCAGGTCCTGGCCTCCAGCAGCCCCAGCCTCTCCCTCCCTTAGCCCTCACCGAGGACCTAAAGAATTCAGGGCACAGGTGTGGCCTGGCCGTCTGGCTTTCTCGGGAACGGCCTCATTTCAGTCTCCCTGGGGATGGAAGGCCCGCGGGTGACCCTGGGAGGGGAGGCCCTCGGCCTCCCCCCTCACCCCCCAGAAACACTGTTCCCTGCCCTTCTATCTCCCTCCTGTCAGTCTCTCCTTTTCTCCCCCTCCGCTTTCTTTCTCACAGTCACTCAATAGCTACTGGTCCTATCAGTGACCTCTCCAGGCCATCTCTTGGCTTAATGAGGCTGTCCCGGGAAACCTCACTCTGGGAAAAGGTGAGCGCCTGACCTTGGCCCGGAGGCGTCGCGGGAATGCTGCTGGGGGAGTCACAGATGATGGTGTCTCCTTCCACACGGGCAGGGTGAGCCGGAGAGTCTCCGAAGCGACACTGAAGGTCGTCATTTATTGTCAGAGCTGGAAGTGGGCTGACTGTCAAACGCACCTGGAGACACAGGACAGACACCCAAGGTGGTGAGGTGGTGAAGGAGATGAGGGAGGTGAAGGAGGTGAAGGAGGTGAGGGAGGTGAGGGAAGTGAGGGAAGTGAGGGAGGTGAGGAAGGTGAGGGAGGTGAGGAAGGTGAGGAAGGTGAGGGAAGTGAGGGAAGTGAGGAAGGTGAGGGAAGTGAGGGAGATGAGGGAGGTGAGGAAGGTGAGGAAGGTGAGGGAAGTGAGGGAAGTGAGGAAGGTGAGGGAAGTGAGGGAGATGAGGGAGGTGAGGAAGGTGAGGAAGGTGAAGAAGGTGAGGGAAGTGAGGGAGGTGAGGAAGGTGAGGGAAGTGAGGGAGGTGAAGGTGGTGAAATCATACCCAGGGAACACACACACACACACACACACACACACACACTCCATACCAATACCAGCCTGAACCATTCCCTGGGTTTTGAAAGGCAAGTGAAAAGGAGACAGGCCAGGAGTGAAGCACTCCCCAATAAGCCTTTGTCTCACACTGCTTAGGTGTCCCCGTTTCCCAGAAACCCGCTCTGATTGCTCCTGCCCACCTTCCCCGACTCTCCTCCTGAGTCCTCTCGTCCCAGGCCCTCTTACCTCACCCTGAGCCCGACGGCTCATGTTCTGGGGCTGGGCGCTGGTGACAGCTACACAGGAGTTTCCCCGACTCCAGAGCCAATGATTCTCCTCCTCGGCCCTCTGGCAGTCGACCTTCCTGGTGCAGCTGGTGGAGAAGTGGGGCGTTAGGGCCTCCAAGGCAGGACCAAACTATGGCTCCTCTCCTTAAACCAGGGATCCCTGAAAGCAAGGCTGGGTCTCTCCTTAGTCCCAGAATTCCCTCAGAAAGATCTGACCTCTGGACTAGGGAGAGGGACCCTCCTGAGGGCAAGCCCAGACCACCGCTTCCCCCACAGCTGAGGAGAGCCACATTTACCTCTGGGAAAGAGCACAATCTCCTAAAAGACAAACTGACACCTCACGCAGATTGGGGGGCCCCTCAGGACCGCCTCTCACACACAAATCGGCCCCCGGCCTTCAAGCCCATGGCTGTGGCTGCCTTCCTGGGCCCTTCCCCTGCCTCCTGCAGGCCCAAATACGGCCACTTACCGGCCCTCAAGCACACACCAGCCGCAGTAGGGGTCCCGAGAATCCTGGCACTGCTCACAGGTCTGGTAAAGGAGACACTCCTGAACAGGAAGCCGGAAAACCTAGGAAAGAATGAGGGGGCGATCTGGTGAGGGGAGACCTCCAGTCTGGGAAGGACTGGGACGGAAACTAAGAAGCTTCAAGATCTCTACTGTAAATGACCTTAGAGGGGAAAGGTGGTGTCTCTACAGCCCCTTGGATCCAGATCCTCCCCATGGCACTTTGGCTCTAGCTCTTCCTCCTCCTCTCCCAGTACCCTGGCTCTAGATCCTCTCCCCACAGTACCTTAGTTCTAGACCCTCTCCCCACACGAACCTGACCCTAGACCCCCTCTTTATAGTATTCTAGCTCTAGGCTCTTCCCCTCATGGTACGCTGGCTCTGCACTTTCCCCTCATAGCACTCTGGCTCTAGACCTTCTCCCCCATATACCTTAGATCTAGATTCCCCCAGAGTACTCTGGATCTAGACTTTCCCCCCACAGTACCCTGGCTCTAGACCCTCTTCCCATAGCACCCTGGGTCTAGTCCAGCTCCTAGATTACAACTCGAATGCCCCTGGCCACAGCTGGCTGCCACGTGGAGTCTGGGTTCTAAACTAGCCACAGATTCTAGACCTTCCTATCCATATCCCACATCCCTTCCCTCTCTAGAAAAAAGAGGGGTCAGTCGAGGGACCCAGGGGTCAGGAAGCTGGACCCTCATGTTGGCCAAGTCTAGGTCCTAAGTTCTGATCCTTCCCTTCCTCCTAGAGCCTCATCTGCACCATGATGGATCTTTTCTGGGCACAGGGATCGCCTCCTAAAGGGCTTCACTGCCTCCACTGTCACTGGAGCCAGCGGGCACACCCCTTTAGAGAGGGAACATCCAGAAGAGGGAAGGTCTCCCCTCTCCTGTCCACCTTGCCCATCCCCAGATCAGTCAGCCACTTCTAGTCAGAACTCTTTTAAGCTCCCTCTGGCATTCAAGGCCCTCTACCAGTGGGCCCCAGCCCCTTTCCAGCTTTATCTGATAGTGATCTCCCTCCTTTTCCTGGCTCCGTGTGCCAGTCTCCTTGGATGCTGGCTGCTTAGTTAGCCCGTCTCATCTACTGGGAGGGTAGGGTCCAGGTCTCCCCACGGTGGGAGCCGGGCCCGGGGCCAGGTGGGCGAACGGGAGGAGTTTGGAGAGGAGAGCGAGTCAGCTGGTGCATCCTAAAGGCCCAGCCGGCCCACCCACCCTCCGGCCCCACCCCAGCTGCCAGCTCGGGCCACCGTGTCCTAGGAGGGAGCCGAAGCTTTCAAAAAGTGAAGGCAAAGCCAAAACTGGGTCAGCAAGTCTGGCTTCTGTCCCTCTCCCTGCCTGTGAGTTGCCGCCCATCCCTTCCAGAGGGAGGGGGCCCCTCTAAGGCACCCCAACCCCAAGCGGCTCCCCAGGAACCCCCTGGCTGTGTCTGCTGCGGCCGGGACGAGGCGGGTAACCGCTCACCGGCATGTGATTTGAATATCATTAGCACCCCGCCCCCCGTCCCCGGCGCTGGGGATCCTGGCCATTTTCCAGGTAAACCCTGATCCCCCAATGAATCTGGCTGGTGTCCGCCCCACCCCCACAAAGGCACCACGGGTCCCCGAGAGGTGAGCTGACCCAGATTCCCGGCTACCCGCTATCTCCAGGGAGGGCGAGGGCGAGGGAGCAGAGGGCAGGGGAGGGGAGGAGGGAGGGGAAAAGGGAAGGAGAAAAGAAACAAAGAGAGAGCCAGAGAGAAAGAAGAACAGAAGATAAGAGAAAGAAAGCAACGGAGGAGGGAGGGAGGCAGAGACACTCCGAGCCCCAGCCCCTTATCAGGTGCCCGCTGTGCTCCAGGCACGGTGCTGGGGGCGGCTGGGAGGGAGAGCCAGAATCAGAGGGAGGGTCGGAGGGTTCCCGGGCAGTTCTAAGCCGCTGAGAGCTCCCAGAACGGGGACTGAGGAAGAACGAGAAGCTCCCAATGGCCCCTGCCCCCAGGAAGCCCCCAGAAAACGGAACCTGCTACCTTTCTGCACCCCCTTCATCCCTGGGCGGCTTCTAGGCCTGATCTCACCCCAGTGTGGAAGCTCCTTTAGAACAGGAGCTGGGATTTCCCCTCCCCTGCTCACCCAGCTCGCTCCTGGGCCTGCTCTGCCCCAACCTTGAAGCTCCCTGAGAGCAGAGTCTGGGACTCCCCCTTGGCCTCCCTCTCACCCGGCACAACCCCGGGCAGCTCCTGGGCCTGCTCTCCCCTAGTCTGGAAGCTCCCCGGGCGCAAAGTCTAGGGCTCCCCCTCTGTCTCCCCACCCTGCCTAGCAGAGCACAAGGCCGTGCACGTCAGAGGGACGAGGATGGGTTTGGGGCTAAAAGAAATAGCTCCCAGACCCACTTTCCCGTTCCCTGCAGCCTGGGCTGTGGAAGGGGGGTCGGGCCTGGCTTAGCTGCCGCGCCCTTGAGCCCGGTACCTTGTCCTGGGTCATAACGTAGAGACTGGTCCCATTGGCGGACAGCAGCAGGTCTCTCTCGATGCGTTTGTTAAGCTCCACGGGGATCGAACCGTACTCCGTGGACGTCCCGTCGGCAGTCAGGAACACCTGAGCAGAGGGAGGAAGGCCAAAGGCTGCGGGAGCTGTCCCCGGAAGGAGGCCACCATTCGTGGCCGAGCCCCTCGGAGAAGTCTGCAAGGAGCATGAGCCGCTCTCTGCAGGAGGGACCTCTTCCCCCAGGTCCCAGGCAGGGAAGACCCGGGCCTCCGGCCTCCTACTAGATCACGTTATGGTTAGGACATCCCCATCCCTTTCATGGCTGCAGCTCAGACCCGAATCTCCCTCCCTGAGGAGGGCAGCGATCAGGGTTCGGGACAGGGAAGGCCCCCGGGCTCACCTTGAGGATGCGGCCGTCCGACGTCCCCAGTAAGACCACGGTGTGCCCGTTTTCGTTCGTCACCGTCACCGCCGTCAGATTCATGCCGTCTCTCTGTAGGGCAGCGGTGCTCACCAGCCCGTCCCGGCTCCCGAGGGGGTACGGCAGGTGCTCAGAGCCGCAGCGGAAACTCAGGCTGGCCTGCAGACGGAGGAGGGCGAGATCCCCATCTGTTCTTGCCCAGCCCACCTCTGCCCATCGCCCGAGCCAGCTCCCGTCACCGTAATCCGACTCAGTAAGCCCTACCACGTCTCCTTCCCTGCCCCCTCCCCTGCCATCCTGTGCCACCCACAGCGGGGCTCACTGAGGGGGCTCGTTTTTCCTTAAGGTCTATTGAATGAACCTGTGTCACGTGGCCCACGTGAGACTCCAGGGGGCGGCCGCCCTTGACTGGGAAGCCCCCGCCGGGCCTGGAGGATGGCACGGAGTCTTCCCCACCCCCCTCCGGCCCCCTCGGGCAGACTCACCGGCCCGTGGCTCACACACTGGACTTCCCCGTGGAAGGGCTTGTAGAAGGTCTGGGAGCTGCTGCCCTGGGCCCCCGTGTAGCATTTGTTCCTGTTCTCCTCCATCTTCTGGTGGATGTCCCCCAGGGGGAAGAGGCACAGGGCGGAGCGGGGGCTGCCGCCGCCGCCCTTGCTGTCCTTGCTGAAGACCGCGAAGAGCACGCGGCCGGCGCCGGGCGTGGCCTCCAGGGGGGCCACGAAGGCGGCGTGGCAGACGCCGTACACGTCCCCCGAGCCGCTGTGGCACTCCAGGTCCATCTCGAAGTAGGAGTAGTAGAAGGGGTCGTTCTTGCACATGCGCGCCACGAGGGTGCGGTTCTTGGCCGGCTGCTTGTCCTGCTGGTTGAAGATGAAGAAGACGTAGTCCCCGTCCTCGAACACGGCCACGAACTGCTGCGTGTTGGCCGACAGGTAGCCCGCCTTGAAGGCCGTGTGGTCCGTGTAAGCCTCGAAGGCCTCCTTGCCGTCCTTGCGGTCCAGCAGCCGCGTGCTGATGATGATCCCGTTGTCGTGGGGCCCGTTGCCTTTGCCCACGAAGAGCACGCGCTCGGCGGGCCCGCTGTCGTCGTCGCCCTTGCCCACGCTGGTCACCAGCCCCACCGTGGACACCCGCTCGTCGTTGCTGGCCACGAAGGACTTTTCCCCGCTGCTGTCCTCGTAGAAGATGCGATGGGAGATGTTGCCCAGCTCCCTCAGGGCGCAGATGCCCTTGAAGAGGCTGCCGCACTCCACCAGCCGCCCGCCCGGCCGGTCCAGCAGGAGCAGCTTGTTGACGTTGTCCGTGTCCACGGCCTCCTGGCACTGGCTCGGCTCGATGGGGGGCGTGCATTTTTTGTTGTCCAGCTCGGGCCCCGTTTCCACCGCGTGGACCAGCTGGAGGTCAGGGGTGAGCTGGTAGAGGGCATTCACGGACCCCACGTACACGGTCCCCGACACGTCATCAACCACCAGGTGGTTCAACTCTGTCTTACTGCGGAAGATTTCTAGTTTTCGGGACCTTGAGCTGTCGCCCACGTGCCACAGGGAACTCGTCAAGGTCAGCACCCACACCCAGGACACCATCCTGCTCCTCGGGACCCTGTGGAGATAAGGGGGGGGGGGGAGGTAAGTCAGTGTCATCTCAAGGCCTCGAAGGCCACATCACTCCCCCTCCGATTCCGGACTCTTCCGACTGGCAGCTCCCTGTGGCCGGGGCTGCTGCTTCCCTTAACCCCCGGAAGTCACCGTGTGCCCTCACCCCCTGCCAAAAGCTGGTGAGCACTCTCCAAGGACAAAGCCCTCCTTGCCCGGCACCGGAGACAGCGTCTGGGCCACTCTGGAAGACAGGAGCCCAGCCTCCTGGGCCTATTTTTCCTTGTTGGAAGTCTCCACGTGGTCTGTGCTAACGGACAGCCACCGCTAATCCTGGATCTACCAGGATGGGGAGTCAGGAGGAAGGCTGCCTAGTTTATAAGGAGAAACAGACCCAGAGGGAGAAATCAGCTAGCCTGGAAAGACTAGTCCCCGGACTTCCTAGCCCTCCACCCCTGGCTCTCACATCTGAGGATTTGTCACAAGCGCCCCTTCCCCATCTCCCTCGGGTTCTCCAACCTTCCCAGGATGCCCCGAGTCTCAGTGGAACAGAGAGGTGATAAACCGGTGCATTTTTCCTTCTGTTTGTGGGGCAAGGGGGTGGAATGGTGCAAGACACGGGACAAGACACGGGACGTGGCGTGAATCGGACCAGACGACCCGTGAGCTCAGAACCCTGCGCTCCTCAGACCGCTTGGATTCCCGGGGCTGGCCTACCCCAGAGATAAAAGCAGTGGCAAGTGGCTGCCCCCGACCACGTCCATACACCGACACGCGTACCCACAGAGACGGCCGCAAGCCCCTCCACAAGCACACACAAGAAGAGTTAGCATCTTCGTGATGACACTTTACAAGTAGCGTCTCATTTAACACCCCTGAGAGGCAGGTGTCTGCACTATTCCCATTACTCAGATGAGAAAACTGGAGCAGGGATGATCTGCCCAGGGTCACACAGTTAGCAAGTGTCTGAGAGATGGGTATTTGTACTCTTCCCATTCTACAGATGAGAACACTGAAGTAGGGATGATTTCCCCGGGCTCATATAGTTAGCAAGTGTCTGATGCCGTATCTGAATTCAGGTCTTCCCTTCTCCAGAGCAGCCAGGGGGCTCAGTAGTTAGAGCGCTGGCTCTGGAGTCGGGAAGACCCATGTTTTTCAATTCAGATCTGGCCCCGGATACTCACTATCTGTGAGACCCAAACAAGTCCCATCTGTTTGCCTCGGTTTCCTCATCTGCAAAATGAGCTGGAGAAGGATATGATAAATCATTCCGATGTCTCTGCCAAGAAAACCCCAAATGGGCTCACAGAGAGTCAGACATGCGTGAAAAACGACCGAACAACAACAAACTTCCTGAGTGCGGGTCCAAGATCCTCTCCACCGTGGCACCACTTGGCCGCCTCTGCCACACGTGAACGCAGACACACATGCTGTACACAACGATCGCTCTTGTTTCATTCCGGCCTCACAGGTCTGCCCGGGAAGGACAATCCCAATTCCCAGAGCAGGAAACTGAGGCTGGGTCGGAGATAGCTGGCCAGTGACTGAGGCCTCAGACGCTCTGTGACCTGCGCGAGTCGTTTAGCCCCATTTCCCTCAGTTTCCTCTTCTGTAAAATGCCCCAGGGCAGGAAAGGGCGGTCTCTGTGCCAAGAAAACCCCAAACGGAGGCCCCGAAGAGTCAAACGTGACCAAAACTCCACAACAACAATGGCTGAGGCAAGATCCAGGTCCGGGTGCTTCTTGTTGTGATCAGACACAGCCAGAAACCCCAGGAGAGGCTGCAGGAGACGCAAAGCAGGGACACGCCCATGGAGACCCACACTCCTTGCACTCGGATCCCCGACACAGCTAGAGGAAGCCCCAGAGGCCCCTGGAAGCAGACTGAGGACTTCCACCCCCGCCCAAGCCTGGGCCACCCACAGAAGCTCGGACGCCTCTGTCTTCTGGAGAGCTTTTGGGGGCTATTTAAGGCGAAGGGTGTTAACAGACTCCCTCAGGAGATGGGAGCCCCCTCCCCAAGCAGCCTGCCCGCCCGAGGTCGGCTCTTACGGGCCCTCACACGCCCGCCGCCACCACTGGGGACGCACTATTTATAACCCTGCTAATGGAGCCCGGGGAGGCACCTCAGCTGTCTAGGAGGCTCCGTCCCTCCTTTCCCGGCTCTCCAGCCCGGAGCCGGTCACGCGGTGGCGGTCCGACCCGTCACTCCGTACCCACGGGCATGGACTGGGGGACACGGGATCCCGCGCCCATGTGGGCACCGTCTGGAACTGGGGCGCCCACACTCAGCTTTCTACTTCGGCGGGCTCGGGGCTCATTGACTTACAAATCTCCTCCTTTGGAAACATTTCATTCTCCTCGTTCCCTCCCTCCCTCCCTCGCTGCCTGCCTGGCTCCAAGGCCTCCCAGGGCTCATTGAAAATTCTGTATCTGATCAGCCCCCCGGGGTGGGGGAGGGCCCGCTCTGGAGATGCCGCCCCCTCCATCCCTCCTTTGTTCTCCAGGCCCTCTCCGTGCCCCCCGGTGGGGGGAGAAGACACGGGTGGGGAGAGGTGTGAAACCGAGTGAGAGACACGGGGTCCTGCCCCCCTCCCAGCTGGCACATGTGTGACTGCGCCGTGCGGGGAGAGACAGAGACAAAGAGACACGGTCGCACGAGGTGCCGCCGTCGCCCGGGCGGGAGATGACGGACGGCGTGTGCGTGTGAGTGCGCGTCCATGGGGTGTGAGAGAGGGCGTACATGTGGAAGGGTGTACTCGAGAGCATGAGCAGCTGTGTGAGCACACGTGTGTAAGTTTACATGTGTGTATGAGCGCACGAGCAGGTGTGTGAGCATGTGTGTGAGTGAACATGCACAACACTGAATATTCACATGTGTGTGAACACGAGTGTGAGTTTATGTGTGTGAGAGAGCATGTACATGTGGAAGAGTGTGAGTGTGTACACGAGTGCACGAGCATGCACGATAGTGTATATGTGTAAGAGTGCATGTTTACAAGTGTGTACATGAGTTGTGTATGTGTGAGTACACATGTATAGCACTGCATGTTCACATGTATGTGAGCACGAGTGTGCGTGTGTGAAAAGGGTAAGAGCATGTTTACATTGTGTGTGTCCGTGTGCGCGTGCACTAGACCCCAGGAAAACCAGTGACCGTGACCATGCACAAGCGGTCCCTGATGCCCGACTCCGCCCTCTCGGCTCCGGCTCGGCCGCTCCCCCACGCTGGGGAGTCCGGCCCGGGAGCCAAGGGAAAATCCAAGCCCCATGACCGGGACTCGGGAAAGGCTGAGAATTTAATCGGCTGCTTAATCCGTCTCCAGCCCAGGCGGACCCGGCTCGCTCGGGAGCTCCCCGGATGCCTCCTTCCCTTCTCACCGCCTCAGACCAAGAGCACCCCCCAGCCCAGATCCCTCCGTCTTCCCCAGGCCTTGCTTGGCCCCCCAGAGAAAGGGGGGGCCCAGCCCTTCCACCCCAGAGCAAAAAGTAGATGGGGGGCAGGAGCCCAGGAAGGGGAGTCTGGAGACTCCATCTTCAGCCATCCCCGGGCGAAGGATGGGCACACGTGCCGTCCAGCCCCCTGCTTTCCCCTCGAAGGACCCTCTCCCCTGTGGGGGTACCTCGACCCTTTCTGGACTGGCAGCCCTATGGGGGCGGGGCTGAGGTCTCGCATCCTTCCCAGAGCCCAGCCTAGGCTGGGCACAACAGGGTTCGGACGACGCCCCGGACATTTATTAGCACCGTGACCGTGGCTAGGTCACGTACCTGCCTGAGCCTCTCGCTCCTCATCTGTAAACGAGGCTGAGAGACCCAGAGGGTGATGGACCCCAGCCTGCGGGGCTCCAGACGGGGGACCCAGCATCCCAGAAAAAGGAGAGGGACAGATCATCACATATGGAGTGGAAAAGATCTCAGAGGCCCTCTTCCAACTCCCCCATCTTACAGATGGGGAGACTGAGGCAGAGCGAGGCAGGTCCCACAGGTAAGGAGCAGAGGCAAGATTTGAACTAAGGTTCCTTGAGTCCAACCGCTGCTTTTCTCACTGTGACATTCTAAAGGCCTTGGAAGAAAACAGCACCTCCTGTCCAGCTCCAAGAAGGAGTCTCCAGTCTCTTTAGAAACCAGAACGGCAGACGTCCCCCACTGAGTCTGCCCTCTCCATCCCCCCCACACCGTGGAGGTCCTTCCAGCACCCCTCCCCCTCTGAATCGGTCCCAGCCTCGGGCTCGAGCCGGACGTCTCTCCCTCGCTCCTCACCTGCCTCCCCGGAGCAGCCACAGCGACGCCATCGCCGGCCCTTCTCCGGCTCAGCCCTCGCCCCTCAGCCTGCCTCACTCCCCCTCCACCCAAAACTCGTCCAGCCTGCACACGAAGTCTCTTATCCTCTCATTCAAGGGGGCAACTCGTCCAATCCTCTCATTTTAAGAAACTGAGTCCCGGAGCAGAGAAGGGACACCTCCGACTTCCAGCTGAGGGAAGCAGGGCCAGATACCCGGAGAAAAATAGCGAGAGGCGCCGAGACCCCCTCCCCCAGGCCTGACAGAAGGAGCGGCCCCGGCTGCCGGGAGGGACAGTTGTAGGTTCTCAAAGCCCAGCAGCCTCAGGCTGTTTCAGGCTCCCGCCTTCCTTCCCGGCCCCGCGAGGTGTCCCTAGGCCCTCGTTCAGGGGTTTCCAGAGATACTGGAAGCTGTGGGTCTGACAGAGAATGCGGAGGCCCCGGGGAAGAGCGTGGCCCAGCCCCAGCCCCGGCCCCGGCCCCTTCCGTGGGGCCGTTTCTCCCTCTCACCTCCGTCCGGTCTTGCCCATTGCGGCCCGAGCCGGGAGCCCACCTTCCTGCGGGCGGCCAGAGGACTCTCCAGCCGGCGTGTGAGGCCGGGACGGGGCGGGCGGGAGGGCCGAGAGGGAGGAAAGTTCCTCGGCGGCCGGCCCTCCCCCGGCCCTCCCTCGGCCTGGCTCGGCCGCGCTCCGGTGCTGATGGGGGAATGATTGGAATGTTCCCGGGATGAGGCCGGCTCGCTGTGCTGATCTAATCGGCCAGGGCTGAGGCCAGCTGGGAGGAGGGGGCGGGGGAGAGCGGGGCCCAGGGGCTCCATCACTCAGCCGGCCTCTGTGGCCCTCAGAGCTGGACTGGCCACCTGAAGGTGAGCCTGCCCCCTCTCCCGGCCCCCCAGTGAGCCTGACCGGCCCTTTGTGGGGAAGGGGTGGGACTCCCTGTGTGACCCTGACCCAATCACTGCCTCCCGCCTCGGTTTCTTTATCTGTGGACTGGGGATAATAACATACTGCAAAGTATTCGAGAAACATGGCTTGTGTTAGCACAATGGGCGGCCACACGGTGAGACACAGACACAATACACACAATGTACCGCACGGTCCGGCAGCCCAGACTCCTCCCCCAGATGGCATTAGGAGAACGGGGGAAGCGCAGATACAATGACACGTAGAGACTCCAGCACCGGGACCCCAGGGGGGACAGAGAGGCCCCGGGAAGCAGGACAGACGACAGCCACCATGCCCACAACGGTAATAACAATACTGAGTCGGATCATTCTTAGGGGACGGGTACCCTGGGGGGCAAGCCGACCAATAGCTCTGAGCTCTTTCTCTCTGCCCCCACCCAATAAGATGAGAAGAGTCCATCACAGTAGGAAGGAAAGCCCTGGAGCCCCCCATTCCCCCCCAGGTCCATCCAGGCTCCAGAAGGCCAGCTGTGTGCTATAGGAAAGACCCCTGGGTGGAGCTCCAGGAGCTACTACCCTCAGCTTACCCAGCCATGGCTCCTCGCCGCGAGCCCCCAGCTCTGGGCGCCCTCTGGTTCGGCTCCAGAGCCCAGACTCCTCCGGCCGGAGTTGATGGGAAGCAGGATTAGGAAGCAGGGTTGTTTTTTTTTTGCTCCCGGCCACCCCCACCCTGGCCCAGCTTGACTCAAAGTTCAGAGTTCAAGAGACCCAGGAAGGCTCCCCACCTACAGCTGCTTGGCTTATAGCATACCGACCCACTGTCTTCCCACTTCAATGGCAGCCGGCTCGGAGTAGCCCAGCCTCGAGGCGCACTCCCAGCGGCTCTGCCTTTCTCAGGCCTCCTCCAAGCCCCGCACG
The DNA here is from genome assembly GCF_016432865.1 of Antechinus flavipes. Lineage (NCBI taxonomy): Eukaryota > Metazoa > Chordata > Mammalia > Dasyuromorphia > Dasyuridae > Antechinus > Antechinus flavipes. Next base: position 292,674,806 of record NC_067402.1, on the reverse strand, counting down.
CTGGGCAAAAAGGGCTCCTAGGTGGGCGAGGGGACTCCGGCTCCTGCTGGGAACTCCGAGGGCCCCCCTGCTCCGCCGCCACGGCCGGCCATCTCGCTGCCAGGGCCGGCCAGGCTTTCCTGGAATGGGCTCCAAGCGCTTCCTGTTTTGCAAGCCTCTCCGGGGAGCCCCTTCACGCTCATGATCTGGGGCTTCCTTCGAAGCCTGTCCTTCCTGGCAAGGGGCAGGAGGTGAGTTTCCGTGAAGGCAGCTCTGACCGTCTGCCCAGACTCCTTCCCGCCGTAAGTCCGGAAAATTCATTCCAGACTCAGCTTTGCCTCCAAGGCCCTTCCTCCTCCTCCCCCAGTAACTTCTCAAACAGATACCCTCACCTCTTCCAGGAAGGCTTTGCAACCTCAGCCTATCTTCCTTGCCCTGCCTCCGGATGAGAAATTTAAATTTAGAAAGGGAGGCAGGGAAGAGGCCGCCATTTGCCAGAGCTCTCCCCGAAAGCCCTCTAAACAACTTTAAAAAGTGTCGTAAAACGATTCCTGGAGTGCTAGAACTCACCCAAAGACAGACTGAAACACTTTCCCAGCCCAAGATAACTTAGGTCAGCTGGAAAGGTCAGGGGTGAGAGAGGAGTGCGATCCAGCCCAGGCCTTCACCAGCGCAGAGCAGGCCCCAGCAAAACAGAAGCAGACATCGGGAGCCCGGAATCAGCAGCTGCTTCTGGAGCTCTCAGCCCACAGGCAGTGAGGGATCAAACAACTGTCAACAGGAGATTACAGGGTCTCTGGGCTAGCTCTGAGGCAGGACTCTGCTGCTTTGCCTCTAATCTGATCTGGGTCCCGGTCCTGGGTGGCAGTCCCAAGACAAGGAGTCTGTGGCCACAGTGGAGCAGGTCCTTCCTTCCAGTTCCGGGGCAGAAAAGAAGGCTTGTGACTCCTCACATAGCAGAGCACAAACCAGGAGAATAGTAAACATCCCTGCCTTAACTTATACCACCCTGAAAAAAGTAAAAACTTACAGATCCCTAGAATTATCTCTAAAAGAGCCGTGCAAAACTCCCGAAGCTTGGAACAGTGTGCCCTTTACCCTGAAAGCAAAGCCCTACTTTAACAAAAGAGTTAAAGGTCAAGTATTTGGCTGGGGAAGTGAGCAAACAACAGAAAATAATTCTGACTATGGGAAGTTACTATACTGACAAGACAGATCCAAACACATAAACACATACTCAGCAGAAAGCAACAAAGTCCAAGCTCCTACATCCGGAGCATCCGAGAAAAACAAGAATGGTCATTATTGATCAGAGAAATGCAAATTAAGACAGCTCTGAGATACCACTTCCTACCTCTCAGATTGGCTCAGGTGACAGGAAAAGATAATGATGAATGTTGGAAGGGATGCGGGAAAACCGGGACATTAATACATTGTTGGTGGAATTGTGGACTGATCCAACCATTCTGGAGAGCAACGTGGAACTACGTCCCGAGACCCTTTGATCTAGCAGTGTCTCTGCTGGGTCTGTATCCCAAAGAGATCATAAAAAAAGGGAAAAGGACTCACATATGCAAAAATGTTTATGGCGGCCCTTTTTGTAGTGACAAGGAACTGGAAATTGAGTGGCTACCCATCAGTTGGGGAATGGCTGAATAAATTATGGTACATGAAAGTTATAGAATATTATTATTCTATAAGAAATGACGAGCAATATGACTTCAGAAAGACCTGGAGAGATTTACATGAACTGATGCTGAGTGAAGTGAGTAGAACCAAGAGAACATTGTGCATGGCAACAACAAGATTACGTGACGATCAACTGTGATGGAATTGGCTCTTTTCAACAATGAGGCGATTCAGGCCAATTCCAATGGACTTGTAATGAAGAGAACCATCTGTACCCAGAGAGAGCTCTATGGGAACTGAGTATGGATCACAACATAGCATTTCCATTCTTTTTATTATTGTTTGCTTGCTTTTTGTTTTCTTTCTCATTTTTTCCTTTTTGATCTGATTTTTCTTGTGTAGCACGATATTTGTGGAAATATGTATAGAAAATTGTATAGAAAAATTGCACACGAATTACTTGCTGAAAATAGATCCAGGTGAGATAATTTAAAAATTATTACTGCCTGAAAGCCACATCAGAAAAAAAGCCTACACATCGTCTTTCAAGAAATCGTTAAAGAAAACAGCCCTGATAGTTTAGCACCAGAGGTTAAAATAGAAATGGAAAGAATCTGCCAATCACTTCCTGATTGGCAAAATGAAAATTCCCAGAAATATCATAGTCAAACTCCAGAGCTTGCAGATCAAGGCAAAAATATTGCTAGCATCCAGAAAAAATTCAAGTATCATGAAGACACAGTCAGGATAACACAAGATTTAGCAGCTTCTACATTAAAGGATCAGAGAGCTTGGAACACGATGTTTCAGAGTGCAAAGGAGCTAGGATTACAACCAAGAATCACCTACTCAGTAAAACTGAGTATAGTCCTTCAGAGGGTAAAAATTATATTCAATGAAATATAGGACTTTCAAACATCCTTGATGAAATGATCAGAGCTGAATAGAAAATTTTGACTTTCAAATATAAAAAGGTAAAGAGGAATGACAACTCATAAAGGACTTCTGTCCTCTACCCCGGGACAGCCTCTTAGAGACCTGGAAATAGCTATCACGTCCCCCTGAAGCTACAGACACCAAATCGATTCTACAGGGAAGAGATAATGCTTTAAATTACTGACCCAAGGTTGCTTAGCTGGGAAGCAGCACAAAAGACAGGCCTTCTGTTTACATTTCTATATGGCAAGTAGATACTTGTGACTCATAAGAACTTTTTCATTATTAGGGCATCAGAAGAAGTATATGTAGATAAATGGGAAAGTTGTGAACTGAATATGAAGGGATAATATTTTTAAAATAAAATTAGGAGATAAGAAAAGCAGCTAGGTGGTGCAGTAGATAGAGCACCAGCCCTGAAGTCAGGAAGGGCTGAGTTCAAATTTGACCTTGAACACTTAACACTTCCTATCTGTGTGACCCTGGGCAAGTCACTTAACCCCAATTGCCTCAAGGGGAAAAAAGGAGGTAAGAGAGGAATGCCTTGGAAGAAAGGTAGGAGAAAGGAAAAGGTTAATGGGACAAATTATGTCACATAAAAAAGGCAAGAAAAAAATTTTAAGTGAAGGAGAGGATGGAGAAGGAGTAAGTGGACCTTAACCCTCATCAGAATTGACTCAAAGAGGGAATAACATACACACTCATTTAGGTATAGAAATCTACCTTACCCTACAGGTAAGAAGGAGAGGAAGGAGATAAGAGAAGGGAGGGCAGATTGGGGAAGAGGGTAGTCAAAAGCCAAACACTTTTGAGAAGGGAGAGGGTGAAAAGACAGAGAATAGAATGGAGGAAAATAATTAGCAATCATAATTGTGAAAAAAGTTTTGAAGCAAGTTTTTCTGATAAAGGCCTCATTTTTCAAATATATAGAGAATTGAGTCAAATTTATTAAAAAATAAGAACCATTTGTCATTTGAAAAATGATCAAAAGATATGAAGAGTTTTTAGATAAAGTAATCAAAGCTATCAATAGACATGAAAAAATGTTCTAAATCACTATTGATTGATTGGAGAAATGCAAATTCAAACAATTCTGAGATACTACCTCATACTATCTCATACCCATTAGATTGGCTAAGAGAACAGAAAAGGAAAATAACAAATGTTGGAGGGGATGTGGGCAAAATGAGAGCTATAAAACCATGTATTTCCTTTGACCTAGTAAAGTAGTGACTGGGTCTTTATAAAAGAAATAAAAAACAAATTGGAAAAGGACCTATAGATACAAAAATCTTGATAGCAGCTCTTTTCTAGTGGCAACAAAATTGGAAATCGAAGGGATGCCCAACGATTGGAGAAGGGCTGAATAAACCGTGGGTGGAATATTACTGTCCTGTGAGAAATGACGAGCAGAATGCTCTCAGAAAAACCTGGAAAGACTTCCACGAGCTGATGCAAAGCAACATGTCCGGTGTACACAGTAATAACAATATTGTAAGATGATCAGCTGTGGATGACTTAGCTACTCTCAGCAATACAAAGATCCAAGACAATTCTGAAGGACTTATATTGTCCACCCAAAAGAAGGAACTGAGGGTGTCTGAATACAGATTGAAGCAGACTTTTAAACTATTTGTCTTGTAGCTTTTTTGCCTGTTTTCTTTCACAACCTGACTAATGATGGAAATTTAGAAAGGACCTGTTTGGTCACTTCTTTTTGTCTATGTTTTCTTTCACAACCTGACTAATGAGGGAAATTTAGAAAGGACCTGTTTGGTCACCTCCTCTGACCCAGGTCTGAGAACCACCTTTCCTTGGGCTCTCTCAAAGAGTGTGCACAAATTAGCTTCTCCTGACATCTAGTAATGAGGGAACACACCACCTCCGGAGTAGCCAATTCTACTTTGGGACAGTTCCCATTATTTGGAAAGATTTCTAGATCTCAAGCCTCCACTGGCTGCTCTGAAAATGCCCCTTGGGACAGCCTCTTAGAGACCTGGAAATAACTATCACATCCCCCTGAAGCTACAGACACCAAATCGGTTCTACAGGGAAGAAGACGTGCTTTAAATTACTGACCCAAGGTTGTTTAGCTGGGAAGCAGAACAAAAGACAGGCCTTTGGGGAGCTAGACCCCCTGCTGCCTACCCTACTTTTTATCTAGCCCAAAAAAGAATAGCCCGATTCATTTTCCACATTCCTAACAACAGCTGTCCTGAGGCAGTTAGGAAGTAGCTCACCGCCTCTTTACAAATGAGGAAACTAAGGTTTGGGGGAGAAAGGATTGGATTTAGGATTACACAGCCAGCAAGGCTCAGAGCTGGGATTTGAACCCAGGGCCCTCATTTCAAGTCCAGAGCTATTTCCAATCTCCTATTCCCGTTTTCTCCTTTCTCCTCCACTGTATTTATCCACACTGATGCTTCTGCCCTATGCTAGGGGCTGTCCACAATAAAACTCCTCAATTTCCTGGGCTGAGCGCTCCAGAACTCCACATGGCCATTCTCTACACCTGCCTGCCCCTAAATCCTTACTCTTCTACTGTCTACACCTACCCACTCTGTCCCAGGAACTGTCACCTATCTGCTGCCTACACTGGCTCACTCTGGTCCAGAACTCTGACCTGTGTGCTGTCTATATTTGCTTGTTTCCCCCCAGAATGCTTGCTGTCTCTACTTGCTCCTTCTTTCCCAGAACTCTGACCTGTGTGCTGTCTATATTTGCTCGTTTCCCCCCAGAATGCTTGCTGTCTCTACTTGCTCCTTCTTTCCCAGAACTCTGACCTGTGTGCTGTCTATATTTGCTCGTTTCCCCCAGAATGCTTGCTGTCTATCCTTGCTCATTCTTTCCCAGAACTCTGACCTGTGGGCTATCTCCACCTGGCCATCCTGTCCTTCCTTGAATAGCTCCAATTTCCACATAGTCCCTACCCACCCACCTGGAGCATCTCAGAACCAGTTCTATTGCCACCGACACCTTCCACTCACATCCCATTCAGACAGACACTGGTGGTCCGTTTGTCTACACGGGTCTAGACAGTATATACTTTTATGACCCCAAACCCCAATTTCTTAAAGCCTAAAAATTTAAGAACCTCTTCCCTCAGTTCTGATCAGCTCCCCTTGGCCCACCACTTAGTCCAGACCAGAGGCCAGAGGTCAGACAGCTGACGATACAGACACAAAACGTTTGGTGATCTGGAGCTTGGGAGGTCCCAGGAGCCCAGGCCACCCAAGAACTGGCCGCTCTTCTGGTCTACAGCAGCCCAGTCACCTGGAATCCTCATCATGATCATCCTGACAGCTGAGACATTCATCCATCACATGATGCTTTTTAGCACTGGAGATCATAATAAGAGGTCTTAATGGCCCCATTTTACAGATGAGGAAACCGAGGCAAACAGAGTGGCTTGCCCAGGGTCACACAGTTAGTGTGTCTGAGGCTGGATTTGAAGTCAGGAAGAGGAATCGTCCTGACTCTGTTCAATACTCTGGCTGTCCGCCTGGACACATAGGAGGCACTTTTCAATTAACATCATTTTTTGCCTACCTGGGGCAGGTACCCACTCCTGTCAAGCCAAAATGAGCTTCCTCTGCTCCCCTTACCCAGCCTCCTAAATTAATACCAGCCTCGCTCTGCAGGAGGAGCACAGGACCCTAGATTGAGGATGAGGAACAACTTGGAGGTCATTTCCCCAAGCTTACGACCCCTGCATGATCTTGAGCATGTCATGAATTTAGGGTCAAGGTTCCTGGGGCTTCAGTTTCCTCCTCTGTAAAATGAGAGGGATGGCTTACCAGCTGGCGCCTGCTCCTATAACTACCTTGTCCCATAGAGATGAGGAAACTGAGTCCTCACAGAGAATGACAGAGCTCGTCCATCAACGTCTCCTCATTGTACCTGCCCCTCCCACGTTGTCCAGGCTCACAGGGCACGCGTGACCTTGACCACTCTCCCCCTTTATTCAGATGTCTCACTTACGGTCTGCCCCACATGCCTCCGTCCTGAGCCCCCGTCTTGGGCCGGGTCTGCCTCCTTCTGGGTTTGGCAATTATCTACAAGACCAATGGGGACGGGGGAGAGAGAGAGAGAGGTCTATGAGTGGCAGGTTCCAAATGCTCTTCAAACATGGGGTGGCTGAACTTGCTGGCTTGGAGGGCCAGCCTCAGGCCCTCGTCCCACCCCCAGCGAAAGGCGCTCTGGGCTTTCTGGGACGACCACAGCTGTAGCCGAGCTGGTCACAGAATCAGATTCCGTCTCCCTGACGGCTTCCTGAATAATTAAAAAATGGGTTCTCTTGGAACAACCCCCAGTGGCTGGAACCGAGAGCTTTCGGTCAGGAAGAAGTCGGGTCCTTGCCTTCCAGGGAATTCTAGATCCTCGGCACTCCAGATAATTCCCAACCCGTCCCGGACCAGGTGTTGGGTCCCAGGAGAACCGGTGTGCGTGGAGGAGAAGGTGGAAGGGGAGTGCGATGGTTAAGAGCTGGGCTGCAGCTACCCATAGCACCATCGGTGCTTGGTGACAGGATGATATATTGTGACCGTTCTTACTCCTGCGGGTAATAACAGAACCAGGATTTGAACGGGTGCCTCCTGACTTTGTTGTAGCGTGTGACTCATTCTCACTGAGAAGAACCATGGGGGTCTCAGAGGCCGATGAATCCATCCCTCCCATACCAGATCATCAGCCAGCATGTGGGGGAGACTTCCCTGGATGGGGAGCTCACTACCTCCCGACGCTGCTCCTTCTCACTGTGGGGAGTTCTTCATGACCTTGAGCCCTCTCTGTGGCTTCCCTGACAGTTCTGCCCTCCGGGGTGGAACCCTTTTCCCTGTTTCAGCCCTCCAAAGCACCTCACTTCTCACTTCCTGAGGCCGGCCTCCCTCCGGGCCTTCCACTCATGCTCCCGGACCAAGGCCTCTAGGACGGTGGGAAGCTTCTTTATTGAAGCTTCTGGGTAAAGGAGAGTGGGGGAGGGCAGATGGGATGGCCGGGACTGTTGGGAGGCGAAAGTCCAGGCCTCCTCCCACACGGGCAGGAACCCAGCTCCCTCCTCCTCCTCGCCCGGCTCGTTCCTTCCTTTTGCCCGAGAAGGTGCCAGATAGCATCCCTGCCATGGCTGTCGCTGGAAGCTGCCCAGAGTGCTGGCACCGGTGGGGGGCAGCAGCTGTTCCCGGGCAACACCCCCTCCCAGGACGTCTGGGCGACTTTTTGGGCTGGGGGGGGCAGGAGCAGCTGTGGCTGGAGCCCGGCTCCTCAGGGTGGGTCAGTGTTGCCCTACAAGTAGAGATCAGTTCCCGTCTCTCCAGCGGCAGCCCCTGATCTGGCCCCTCTATCCCTCAGCTCCCCCACTGACCTGAGCTCACGCCCTCCTAACCCTCCCAGCTCTGGAAAGTCCTGAAAAGTCCCGAAGGGTTCCTGGAGGCTGAGTGGACTTCACTATTTCTGTTCTGATCTCGCTATTATCAGCCCAGCTCAGTTAACATCCCGCTCGCCCTGGCAAGCCCTTCCACATAGATGGGCACTCGGTCAGAAGGGCCCGGTGCATGAGAGGACACTCTGAGAGGCCCCCGGAGCACCGGCTTGGACACCAGCCCGTCCCCTGCCCCCTGCCCCCTGCCCCCTCCACTCCAGCTCCTCGAGGCCTTTTTTCCCAGGCCGATGGAGTTGTCCAAAGCACGGACGTGATTATGCCTCATTTCCCAGCAAATATGGTCTGACAAGGCTGGAGGATCGGCCCTCGGCCCCTCCTGGGCCACGGGCAGCCCGGTCTGCCTGTCCATCTATCCATCTGTCCAAAACTCGCACTCCCCCCTCCTGGAGCAAACAGGGAGATCGTCAGACTAACGGTGGCCAAAAAGAACTCCTATCCACCATCTGGACCAGAAGCCGAGTTTCTGGGAAAGCAGCCCTCATCCGGAGAACAAGAGACGGTTCCAGTAGTCAGCGAAGGGCCTTTAAGGCCTGCAAAGGAGAGGCCGTTCCTCGGCAGCTGGGACCCTATCAAAAATGCTGGGAAATGCAGGCCCCGGACAGATCTTCTCTGGAGAGATGGGAAAGGCGAGCCCAGAGAGCCGGATGTACAGCCTGGGGCAGAGGGAAGAGCAAAGGGGGGGGGAGGGGGTGTCTAAGACAAAAAATCCCTTTCCTTGCATGGGGGCAAGCCCAGAGTGAACAAATGTACAGCTTGGGGCAGAGGGAGGTTCAAAGCGGGGGGTCCCAGATAAAATAATCTTTCCTTCACTGGGGTGAGCTCAGAGGGGGGTCCCAGACAAACTAACCCTTTCCTTGCACTGGGTGAGCCCAGAGGGGGGTCCAAGACACCACGACCCTTTCCTTCATTGGAGGGATGGAGTGGGAACAGATTCCAAATAAATCTCAGGCTCCCACGGCCTCCAAGCCTCCCACCGGGGAGCTGAGATGGGAAGCTCATCCACAGAATTCAGACGACGCAAACAAGTGCGGGAGGAGGACGGGGGGTGGGGGAGCGGTCCACGAGGGAACAGCCGGGTGGGAGGGGGCAGGGAGCAGCAGGGCCGGCCCTGAAGGAATCACAGAAGCCACCACCAGGCAGCCGTGGGAGAGCGAGTGAGCGGCCTGTCACAACAGCCAAGGACAACAGAGCGGTTCTGGCTGTTTTTAGCAATACTGGGGAAAGGGGGAGGATCAAAGAAGGCTCGGGACGATGGCTGGGGGCGGCTGGGATGATAACAGGCCGCGGAGAGGAGGCAGAAATACTTGGCTCGGATTTCGCTTCTAAAAAAAGCCTGGGTTCGACCCTGCCCTTCACCGCCTCGCGTCTTCTCCGAGTCTCTTCATGGCTAAACGGGTGGAGAAGGCGCCTCGGCTTCCTCGCCTCCCACTCAGCGGCTCGGGCTCTGGCTCTCCCCTCGGATTCCTGTGCCCACTCCTCCCCCGGCTGAAGCAACCTCCGCAGGCCCGGCGGCTCTGCTCGGCGAGGCTGCCCCGCTTCTGCTCCCTTTCCTCTCTCTGGGGAGTCCCATCGGCCCCTTCCCTTGGCCCTGGCTGTGGCCAGAGCTGCTCAATCTGGGCCCCAATTTTCTGGGGCTCTTTCATCTTCCTTGGGGCCCCCTCTCCCCATTCTCCCCTTGGCTTCTTTGAGGATACCCTGGGCTCCCAATTTAAGCCACCAGCAGCATTGCAGGTGCACTCGGGGGCGCGGGGTTGTCGGGGTCCACATGGGACCCCCCCAGATCCTGGGCTTTCCTCGCTCAGCTCTGCTCCCAGAGGCCCAGACCAGTTCTGTAGCTACAGGGGACCTGATTCAAGCCCCTCTTTCTACAGAATAGGGCACTGAGGTCTAGGAGCTCCATGACCTCGATGGTTCAGTGATAGAGAGCTGGGCCAGAGCTGCAGTTTGAATCCCACCTCGGTTGGATGCTCACTGGCTGTGTATGACGGGGAAGGTCACAACCTCTCAGCCTCAGTTTCCCCACCTGTAAAATGTGGAGAACAATGTCTCCTTCCCGAGCTCTGGTTTCCCATGGGAGACCTTGTCCCAAGCACCAGCACGCCCTAGGTCCCTGCCTGGGCCCGGAGTTACTCTAATGAGGTCATACCAAGTCCTGCCCGTTCCTAGAGGTTCTGGGATGCGTCCATTCTGCTCCTGGCCCCGCAGCAAACAAAAATGGTGGAACAAGCACTGGAGAGAGCCTAAGCCTCTCCAAACGGAGGCACTTCTCCCTCAAACAGACCCTGAGCCCCCCAGCACTCCCCCCAACTCACACTGCAGATGGTCCCCATCAGGGCGCGAAACAAACAAACGGAATATTTCATTCAGCTCTGGTTCTCAGCAGCCAGTCGGTCCCGCTGCCAAGCAGCCCCTCCTTCACGGCTCCGTCAGCCTCGGGCGCAATTTGGGGGGACGATGCAGCCCGATTCCAGCTGCTCCTCCAGAAAAGGGGGGCGGGACCCTGCCGGGGGTAGCGGGCACCCCCATCCCTCCCCGCTCCAGGCTGGCAATGCCGAGGAAGGAGAGCCGAGTGTCCCCCGACCGCAAGAGGCTCCCCAAACCCGGGTCCCAGCAAGCCAAGGAAGAGCAGAGATGATGATAAAGGCCGACGCCTCTGAGGGCTCAGAAAGCCTGCCCGGCAGCTCTCAGGAGGGACCCAGACCAAGAGACAGACAGACAGCAGGACTCAGTCCCCCCACTTAGCCCCTGCCCCGTCACACACACCTCACACCACGACTGCCCCAACCCACCCTCAGCGACCCACTCAGCAGCCCCAGGAAAACACTAACTCCGAAGCCAGGAAGGTCCTCAGAGGCCTCGGGTCCACAAACACAGAGCCCCAGCCTCTGTTTGCGCACCTCCGGGGGCAGGAAACTCACTGGCTTCTGAGGAAGCCTTTCCTAGTCCCAGCGCCTGGGACTCAGTAAGCACATAGCACACATCTCGACTTGGTATGAAGGGCCATCGTTAGAAAGACTCCTGACCTGGGTCCCCCATCTCCCTCTCTGCTGTTTAGGCTCCCCAAGCTCCTAGCCAAGCCTCCTCTCTCAGGCAGCCCTTAGGAGGCAGCCGCTCTGTCCCCCAACATCCTTCCCTCCCAGGAAGAACGTGGCCCATGTCTCCTCAAACATGGCGCCCAAGAGCCCTGACCTTCCTGTGCAAGTTCTCCCCAGGTTGGGAGCAAGGGCAGGGTCCCTGTCTGCCCAGCCTGGCCGGGGACCCGGAAGTACAAAATTCTATACACTCCGCCATGACTTAGCCTTGCCTAGGGACCTTGGTGGGTCCATCCTCCCAATCAGTAGCACAGCTTGACTCATGCTCCTAACCCTCCCCCACTGGTACACCCCCTTGTGTGGACCTGAATGGAGGAGGAGGCTGGGGGAAGGAAGGAAGAGACCAGGGAGACTGCCCTGCCCTCGGGGAGCTTCCCATCAGGGTAGTCCAGGAGACCCTCAGGCAGGAATGGAGAACCGAGGCAGCCAGAGAGTGAATGACCTGAACAGCTAAAAACAGGGGGCCCCAGAGCAGTCTCTGGGGGTTATGGAGGGGCTATCCCATCGGCCAGCCAGAGAGGCCCCCCCAAATCCCTGGGGCTGCTCGGGTTCCTACCAGGCCAAAGGCACTGGGGCTTCCGGCTCGCCCGGCTGAATCTGCTGGACGTGGCCATGGCCGCTGAGACTTGGGACTAGCTCGCATGTCGGTCAGCCTCAAGTTGAGAAATCTGAAGCACAGTGGAAAACTCCCAAGGTCCAGCGGGGTCAAAACCCTATTCCTAAGGAAATTCCCTCGGAAAATTGGGTCTGCTCGCAGGCCCTCCTCCCCAGCAGAGGCCAGGCCCCACCCGGACCCCTTTCCCGCCCCACGGGCATCCTGGGGGGGAGTCTCAGCCCCCCCCCCCTAGCCAAGGTCACCAGCCAGTCAGAGGCATGGGTCCAGTGAGCACCCACCGAGGCCCCTTCCCCCGGCTGACTCAGGAAACACTCTGTGATTGATAGAACGATAAGAGTCTTCCCAGAAAGGGGGGATGGGGCTCGGGTTCTGCCAAGACGTTCCCCCTCCTCCTCAGTCCCTGCAGCTGCCAGGGGAGGGAGGGCAGGCTGGTCCATGAATATGCAAAAGCAGTAATTAGCTGAGAGCATTAAACAAATCAGCCCAGAAACAAAACAAGCAGAGGGAGGGAGACTCAGGGCTCCCAGGAGGCAGGAGATCCGATGTTTTCCCAACACAGGCCCAGGGGACCCCTGAGCCTCCACAGGCCCCGAGAACTGGGCCCACAGGCCCCCAACGGCCTCCAGAGCCCCCTCTCCGGCCTGAGAAGCCCCCCACAATTCACGAACTGGAGGAGTACAACATCCTCATTTACAGAGTGGGAAACTGAGGGAGGAACTGGCCTAGGAATGAAATCCCGCTTCCATTAGGGGTGGAAAGGGCTTGGATTCAGGACCACTCATCACCGGACAGAGGCCACTATGGACAGGATGCCGTGTAAGGTCCTGTCCTTGAGAAGCTTTCTTCCGGGCGAGGGGAGGGACTGAACAATCAGCAGGAACTTAGAACTCAAGACTGGTAAAGATCCTGACAAAAGATAAGGGACTGGACAAGATACTGTTAGAAAAGGCCTCTTGGGGGAGGGGAGAACAGCTCTGGCAGTGAGGGGCTCCAGAAGGGATGGCATCCAGGCTAGGTTACAGCCTGGGCAAAGGCACAGAGATAGGAAATGGAACGCTACATCCAGGAGGCCAGATCGTGGAGGGCTTTAAATATCAAGGGACGGGACCAAATCTGAGCTTTCCATCTTCCCTCGCCAATGGCTCTGCACACAACAGATGCTTCTCCATCCAGGCTACCCTCCCCTCAGACACCAAAGCAATCTTCCTAAAGTGGGGGCTGACCATGCTCACCTCCCCTTATTCAATAAACTCCAGTGGGCTCCCTGTTACCTCCAGGAGCAAATGGAAAAATCCTTTCCTTGGGAGTCAAAGCCCTTCACAGCCTAATCCCTTTCTATCTTTTCAGTTTTCTTATACCTCAATCTCTGGCATGTTTTCTTTTCTATCTCTCCATTCTGGGGCATTTTCTCTGCTTTTCCCCATGCCTGGAACACTCTCCCTTCAACTCCAATTCCTGGCTTTTCCTTCCCGTCCCAGCTTTTGTACAATTTTGTTGTACTTTCTGCAAGATTTTTCCAACCTCTCTTATTTCCAGCGACTTCCCTCTGTGATTATTTACAATTTGTTCTCTCTGTCTCTCGCTGTCTCTGTGTCTTTCTTCTGTCTGTCTGTCTGTTTCTCCTCTCAAGATAGATAAATAGTATTTTACGTAACTCTCAGCACTTTGTCTCCCTCATTAGCCTGTAAGCTCTGGAGAGCAGGGGCTGTCTGGTCGTTCTTTGTATCCTTGGTGTTTAATATAATATAATAGACACTTAATAAATGCTTACCACCTCACATTTCTGAGCCTCAGTTTCCCCATCTGTAAAATACACCTACCTTCCTAAGATAGCCATTTATACTTTTTTTAATTTTATTTTTTCATTATAGCTTTTTATTGACAAATCATATGCATGGGTAATTTTTCAGCATTGACCCTTGCAAAACCTTCTGTTCCAACTTTTCCCCTCCCCTAGATGGCAAGTAGTCCAGTACAAACCATTTATACTTTAAGAAATTCTAAGAATTGTTGCAAATAAGACGATGTGCCAACCTATATAAATGTCAACCATTATTATAATCAATTCCATCTGAGCAGGGATATAATGGTGACTTTTTGGAGAAACACTAAATCTCAGGCCATCAATCATTAGGAGTTTAGAGGGGCCTCTTGGTCCATCCATTGGATGGAACTGTAAACAAGGGTCCAGAAAGAAACTGCGGGTATACAGATAGGACCCCAAATCTGAGTGATTTCATTATCACCTTAAAATCTGAGTGATCTCAAAGGAGAAGGGATGGCCAGTTTTTAAAAAAGAAGCACAAATGGCTAAGTCCCTTGAAAGAATGCTCAGCCTAATAATGCTCATAATAATGCTAAATATTTAACATTATTAAGTATTTATTATTTACTTGTTTTATTTATTTGCTATTTATTTATTTTACTATTACATATTTAATGCTAAATCCTAATAATGCTAAAGAATGCTCAATCCCTAATAATCAAAGAGACCTGAATTAAAACCCATCAAATTGGCAAAAAGAATCAAAATTAAGGAAACGCAACGCTGGTGGAGCTAGGTGAAAACAGGTACACTCGTTCTCTGCTGAGAAGATTGCCATGTTGGGAAATCTCTTTTGGAGTCTTCTGACAGGATACAACAACCAGTATATGAAGCATCATAATCTGTCCCCCATAATGCCATGGTTGGGCAGAAACCCCAAAGTGTTCATCAAGTAAAGAGAGGGCGAGCTCTCTGCTCCGAGGATTTCATGACAGGATCATTATATGCAATTGCGGAAAACTACAAGCAGCCTCACAGTTGGACAACAAGAGAATGGTTGAACCAACCGTGGCGCGTTCATGACACGGAATACTCCAGTGCAATTAAGACATGAGGAATACAACGACCTGAGGAAAGAGCTTTATGAAAAGATGTCAAGTCAAAAAAAAAAAAAAAAAGAGCAAAGAATAGAGCACATATTACTGATGAGTAAGAGAAAAAGTAAATGAGAAATCACGAGAGAAGTGATTCAGCCAGGGTCACCCAGGTAATAAATCTGGCCTGTGAAGTGCCCTCCTGCCAGATGACCCTCCATCGATCCCCTATTTCCTCCTTTTTCTGATTTCTCTCTTCCCGTTAAGGGTCCCCCCTTTCCCACTTTTTGGGTGTCCCAAGCTTCCATTCTCAGGACCATTTTCAGCCCTCTCGCTACCTTGATCAGTTAACAAGTCTTCTTAACACCTCTTACCTAACTTGTGGAGCTGGCCATGGAACTCACTGAGTCAAGAACTTGCTGTGGCTCTCTCTTGCCCACTGATTAAGTGCAAGTGCCTTGGCTGGGCTTTTAAAGCCCTTTCCAAGGTGGCCGCCTCCTGCCAAGTTCATTATGGATTATGGCCCTTCCAGACAAACTCATCTCATTGGTCTTCCACAGGGAATTACTCTTCCTCCTTGGCTCAGCTCCAGCTTCCTAAAGCAAGCCTATTCTGATCCCGCCTGTCAAATCACCGCCAGGGTTTTGTATTTGATTTTCTAGGTACGTGTTCTTTCCCCCCCAAAGCTTCCTGAGAGCAGGGGCTGCTTTGTTCTGTCCCAATGTGCCCGAGCTCAATAACTCCTCCTGGAATGAATGGATAATGATAAGGTGCTCACTATGTGGCAAGTACTGGGCTTAGCCCTTGACAATTATTTTACTTGATCCACCCTGGAAGGCAGATGCTGTTATGATCCCCATTTTACAGATGAGGAAACTGAGGCAAAAATAGCATCAAGTGACTTTTCCCACAGCTCGTGAGCGATCGAGATCACAAGATGATGAGTCTTTCTGACTCCTGCTACAATTCAAGAAATCCAATTCAATTTATTTAGCTGATAGAACTCCAGAGTCATGGGAAATTAGGGCGGCAGAGACCTTGGAGACCAGATGAGCAAAATGAGTCCCAGAGAAGGCCCAGCCAGCCCCACCCCACCCTACTGGCAGGGGTAGGAGAAGCCGATCAATGAGGGAGACAGACACAAAGACTGTATTGTCAGTGTTGTTTTTGAGAAATAAAAGGTAGTAATCTCATCAGTGGCAACTCCCAGGCTCCTGGGGCTTCCAGCCCTGCCCTCGCTCCCCTCCCAGACCAGAGCGGGCAGGTCCTGGAGGGGTCCCCCACCGCGGGGACCCCGGTGGGGAGAAGGAATGGGACTCGTTACAGCCTCTAGGTTGGCTTCCTAATTAGACTCTGGGAGCTTTCCCTGCCAGTCTGTGATTCATCCCAACTTCCCGGGAGCCTTAGGGATCTGGAGGAGGGGAGGGAGGGGAAAAGGAAAGAGAAGGAAAATGGAAGCAGAGAAGGGAAAGGAAAGAGGAGGATGGAAGGAAAAGGGAAAGGTGGCAAGAGAAAGAAAAAGGAGAGAGGGAAAGGAGAGGAGAAAAGGGGAAATCTAGGGAGGAAGAAAGGAGGAGGAGGAGCCGAGGAGTGTAGGGAGGGCCCAGCTGGGAGGCAGAGCTGAGACACAGGAGGAGCCCTGAATGCTGTCTGCTCAGCCCCCTCCCATCTCCTGGCACCCACCGAGATCCGGCCACTGCCCGGCAGGCCCTTCTCTAGCCTGTTTCCCAGAGAAGCTGACCGGGAGGGTCCTGAGGCTCTACAACAAACATAGGAGTACAGAGCTGGGTTCTGGTCTTACCTTTGACCCAGCGGATGATCAGGGAGGTCCCTCCTCGCTCTGGGCCTACAAGGTTCTCATTTCTTCAATCAATATCAACCTTTTTGAAGTGCCTACTATGTGCCAGGGGACACAGTGGGTGCAGGGCTGAACCTGGAGTGAGGAAGACTCAGATTCCCAAGTTCAAATCCAGCCTCGGACACTCGCTGGCTGTGGGATGCTGGGCGAGCCACTTCACCTCGTCTGCCTCAGTTTCCCCATCCGTAAAATGAGTCGGAGAAGGCCATGGCAAAGCACTCCGGTATCTCTGCCAGGAAAACCCCAAATGGAGTCACCAAGAGTCGGGCCTGACTGAACAGCAGCGGGAGTTACGTACGGAGCCCGATGCTAAGTGCCGGGAATATAAACTCGAAGAAAGAAAGGCGGTTCCTTCTCCAACTCCAGGGAGAGCCGGTGGCAGACATTTTCCTTCCCTAGAGGAAGGAAATACCTGGAAACACCTGCTCAGGGAAGCCTGCCCGGATTGGTCCTCCCAGCTGGCTACCTGTCTCATTGGCTGCCCTCGCACGGAGGGGCCCCTGCCTCCCAACCTCCCTCAAGGGGCAGCCCTGCCCCCTGCACTGCCCGGCCCTCCCACACCCACAGCCCGGGATGCACATGCCTCAAGGCTGAGCTCACACACACATGCCCGGCAGAGCCGGGGCACAGCCGCACCCAGCCCTTCCGAGAGTGAGTCAGGCCTGCGGGTGCCGACGGGCTCCAGCTTAGCCCCGGGCAGTGCGGGCGGTGGGCACCCAGGACCCTGCCAGCCCCGGAGAGCGCTCTCAGACGTGCAGTCTCGTGTTCCCGGCCCCCCCGCTCGGGGAGCGGGCACGGGCCCAGGCTGTCGGAAGCAGGGTCTCCCCCAGAACGGGGCTCCCCCGGCGCAGCTTCTCTCCCTGGCACACCCTGGGCCAGACATCAGGGAGGGAGCCCCTCCGAAACAAGACCATATTTCTAAATCGATCGGAAAGTAAACACAAGATGGGAGAGCAACTGGTTTCTTGGGAAACATAGCAAGAAGTGGGGGAGGAAGGGGGAGCCGGGCTGCATGAATAAGTCCCCGGCCCCCGACGTGGCCAGCTCTTCCCACGCCCCCTCCCCTTCTTCAGAGGCTCTCCCCCCGCCTTGGGACCCGGCCCGGGGCTGGCAACCTGTGCTTGTGCCTAATGACACTCGGGACAAATGCACATGCATCTCCTGGGCCTCCTTTTAGGGAGCTGCAACCCCTCACTTTCATCCTGGGGTCATGAGTTAGGGCCAGTCCCGTGCCCCTCTTCTTGGCCCAAGATACTGGGATACTGAGGAGCCCTCAGCCCTTCCAAACCGATGAGGGGAGGGGCACCAAGGGGGGACCTGCTGCCTGGACTCCGGATGCCCGGTCCCTTGAATCTGAGACCTAAGGGAGAGCCGAGGCTTCTGGGGGAAAGGGGTGGGGAAACATCTTTCCCTGTGGCTGGGGTCGGGAGGACAGGAAGTGCCATAAATTCCAGCCTCCAATCAGACTCACCCAGGCCATATGAGGATAGACTCCTGGGAAATCTCCACTAGCCAGCCGCCCTGTGCGGCCATCGGGATTCAGAAGTCTTTTTGTCCCTTGTTTCTTTCTCCCTCCCTCCTGCTCCCCGATACCTGGCACCCGGGGGTGGGGTTGAGCCCGGGGCCAGAGACTTTCAGGGTGTGGACGCAGGACAGAAATGGTCCCCACAATCCCCGGCGGTAGAGAATGACGTCTTCCGGAGACTTCCCACCTGGGCCAGGTGCCACGGGAGTCAAGTCTTGGTGAGTCAGTACCTGGCTCCCTAAGGGTGGGGCTGGAGCTACCTGCTGCTGATCTTCAAGAGGCTGGGAGGGAGAGGGGAAGGGAAGATCCAAGCCAAGCCTTGTCACCTGCTGCCTCCTCCAAGGAACCTCTTCTGGCTGGACCTCCCCCTCCCCACTAATCTAACCCAGAGGAGATTGTAACAGGGCTGGCCCTGTGCTCCCCAGCCCCCCAAGAGAAAGGGCAGCCCATTCCTCCAACAGGAGGTGAGCTTGAGTTGGAAGTCTTCGACTGATATCCTGGAGACCCTCCCTCAGTTTCCTCATCTGTTCAGTGAGGGGCTATAGCCTATAATGTCACTAGGGTCTTCTTGGGCATTCCTCTGGGATTCCCTCCCCCCACTTGCTCCCTCCCTGCAAGGCTTGAGTCCCTGTGGCTAGTGGTGTTGGGCGTGTGCATGTAGAGGGGGTGGTGGCTGCTCCCAGGCCCCAAGCTGTGGGCAGGAGGAGACAGCGGAACGTAGTCAAGGCACACAGACAGGTTTCCCTGCCCGAGAGGTTTCTGGGGAGGGGGCCTCCCTTTCTCAGTTGGAACAGCCAGCCGAGAGTCCGAGGCGCCCGGCCCCGGGCTTGTCCCAGGCTCACCTGTCAGGTGACAGTGATATTAGTCTTCAATCTCGGGGAAGGGGAATCCCTTTCTGGGAAACCCGGAGCCCTAGGAGGGGCAGAGCCTTTGCCAGCTGCTCAGACCACCTCCCTTCCCTCTTAGCCGATGGAGCTGTTGGGTAGGGGCTGGGGGGCCCATCCACGTGTGTATATGTATGTCTAGACACACCATTTCAGCTTCTACCCAGGGAAAAAGCAGGGCCACAGAAGGCAGAGACGGTATGGCCTCGAGGCCTCCTGCTGCCCCGCCCGAGCTCTGAAGGCTGAGCTGCCCGTTCCTGCTGTTTTCTCCAGGCCCTGGTCCTCCACAGGTGACAGAAGGCACAAGGAAGCCAGACAGCCAAAGCCCTCTGAGATGCCGGCTCCGAGGGACGATCTCACATCTCTCAGATTGGCTGAGACGACAGGAAAAGATAATGCGGAAGGTTGGAGGGGATATGGGGAAACTGGGACACTGACCCATTGTTGGTGGAGTTGTGAATGAATCCAGCCATTCTGGAGAGCGATTTGGAACTATGCACAAAAAGTTATCCAACTGTGCATCCCCTTTGACCCAGCAGTGTTTCTACTAGGTTCATATCTCAAAAAGATCATAAAAGAGGGAAAAGGCCCCACATGTGCAGAAATGTTTATGGCAGCCCTTTTTACAGTGGCCAGAAACTGGAAACTGAATGGATGCCCATCCATTGGAGAATGGCTGAATAAATTGTGGTATATAAGAATGTTGTGGAATATTATTGTTGTGTAAGAAACAATCAGCAGGATGAATACAGAGAGGCTTGGAGAGACTGACAAGAACTGATGCTGAGTGAAATGCACAGAACCAGGAGAACATTGTACACAGTAACAACAAGACTATCATGATCAACTAGGATAGACTTGGTTCTTCTCAGCAATTGAGTGATCCCAGACACTCCCAATAAACTTTGGATAGAAAATGTCATCTGCACGCAGAGGGAAATCTATGAAGAATGAATGTGGGTTGAAGCATACTATTTGCACCTTTTTTTCCCCCTCTTCTCATGGTTTTTCCCTTTTGTCCTGATTTTTCTCTCCCAACATGACTCATATGGAAATATGTAAAAAGTGAATTTACAAGTATAATCTGAAAAATTAAATTAAAAAGCCCAAAAACCTAATGTCTAGGCAAGCAGGGTGACCCAGTGGGAGAGCACATAGGGCTAAGCCCAAAGGCTTCCCCATCAGTCTGGCTGCCCACAGAGGAGCCTCACAAAGGCTGAGATGCAGGGCTCTGAAGGAGGAGAAGCTGGAAAAGACCCAGAGGGAGCACCTGGGAGCTGACAAACGTGGGCCAGGATGTCCTCTGGATCCTTATGTACTATACTATTCTACAATTTCAGCTGTCCAAAGGACATGTGGAAATCCTTCTTTTCCGAGCTTTGGGCCCATATCTCCTTCTAGTTCAATCCCCATGACATCACAGTCCAGAGGACAGAAGAATTCCAGACTGAGTCATGTTGTTCAAATCTAGCTTTGATCTTAGACACGGTGACACCTGTGACATGAGCAAGGGCCTCTGAATGAGAAGGGACCTTAGAAAGTGGCTGGCTGGCTCAGGGAGGGGAAGGCCCTTATCCAGGGTCACACCGCTAGTAAATAGCAGAGTTAAAATTAAAACTCAACTTGCCTGATTCCTCTAAACCCAGTGGTCTTTTATGTGCTCATCAATCTGTCACCAAAGGCCTCTATTCTGCTTTTCTCCTGGAGTGGGAATGTCCCTGACCAGAAGAGAGAGAGGAGATAAAGAAGAATAGACAGAGAAAGATAAACAGAAGAAAATAGGATGGAGGGAAATAAACAGTTAGTAATCATCATGTGGAAATGTGAATGGGGTGAGCTCACCCATAAAATGGAAATGGACAGTAGAACAGATTAGAAACCAGAATCCAAACACTTTAAAAAAAAAAAAAAAAAAAACATACTTGAAACAGATATCCACAGAGCTATAATAAGGACTTGGAATAGAATATATTATGTCTCAGCTGAAGTAAAAAAGAAAGGGTTAACAATGATGATCTCAGAAAGAGCAAAAATATACCTCACCAGAGGTATTTTGCTATATTTTGCTAAAAGGTGCCATAAGACAATGAAGAAAGAGCAACGTTAAACCTATATACAGCAAGTGATATATCACCCAAATTCTTAAAGAAAAAATGAAATCACTTATAGAAAGAAATAGACCGTAAAACTATACTAGTGACGGACCTCAACTTTCTCCTTTTAGAGCAGAGAGAAATCTAACCACAAAATAAATAAGAAAAAGAGTGAAGGAGATAAAATAAGTTTTAAAAAGTAAGATAATAATAGACCTTTAGAGAAAATTGAATGGGAATAGAAAAAAGTATGCCTTTTTTTGTTAGCTATATGTAATACCTTCACATAAACTGTCTGCGTATTACAGCATAAAATCTTCACAAACAAATGTAGGGAAGCGGAAATATCAAATGCACCATTTTTGACCATAATTCAATAAAAATTATATTCAATAAAGATCTGTGGAAGCTTTAGTGGAAACTAATTTAATCCTAAAGAATGAGGAACTCGATGGACAAATCATAGAAACAATCAATAATTTCATTAAAGATATTGACAACAATGAGACAATATAGCAAAATTCAGCCAGAGCAGTTATTAGGGAGAATGTTTAAATCTCTAAATGATTATATCAATAAAATGGACAAAGATCAGATCAATGGATTGGATATGTAATTTCAAAATTGGAAAATGAACAAATGAAAAAAATCCCTAAATACTGAAAGAGAAATTTGAAGGAAAAAAAATCAAAGATCATCATTAAAATTGAAATTTAAAAATTCAATGAAGTAATAAATAAACCTAAAAGCTGGTTTTATGAATACAATAAATAAACTAATGAAATTAAAGCAAGTATTAGGTATGGTATTCTTTTTGCCCAACTATATGTCAACAAAATTGAAAATCTAAGTGAAATGGATGAATATTTACAAAAATAAAAAGAGCCCAGGTTAACAAAAAAGGAAATAAATGTCTAATACAAAAAAAAAAATAAACAAATAAGACCAGCTAGATTAAGAAGTAAATTCTAGCAAACATTTAAAGAACAATAAATTACAATGTTATTTAAACTATTTAAAAAAAAAAATCTAGAGGAGTCCTACCACATTCCTTTTATGAAAAATATGGTTTTAATACCTAAAATCAGGGAGAGCAAAACAAAGAAAACTATAGTCCAACTTCCCTTATGAATATTGATACAAAAATTTTAAATAAAATACAACTAAAGAGACTACGGCATTATGTTGCAAAGATCATATACTATGACCAGGTAGGAATTATACCAGGAATATAAGGATGGTTCAATATTAGGAAAATCATAAGCATAATTGACCACGTCAATAACAAAACCAGCAGAAATCATATGACTATCTCACTAGATGCAGAAAAAGCTTTTGACTAAATAAAACACCCATTCCTATTAAAAATACTTGAAAGCACAGGAGTAAATGGAGCTTTTCTTAAAATAAATAGTATCTATCTAAAACCAAGAGCAACCATTATCTGTAATGGAGATAAATTAGAAGCCTTCCCAATAAGATCAAAGTTGAAAGAAGGACAGCCATTATCACCGCTGTTATTCAATATTATGTTAGAAATGTTAGCTATAGCAATGACACAAGAAAGAGAAATTGAAGAAATAAGAATGGGCAGTGAGGAAACATTCTTTGCAGATGATAGGATGTTATACTTGGGGAATCTTAGAGAATCAAATATAAAACTAGTTGAAACAATTAACATAACAACTTTAGGAAAATTGCAGGATATAAAATAAGCCCACATAAATCCTCAGCAGTTCTCATATTACCAACAAGAGGAGAGAAAGAGAGAGGGAGGGAGGGAGAGATTCTAGTTAAAATAACTGCAGACAGACAACAGAATATTTGGGATTCTATGTCAAGAAAAACCCAGCAACTACACGAACACAGTTACAAAATACTTCTCACACAAATCAAAACAGATCTAAACAACTGGAGGAAACCTAACTTGTCCTGGGTAAGTCAAGCCACTATAATGAAAATGACAATTCTATCTAGATTAATTTGCTTAATCAATGCCATACCAATCAAAGTATCAAAGAATCATTTTGTAGACCAAGGGAGAAAAACAACAGACGTCATTTGGAAGAACAAAAAGTCAAGAATATTAAGAAAATTGATGGAAAAAATGCGAAGGAAGGTATTCTAGTTGTACCAGATCTCAAATTATATTACAAAGCGATAATAACAGTTTAGTCCAGGTAAGAAATAAAGCAGTAGATCAGTGGAATACATTAGGTACACAATATGCAGGGGTAAATTACCATAGTAATCTAGGTAAACACAAAAACCCAAACTTTTGGGACAAGAAATCTCTATCTGAGAAAAAGTACTGGGAAAACTGAGGAGAAGTGTAGTAGAAACTAGGCACCGACCAACAAACATCTCATGCCATATGCTGAGATAAGATCAAAATGGGCACATGATTTAGACATAAAGGGTGATGCCGTAAGCAAATTGGGGAGCAAGGAATAGTTGTCAGATCTACGGATAAGGGAAGAATTTATGATCAGCGGGAGATAGGATCACTGGAAGCATAACAGATCATTTGGATTATACAAAATTTAAAAAGTTTTACATAAACAAAACCAATGTATCCAAAATTAGAAGGAAAGCAGGAAGCTGGGAAAGAGTTTCTCTTGTTCTGTCAATAAAAAGTTATTAAAAAAAAAAAAAAAGAAAAAGAAAGTTTCTCTGATAAAGGCCTCATTTCTTAAATATATTGAGGGAACTGAGTCAAATTTAGAAAAAGAGCCAGTTCCCAATTAATGAATAGATAAGAACAAGCAGTTTTCCGGAGAAGAAATCAAAGGTGTCTATAGTCATATGAAAGGATGCACCCGAATCATTATTGATTAGAAACACGCAAAGGAAAACAACTCTTGAGGGAAGCATCTCACATTTAACAGATTCGCTGACGTGACCGAAGAAAAGGAAAATGATAAATGTTGAAGAGGATGTAGAAAAGTAGAAACTCTTAATGAATTGTTGGCGAGTCCAACCATTCAGGAAAGCAATTTGGAGCTATGCCCAAAAGCTGTAAAATTGTACTTGGCCTTTGATCCAGCCATTGTGAAGGAATATGATTATACTATAAAAAAAGACAAACGGTAAGGTTTCAGAAAAAAAATTAAGAAAACTTGTATGAACTGATGCAAAGTGAGAACTAGTACAGTACAGCGTGCGATGTACGGTAACAGCAATACTGTATGTGAAAAACTCTGATTAAGAAAATAATCCCAGACAAGTCCATAGGACTCATGATGGAAGATGCTACCTCTGGAGAGAGAACCGATAGATTCTGAGTAGACATTGAAGCATACTTTTTTCTTTATTTTTCTTGCCTCTGTTGTTGTTTTCAGGATTTTACAAATGGGGAACCTGAGGCAAGGAGGATTACGTGCATGGAGTCACACGGCTAGTAAGTGTCTGAGACCAGATTTGAATCACAAAGATGGGTATTCCTGATTCCAGGTCAGGCACTCTATCCACTGCACAACTTAGCTGTCCCCCATTTGGGGGGGGGGGGGCAACATGGATAATATGGAAATGAGCTTTGTATGATTTTGCATGTATAATTCAATGGGTGGAAAAAAAGGTGGGAGAAGAAAATTCAAAGCTGAAAAGTTTTTAAGGGCTAAAAATAAGTCATTTTTTTAAAAAGCCAAGAACGTCCCACCCACTGCCTTCTAACACCCTGGAGTGGTCGGACACGCCTCCTTGTCACTCGTTCATGATTCCCCTTCTCCTTCCTGTGGCCACTCCTGGGGCTGATCTCTGGCTCCCGGCACCTGGAGGCCAGTGCTGAGGGAGGCTAAGGCAGGGGCACGGAGGCTTCCAGGCTACCACCTACGGGTGTCCGGTGAAAGAGTCAGTGCTGAATGGGCTCCCGGGCACCAGTGGTCCAGATGGTGACCTCCCTGACTCCCTCCCCCCAATGACTGATGGGTATGGAGTGAGGGAGGACCGCTGCCCCAGGAACTGGAGGACCCACCAGTGGGCCAGACTAAACCCATTCACCACCGGGTGAAGAAGCAAGAGGGAGACTTAGATTTGATCTAAGAACGAGCCAAGTCAAATAAGGGCCCCTCCCTCCAAGCAGAGGCGCAGCATCTCGGGATGTTATCAAAGGGATCCTTGCTCAGGTGAGGGGATTCTGGTCGTTTGCCCTGTCCCCTCACCCCAGGCCAATCCACCTCTATGTAAGCCATGGGGAGATAACAGTGACTGAGCAGTGAGTGACCGGATCAGAAGGAAGGGCCGCCCCCTCTGAAACCCCCACAAGCCGGCGGTCTGCGGGAGCACGGGGCGGGAGCCGGGGAAGGAAGCGGGGGAGGCGGCCACCTCCGACTCCTGGCTTCCCACCAGAGAGTGACGCTCCTGGGCCGGGATGGTCAGCCTGGCTGCAGGGGAAGGCGGCCCTCCGCTGGGCCGTGGGGCAGAGCAGGGGGCGGCCGGTGTGGGAGCGTGGCAGGGGCAGGGGGAGCGCAGGGAGCTGCCTCCGGAGCTTAGGGGGCCGTGAGAGAGAGATTAAAAGCCAAACATCTGCATGTTTCACAAAAAAATGGCTAAGTACAGGTCTGGTCATCTCACTCACACACACACACACATACTGTCTCCCTTATTAGAATGGAAACTCCCTGAAGGAAGGACTGTTTCATAGAATCCCGGAGTTGGAGGCAGGAAGGCCCGAGTTCAAATTCTGCCTCAAACCCTTACTAGTTGTATGACCCCGGGTGCCTCAGTTTCCTGATCCGTGAAATGAGGATAACAAGAGCACCTCGCTTCCAGAGTTGTGAAGATCTAATGAGATAATATTTGTAAAGTGCAAACTTTAGAATGTGCTACAAGTCTGCCTTTTTATCACCTAGCAGGGGACTGGCACACAGTAGGTGCCTAATATATGCCTGCGGAGTGATGAAGGGGAAGGTGGGGGAATGGCAGTGAGGCAGCGAGCTGGGGGGAGGGGGCTGGAAACAAGGAGGCTCATTAGCAGCACAGTGTTCGAGTCCAGCTGAGTGGGGGCGGGGTGGGGTCTAAGAAGGAAGGGGAGTCAGGTCCCCCTCAGTCCTCATTAGCATCTCCCCCAAGCCCAGCCTTCCCCACCCCAGGAGTGCGCGCCGACGGGAAGTCTCGCCCCGGTCTCCCCGGGGCCTTGTTAGTCCCTCTGCCGACGCCAGGGAGGGGGACGGGCACAGAGACACAGCTGCAGAGGTCACCTTGAACGAGCCCCGGACCCGAGGGGGGACGGTCGTCGGCAGGGCCAGAGGGGACCCCCGTGGCAGGCTCGGTCTCCCCCAAGCCCGGCCCGGCCACACTCGGCCTGGCCCGAGCCCAGAGCCCCTGGCAGCAGCCTGGCTCGCCGTGGGGAATGCCAACGGCAGGCTCAGTGCCCGTCTGGCCCGCTCCATGGCCACCGTTCTGAGGATTAGCAAGCGCCCCACTGGGACCCAGGCTTTCTCCAGATGTGACGCCTCTGCCCCTCGGCCCCATGGGATGCCGGCCTCCAGACTCGGGGACTCGGCCTTGGACAGACGTTGCGTGCGAGCAGGGACCGGGGGTCCGGGGGGCCTGCATCGGGCACCCTGAGACTGAGACTCCCCTTGCCCCACTGCGGGCAGCATCCCCAGGCCGGACATGGCGCGAGGTGCCCCGGAAGGCAGGCTGGATTAACCCCAAGCCTTACCTACGTGGAACGCACGTGAGAGGGGAAACACTGATGGCTGGCTTTCACGGCCGAGGAGACCCAGGCCCCAGAGCAGGCAGGCGACTTGCTGGGGGCCCCACAGCGCGGGATTTCCAAGCGGACGACCCCGATCACTCATTTGGAGCCGGAAGGACTTAGAGAAGGTCCCGAGTCCACAGCAACATTTACTAAGCTCTCACTGTGTGTCAGGCTCTGGGCTATGTTCTGAAAATAAAAAGCTTCATTTAAAAAAAGCTGGTTGGGTCTTGCAAAGATGAGATTTCCCAGTGAGCAGCTCACAGGCGAGGAAGCGGAGGGCTGCGGAGGGAGGGCTGCCCAGCTGCTGGGGAGGGACTCCGCGGCCTGCCAACACCCTCTGAGCCCAAGGCTGGAGCTTCCCCGCTACCCCATGCAGCCTCCCAGGATGGGACGGGGGGAGGGGGGTCCCTGGGGTCCGCAGAGGAAATCACTCTCTCCCCTGGGACTACTCTGCAGCCTGTCCGGACACAAGTACCCACTTCCCTCGCCGGGTCTCTGGGGCGTGACCGTCGGCTCGAGCCGCCCCCTGTCACCACCGGCCCATCACGGGCCCCCGGGGACCAGCGGGGCCTGTCAGCCCCAGGCTCCGAGGCAGAGGAGCCAGTTCAGAACTCAGAATAGACGAGTCATGGCAGGGATGGCAGGGGAGAGAAAAGCCCGGCCCCAGATGCATACGGAGGGCCTATGCACATCGCTGCTCCAGGCAGACATGAATCGTGCTGCTCCCCCATCCTTCGAGGCCCCAGCTAGAGCCTTCTCTGACCGCTCCAGCCCCCTGAGAACCAACAGAATCATGTAGATCCCCCTCCTCCCCGCCCCAGCCCCGGCTCAGCCCTAACTCCTCCCTGGATACGGCGCTCAGCTCTCCCTCTGCAGGGCAGGGCTTGGGCCAGGGCGCAGGTGGGTGAAGGGGAAACAGGAGAGGAGGAGGCCCGTTTGGAGGCCCGTTCTTAGCCGGGAAGATGCTAGAAATTGGGGGAAGCTCTGGACGCAGCATGATAGATCAAAGGCCAACTGTGTTCAACCTTGACCTCTAGAGAAAGACAGTGGGACAGCAAGAGCCAAAAGAGGGGCTCCTTCCCCAGCAGTCGGCTCCCCACTGTCCCAGTAGCCAAGGTCAACGTCAGGGGCTCGCACCATGTTCCCGACTCCCAGTCAGCCCATCATCCTTCTCCGGTGGGACAAAGGGGTCGGGGTTCCCGGGGCCCTCACCCTGAGCTCCTCCCCCCATTCAGTCCCCCCTCCTTCAGTCAGTCACGCCTTCCACCAGCCCACGCTCAGCCTGCCCCAGGAGGGTCCTGTGCATGGGACAGACCCGAGAGTTGGGTAGGAGGGGAGACCGGGGCCTCGGGATGGGGGTCCCCGCCGGGGCAAGGCCGGGGCAGGGCCTGAGGGAAGGGACCTGCTATCCCAGCCAGCCCTCCCCCTGGCCCCGGGGGGAGGGGAGGGAGAGAGAGCCATGTGCACCCAGGAGCCTCTTTCCAGAGAGGAAGAGAGCCCTGTAATCTGCTCATCAGCCTGTCAGAGAGTCAATGGTCACCCCCAAACTGGTCCTTAAGCTATCACGGGCGTCAGGGTAGCCTCCCCGCCTCCTCCCCGCTAATCACAGGCTTCTACACTGCAATTAACACCCGCTGCCTTCGCCTGCTCTCCGCCAACTGTCTGTCACACTCGTACATGTGCGTGTGCACACAGACCCCCAGACACACTCAGAGGTGTGCGAGGGGGACGCTCACCAGCACTCCCAGGATCTCACACAGACACGTGCACACACACTCTCCCTCCGTCTCTCGCTCTGTGTCCCTGTGTCTCTCGCTCTGTCTCTGTCTCTGTCTCTCTCCTTCTCTTTCTCTGTCTCTGTCTCTCCCTTCTCCCTTTCTCTGTGTGTGTCTCTCTCTTCTCTCTCCTTCTCTTTCTCTGTGTCTCTCTCTGTCTCTGTCTCTCTCTCTTTCTCTATTGCATGACTATATGCATACACTGAATGGAGGAGGGAGCCCAAATTCCTGGCCACCCCCCACTCTCCCTTCCCAATAATCCACTAACTAATCTCGTCTCGAAGCTCTGGGGTCATTCTTCTCCTGGATTGTCCCCACAAAGAGAAAGGGCTGAGACTCCAAATGGAGAATGAAGGGGGCTGCCGAGACCTCTGGGAAAGTGACCTTGTGAAGAGATCTGATCTTGTCCCTTCCTCTGCCTCCAGGAAGTGCTCCTAGACAGAAGAGGCCCCTCCCTGATTCTGTACCTAGATTCCTCGCTAAGTTCTTGCGGCTACAAGGAAGTCGCTGTTTAGGGCACTCCCATTCTTTCAACAAGACCAGAACCCTCAGGAAAGGAAGGGTCCCCCTCAGTCACTAACTCCCAGAGTCCCCCAAGCTGCATTTAGGACCGGGCTGACTTAGCAGATAAAGGAGCTGCCTCTTTGGGGAACCCAGCTCCCACTCGGGACAAGGACTCGCAGAAAGCAAAACTTTCCAAGGACTCGCGGCTCATTTTAGAGACAGGTACCTCACACCTAGGCCGTGCACCCAGTCCCACCTTCAAACCCCAAATCAGGACAAGAGGGAGGAAATTCAAGATTTCAGGGTCTTGAGATGTCAAGATCTGAATTCTGGATCTCAGCCTTATTTCCCAGAAATCTCTCAGGTACCTGTCCCCTTCTCTCCATTCCCACGGCCCTCCCCTAGCTTGGGCCTTTGTCACCTCCTGACTGGACCAATGTAATCGCCTCCTAATCTGCTTCCAAGTCCACCCCCCTGCAGTCCATTCTCCCTTCAATTGCCAAAGGGATCTTCCTAAAGCCCAGCACTAAGCATGGTGTATTTGCACAGATGGACTGGGGTTAGACACCAAGAAGAACTTCCTAGCTTGCATCTGGATGGAAGGGAAAGAAGGGAAGATGGGGAGGATGAGAAGAATGGGGAGCAGGAAACTAGGGGGCCAATCTGCCCAATCACATCAGGACCCGATGAGTGCCTTCTCCAAAGTCCCCTTTCTTCCCACCAGTTGCACTTTGTTGCCCATCTTTAGAATGGAAGCTTCTTGAGGGCGGGATCTTTCTTCACTTGTATCTATATTCACGTGTATTTGCTCTTAGCTCAGGACCTGGACAAGGCGGCGCTTATGTTTGCCTCTCACAGATCCTGGGCCTGCACCCAATGCTCCCTCAGCTTTCCCCAGAATAAGGGGAAAAAGGGCAAAAGGATTCACAGAAAAATCAGCTTCTGGGCAACTGGGTTCGCATTTACTCTTTTGTTCCCAAAACGAATGGTTCGAGAGCATGTGATTTGCTGGGAAAAAATAGATCCACGCGACTCCCGATCTTTTCTCCTCGGGGACGAGAGCCCTCAGTTAGACAAACAGTGGACAGGTGCACGTGTGCGTGTGAGCTAGGAATCCTGCGCCCGGCCGCCCGCAGATGGGGCCGGCCAGTGCTGCCGCGTGGGAGTCTGCACTCACCCGGGAGAAGTCCTCGGTGGGATTTCCAGGAACATGGACCGTCTGCTCGAGGGCAGGGGCAGGGCTGGGGGCAGATCTCAAAGCCCCTGGAAGATGGATTCTTCCCAGGAAGGGGTCTCCAGCTCCAGTCTGCGCTGGTCAGCTCTGGCCTCCTGTGTGTGGGGAACAGAGAGAGAACAATCAGCCGCTGAGAAGCTCCCAGCAGGCCATGGCCTGGGACCAGGGCCCTGCCCCCGCTTCCTGTCGGGCTCCCCTGACCTCTGGACCCCCAGCTATTAGGGCCGGCCCAGGCCCATCTCTGCCCCTTCCCCATGGCTCCGGCTCCCACAGAGCGCCTGGGCCTCCGAAAGAACTCCTTTTACCCTCACCCCTTCCTTTTCACAGACACCAGGCTATTGGTGGAAGGGCTGGGGTGAGAAGGCGGTACAGTGAACAGAACCCTGGACCTGGACTTGGGAAACATTATTGTTAGATGAGACTCAACTGGGGGAAATGGAAGCCCAGAGAACAGGAATGAGTGAGTGAGCAAGGTGGAGAAGTCAAGACCGAAGCCATTGGGCTGTGCCTGTGAGTCCCTTCCATGCAGCCTGGGCTCCTGGGCTGGTGAGTCCCTTTCGCACAGCCTGGGCTCCTGGGCCCAGCAACTCTTTCACCCAGCCTGGGCTCCTGGCCTGGCCAGTCCCTTTCACGCAGCCTGGGGTTCCTGGCTGGCGAGTCCCTTCCAAGCAGCCTGGGCTCCTGAGCTGGCAAGTCCCTTCCAAGCAGCCTGGGCTCCTGGCCTGGCCAGTCCCTTTTGCGCAGCCTGGGCTCCTGGCCTGGCCAGTCCCTTTTGCGCAGCCTGGGCCCCTGGCCTGGCCAGTCCCTTCTGTGCGGGCTGGGCTCCTGGCCTGGCCAGTCCCTTTCGTGCAGCCTGGGGTTCCTGGCTGGCAAGTCCCTTTTGCCCAGCCTGGGCCCCTAGAACTAAAGGAGAAATGGCCTGAACCCACCACCACCTGCCAGGCCCTCTCACAAGATGCCCAGAAATCAAACTCTCCCCTGGCTTTCTTCTCTGCTTGGTGGCCTTTCTCACCGCCCCCTCCCCAGTGGTCTTTGGGAGAGACGAGAAATACTCATTAAGAGCCAGGCTGGGCAGGGCAAGGCTGGGGGCAGTAGGAAGGAGATGAAAGAAGGCCATCTTCTCCCCCACCCTCCTGGCCAACTAATGGGGAGACAGGGGGGAGCTCTGTGCTCGGTCTCATTAAAAATAGCTTCTCTCTTTTGTTGAGCCTAGGGAGGGGCGGGGGCAATGTCTGAACCCAGTGCCCAAGGCCCAAATGTGCCCATTCCAGCTTGGGAGAGGATCCAGCCCTTCCCTCCCTCCGGGCACCGTCTCGAGCCTCCAAAGGGGCTCCCCATAAGCTCTGCCTCATTGCCTCCCATCTTTCCCCTCACCCCTCGGCCAACCACAAAGGCCCGAGTATAGGGCTGCCCCTTTTGGGGTCAGGAGCCTGGGCCCGGCGCCAACCCAAGCCAACCCTCTCCACCCCATGAATTATAGGGTGAGAAATTTAAAGCTGGAAGGGGGTTGACAAGCCTAGCTCAAGCCCTTCATCTTACCAGGAGGAGACCGAGACCCAGATTTTGAACATGCCAGGATCAGACGGAGCCGAAGGGAGCTCAAAGCCCCCTGTGTCCCAAATGGGGAAACTGAGGCAGAAAGCCTCAGTGCAAGATCACACAGCCACTTGGCTGTGGCTCCCCAAGTTCTTTTCACCATCCAACTCCCTCCCTGACACCCCAAATTTCTAGAAAAGGGCAACAAAAAGGCCAGCCCAGGCCAACTACTCCCTGCCTTCCTCCCACCCCCAAGGACTCCCAGAGGCAACCGGTCTATCCTCCCAACTTTCCTGAAGCCCTAACCGCAGAAAAGCTCATGGCTGACGTTCAAGCTTGAGGGGACAGTCCCAGCCTTCCCTGCCGACTATTTCCTGAATCCTCCCCTGGATCTCCCACCTCCCTAGACCAGGCAAGACGCCCAGAGAGGAGCCGCCATTGCCGGGCAGGGCTCTGCGACGGGACCGCTGAGAGAACCCTCCCCCACCTCTCAGAACCGCCAGAAAGGGGGAGCTGGGCTGCCCTCCCCAACCAAAGCTCACCCTAATCCCGGAAAACAGGCCGAGGCCCCGGGTCCGGCCCCCGCCCGCCTCTGGCCATGTTGACATAAGTCGGGGAGCTGCAGCTTCAGCAATATTTACTTTCCAGTGTCATGTTCCTGGTTCAGCCTCCTGTTCCCCGACCCGGACACCGGCGGAGTCACCTTACTTTGGAAGCCCGGGGGCTGTGGAGGGACGCAGGGCCTGCCCACTCAGCGGAGGCCCGGGGCCGCCAAGGCCCGACTTCCTGGACCAGCCTGGGAGCCAGGGGATGCAAGTGAGCAGGAGTCCCGTGAGGACTCTGGGGCTCTGCTCCCGGCCAGAAATTCATTCGTTCGTTCCCCACTTACACCCTACCTGGCTGCTGAGATTTCCCATTGAATGAATCCCATCACCCTGCCCCCTTCCCCCTCTTGTACCCCATTCTTACTATAAATTCACAAAACACATCCAATTATTCATTAGCATTTATTGTCTCCGGACCCCAGGGCTCAGCCTGACCCGTTTCCTCTCCCGAGTGCGGGTCTCTGCCCGGGCCGGGAACACTGGCTTCCTGCTCCTCGCCCCGGAACGGGCCTCCCAGAGTGACTCAGCTAAAGGGCTGCCCCACTGTCATCGCCCTGAACCCCCGGAGCGTCCTGCCGGGCGATGGATGTTCCCGGAGGGCCCGGCAGGGGGCTGGGCCATGGGAGAGAGTCCTGAGCTCTCCTAGGAGCTCAGGGGGGGAGGACAGAGAAGCCCGATCCCCTCTTCCAGCTCTTCAGGGCAGATGGGGCAAAGTCTGTGCACTCTGCCTGGCAGGGAGTCCCGAGAAGCCTGGAACCCAGCCAGCCCAGGAGCCCTGAGGACTCTCACGGGGAGTCCAACCCTCTCACCTTCCCGCTGAGGATACCAAGGTCCTACAGCAATGGCGAGTCCCACAGCTGCTGAGGGGACCTTCCTGTCTGGACCAGCGGGACCGCTGCTGCTCCTGGCACCTGCCACAGACGCGCCCCTCCTCCCACACGGGCCGCCGCCTGGCCAAGGAGGGAACGGGAACCTGCAGGAGGGGTCGCCCAAGAAGGGGGGTCGGTGACAGAGGGAACTGGGGACCCGGAGGGCCAAGTCCTAGAATGGGCACCGGACAGAGCTTTCTCTCTGGAGAGGAGGGCAGAGCCCTGAGCTTTAGAACGAGCAGGAGGCTACCAGCCGGGCTTGCTCTTTGGGAATTGGTGCCCCTGAGTGAGGCGGCTTGGGACCCCTGACCTTACAGATAGAGGCTCTCCCCGGATGGGAGGAAAGGATGCAGCTACCACTGGCCTCCAAAGCACGCAGTCCTTGACTTGCCGTGAGATATTTAACCCAGAATGGAGTTTGGAGAAGGAGGTAGCCCGGGTCTGAGGCGGAGGGAGGGGTGCTGGGACCTGCAAGTGGATTGTCGGGATATCTGGGCCACAGGTCAGCAGGTCGTGCTCAGGAACAGGGGCCGCGGGATCGCTTTGGTTGGGTGTCTGTCCTACACAGATCCAGCTTCTTAAGACCAAAATAAATCCTTAGATCCCAGGCCTGTAAACAGGAAATTGTGGTGGCTGAGCCCTGCTGCACCCAGAACTCCCCCAATCAATCCCTGTTTATTACAGAAAGAAATCCAGTGCCAAAATTCCATCCATTCTGGGAGCCAATGTCCTCCGGGCCGGCCACAAGAATTCTGAGGCAGCCCAGAGTTAGATCCACAAGCCAGGAAGCCCCCCCTGCCCAAGGGGCCTGGGCCAGCCGGGGGGCGGTTTGCAGGGCGGCGGGCCAGGCCCCGGGGCCAGCCCAGTGCAGGGGAGCCCAGCCTGCTGCGGGCAAAGGTGGGAACATGAAAAGATGGAGAATCGCTGACCTGGAAACACAGCCTTCCATCCGCTACCGCCCTGGGTCCCCGTTTTACTGTGAGAAGCTGAGGCAGCTCAAACGGGACATTCTGTCTGTAGCGAGGGAGATCCCAGGTTAAGGAAGGCGGGAAGGGGGCAGAAGCAGCGGGCAGCGGCCGACCTGCCCCTTCTCCAGCCCGACTGTGGCCTGGGACAAACACTGGGGCTCAAACGTCAGCTCTCCCCTGTAAAATGCAGGCAAGCATTGCCT
This sequence comes from Antechinus flavipes, assembly GCF_016432865.1. NCBI lineage: Eukaryota > Metazoa > Chordata > Mammalia > Dasyuromorphia > Dasyuridae > Antechinus > Antechinus flavipes. Next base: position 292,640,500 of record NC_067402.1, on the reverse strand, counting down.
GAAGTTCCCCCCTCCCAAGGGCTTATGGGAATCAAGTGCTTCCAAGAATCGTCCAGCTAATGTTCACAAATTAGACCTTGGAGAAGGGGGCCATTTTGGCCCCCTGCTCGTCCCCCCAGTGCTCTTCCTACAGGTTCACAAGAGGACATTTTCCCAACTGGATTAAATATTTACCAGAAGGAAGGGCTGGGCTGGGAATACCCTGGGGCCTTCTCCGGCCAGGGCCTGGGTGCTGCTAGAAAGCTGACACAGCTCGGGCCAAACCCCACGGCCACCTCCTGTCAGGCACAAGAGAGACCCGAGAGGGGGAACGACTAGGGATTGCCTCCCTCTTAAATGCATGAGGGGGATCAGACGAGGGGTAATCTTCCACACTGGAAATTGGCTGGGGAAATGGGGGCGCTAGGATGCTTCCCCAACCTTAGCATTATATGAACTCTAGTGTTCTGGAAACTAGAGACCAGTCTCAGCCGTCTCCCATATTGTCACCGTCACAACAAAGACCCAGGAGGGGAGAGGGGGAATTAGGAGGTATTAAATCCACGATGGGGGATTAGAGAAAAGGGGGTGGGGGGATAATTTTCCAGATAGACTGGAGATGAGCTGGGGGAAACAGGGGCACTAGGATGCTTCCGCAAGATGAGCTTAGTGTCATATGAACTCTAATATTCTGGAAACTGTAGGCCAGAATGGTCCTCACGAGCCCAATCCATCCCATAAGTCATGGGTCCCACAGATAGGCCCGGGGAGCACTCACGGATCACCTCCCCCAGCCCCCATATTAAAATCCCCCATCTGTCTCCCTCCACTTCCAGGAAAGCCTTCCAGCCAGGATTTCCAACACAGAAAAGAGAGGTGCCCCTTGTGACTTATGAGCCAAGTCAGGCAGAGGGATGGGTCTAAAGCCTAGATGCTGTGGCTGAGCAGAGGGCTTGATGGGATCCTCCTCCTCTTCCTCCATCTCCCCCACCCCCTCCTCTTTAATCCCTTCTTCCTTTTCTCCCTACTTTTCTTCCTCTCTTCAATCCCTCCTTCCTCCTCCCCTCCTCCTCCTCTCCCTCCTCCTGCAGAGCGGCCAGAGGATGAGATGGCCGCGTCCCTCCCCTAATCTCCCAGAGAGAATCGGCCTGACAGGATGCACCAGATGAAAAGCTCGGCTCCCCACAGCAAAGCACAGATGTGGCCTCCGAGGCTGGCCCGGGCCCAGGGGCAGCCCTCTCAGAAGACAGGGCCGGGCGGGCAGGACCCACTTCCTTTGGCGTGTGGCAGCGCTCCATCACTGCTCGTCGGGCGGCTGCTCCACCCCCCAGACCCTGGATGTGCGCCCGCAGCCCCCCGAGCCTCCCTGCTGCCCACGGGCCCCGAGTCCTCCTCCCGGCCTCTCCTGAATAATCTTAATCTTTATTCCAGATGGCGGCTCCTCCAGGCCCGGCCGGGGTCCGCTCCCCCTGCGTCTCCTAGCCCGGACATAAGCCGGGTACCCACAGAGAGCTCTGGGGGCAGGGCCCGCAGGCTCCAGCCTTGCCACTTCCTGGGGCCGGCTCCGAGCCGCCGGCGGCCTGTCCCCAGGGGCCCAGTGGGCCCAGGCCACGCTCCTCGGCTGTTTATCAGCAGCAGCGGCGGTGCCCCTCCTTCGGAAGCTCTGTGCCCTCCCAGGGCTGGCCCTCCCATGCTCAGGTCCCCCCGGCAGGGAACTGTCCCCAGAAGGTCGTCTTGGTCAAGGATCGGGGAAGGGAAGAGCCAAGGAAACCAAAAAAGGATGCGCCCACTGGCTTCTGCCCCCAACCCCCCACGCCCGAAAGCCTGCCCTCAAACTTGATTTAAGACATATTCTGGGCTCACTTCCCCCAAGAGCCCTTTCTGCACAGCCCAAGCTGGAGGTAACTGATGATTAGACCAGGCCCAGAGGAAGAAGTCCCACTCAGACCCGAGAGGGTAGCCCTGTTCCTTCGCCTTCCTGTGCCTCGGTTTCCCCATCTGTAAAATGGGAGGCAGATGGCACTGCCTTCTGGTCTGAAGCTTCCTCCTGCGTGAAGCCGGGATCCAGCCCCTCCTCCCCCCGGGGTTCTCTCAGCCACACTTTTACTAATATTAGGTGTGAGCTGCAGGAATAAGGAAGGCCCATGGGGACAGAAATAGGGAGAAGATGTGAAACCTGGAAGGGGAAGGAAACAAGGGCGGCGGGGAGGAGCCCGGGTTCCCTCCGGCACGCCGGGCACGGGTGCGGGCACGCCAGTCTGACCATGGCCGCGGGAAGGCCGCCGGGGGCTCCCGCTCGGACCCTCCGCACGTGTGCATACATGGGAGCGCTCGTTCCCCTGCTCACTCGTGCACACGCAGCCTCCCCCCACCCTGGTTCCCAGCTGCCACCTCCAAGCCGCCTCCCCCCCGCTCCCCTGGCATCCGTCCCCGCAGCCCGAGGTCTCTCCTGTGAGGGGCCCAGGGCTCGGGCTCCAGCCAGCCCAGCTCCTAAGCCCCCAGCGAGTGGGGAGCCAGCTCCGCTCGGGAGGCTTTGTTCCCACGCCCCCCTCCCCAAAGCCCAGCTGCCAGCACAACCTCCATCATGATCGGGCAGCTTGCCAGCTCCGGCCCTCAGTGCTTCCCTAAAGCCTGCCAGGCCCGGGGCCCAGTTCCGTACAGCTTGAGGGGTGAGGGGTGAGGGGGCAGAGCATCCTAAACCCAACCAGGAGGGTCTGGGCCGGACACTTCCCTGCGACCCCGGCCCTTCTCCTCTCAGGCCTGAGCAGGACGGCCTCCAGCCCCAAGTCTTGTCAATATGCTTTTGTGAGAGCAGCTCCTCCCGGGACGAGGGGTGGGGGAACACAGGCCGCCGCTGTAACCTTCCTTAGGCCTGCACCCTGTCCTCCTGCGAGCCCCCCAGGGCCAAGCCCCTGCAGAGGCAGGTGTAGACCCTCCAGACCAGAGCCAGGTGTAGACCCCCCTCCAGAACAGGAGCCCATCTTTCCCCTAGAGACACGCACTTCCCATCCGGCTGGTTTCCATTTGCTCCACTAGCTGAGGCTCTCTCAGGCTGGCAGGCGCAGGGGAGGGGGCCGGTGGGGCAAAGCCCCCAGTGCCCCTCCTGGTAGCAGGATGGCGATTCCCCAGAGGGCAGATGGAGGCAAAATGCTTCTTGCACAAACTCAGGAGATCCAGAGCTTCCCCTCCTTCCTCTGTCCATCTGTCTGTCTCCTTTCCTTCCCTTATACTCCCATCCATCATTTTACAAATAAGGGAACTAAGCCCCTAGAGGGGTCTCCCCTACATTCCCCCAGATACCAAGTAGAAAAGACTGGAACTCAGAAATATGGCCGCTGAGCCCCATCAGCCCCTACTTTCTGGCTCCCCCACCTTGCTGTGACCCAGAAGTCTCCATGCTGACTGGGAAGATGGGGGGGAGAAAGGAAAATGGAGTTGGGGGGGAAGATAACAGAGGCTGAGCCCCAGTCCAGCAGAGGAAGCCGGGCCATGTGGCGCTGGGGAACAGCTTTGCTGGTCAGCCTATCCCCCTTTCCTGGGTGGGAGTTAGTGAAAAGTCCTGCAGAGGAACAAGCACTAACTGGGAGGAGGATGGGGGCAGGGAGGGAGTCACAGGAGGAATGATGGGTAGGGGGGAGGTCTGTCTGTTCCCAGAAGCGAGGAGCCGGAGTCAGAGCATCCCGCGGCTCTGCCGGAAGTTGCTGACAAATGTTTGTTTTTTCTTCTTCATGAAAGTCAAACAGTGACCAAGGAGGAAACCTTGGGGGCTCCCCTCCCCCAGGTCCCCCGCATAATCCTTCCTGCTCTCAGGCAAAGCTCTTAGGGACCGCCTTGTCTAAGCAGCCTCATTTCAGAGAGGTAAACTGAGGCGGCCCAGAGAAGGAAATCCTTCCTCCAAAGGATTACAGAAACGGGGTTAATACGTTTCTTTGTATCAGTGCCCATTGTTTCCTGCATAGAGAAGACACCCTTGCCGCCCCATCCCACCACTGCCATAACTACCCCCACCGGCAGTGCCCACAGCCACGGAGCAGGGGCTCCCAGAGCCCTGGGAGGAGGGATGACCCCACTTTGCGCGGATGGAAACAGAGGCTGGAGGAGAAGCAGCTCAGCAGTTACCCTGTCCCTGCCAGGTCTGGGGCCCTGCCCCCCGATCCCCGCTGCCCTTCCTGAGAAATGGAAGCGTATCCAAGGCTCTGGGTCCTCCGTCCGCTCCCCAGGAGGGCAAGAGCCACCTGACCTCAAGGTAGGCCGAGAAGGTGGGCTAATTGGAGACCTAGAAACCATTAGTCAGCTGCTGCCCCTCCACCCCTGCCCCCAGCCAAGCCGCTCCACCCTGAAGATAAACAGTCATTAACCCCAGAGAGGGAGAGATGGCAGGGAAGGGAAGGGGAGGGAAGGGGGTGGGAAGGAGTCCTGGGTGTCCCTCAGCCCTAACTCCAACCCAGACCCTGCTCAGGCTAGAATGACTGATCTGCCATGCATGTGCACACACATCCACAGTTTTCTCAGTGTTTGTCTTTCCTCCCTCTTTCCCTCCCTTCCCTTCCTGTCTTTTCTCTCTCCCTCCTCCCTCTTTCCATCTATCTGTTCTGTATGTCTGTCTCTGTCCCTCCTCCCACTCCCTTTTCCTCCCCTCTGTCCTATCTGTCTCTCTCCTCCTCCCTCCCCTCCTTCCTTTGTCCATCTATCTGTGTCTCTTCCTCCTCCCTCTGGCCGTCTGTCTGTCCCTCCCTCCCCATGGAGGGCTAGGACACCCGCCCAGAGCTGGACAGAGCCTTTAAGACCACGGTCCTGCTATACATATCACACACCAGCTTCCACAAAGCGACAAAGGGGCAGACATAGGGCCCAGCAACAAAGCTGGTGGGGGCTTCCCTTCCCCTAGGAGGAAAGTGGCAACTCGGAGGTGCCTTAGAAACTATACACCCCAACACCCTCATTCTCAACAGGGGGAAACCGAGTCCCACGGAGGGGACGGGAGTCGGCCAGATTACAACGGCAGTAAGTGATAGAACCTGCATCCGAGGCTCTTTCTAGAACCCTCCAGAGCCAAAGGGGATGGGACAGCTTAGCTCAACCTCGAACTCGCCATGTCTGGGCAGGAAGTGAGGGCCAGGGGAGGGAGGACTTGCCCGGGGCTTGGGGCTGGAAGGGTATTGAATGCTGGGGCAGCATCCCTGGGTCCAAATCCACATTCTGCTACAGATCTCCTGTATGACCCGTGTGACCCTCCCTGCCGCTCTTGGGCCTCAATTTCCCCCTCTGTACGATGAGAAGCTCGGATGGGCTGGGGCTCACTGTGACGCCCCCCCCCCCTTTTTTTCTAGCGTATCCGCTCCCTCAGGCCCCAGCAACAATGGAAAACAAAAGGGGAACCTGAGACTGGACACCCTCTAGAGATGACTTCTTGCCCCTCATGGGGCAACAGAGGGAGGGAAATGACGTCCTGGGTGGAAGAGGAGGCAGGTGTTGGCTGCCAGCCCGTTCCCAGCACTTCCCCAAGGTCTGACAAACCGAAACCAAAAGGTGGCCGCCCTTTGTCAATGATCCCTGGCTGTGGGTCACCCTGGCCAAAGCTCTGCCCCTCTCTGGCCTCAGGCTCCCAGGCCGCCACTTCCAGCTCGGGCCTAACCACCTGGGAGCAGGAGCTATTTGGGGCTCTCCCCTCACCTCCCCAGCCCCGATGATCTGTGAGCAAGGGAGGCGGCGGCTGCTGGGCCTTTGGGACGTAATGCAAATGCTGACAACAGTCTCAGGGTTGGGGGATCGGGGAACAGCAGAGGGGAAGACTTGGGGGAGCTGGGGAAGGGGCCCTGGAAGGGTGACCGACCCCTTCCTCCAACGCAGTCCGAGAGATCATCTGTGCAAGACAGCAAGTGCATTTCTGGCCTGGAGCTCCTGAAATGCACAGACTTGGGCCGGATCAAGAGGGTCTGGCTGGCGAAGGGCCCTGAGACCCGGCCTTGGGCGGAGGGCAGGAGAACAGGGGGCAAGGTTGGTCATGCTACCAGAGAAATGATACCTGACTGCCAGAAGCCCGTTCAGCTTGGCTCCAAAGGGCAGAGCTGAGAGCCAACGTTCCTGACGAGAGCTGCCGCCCCAGCAGGGAGTGAGCTCCCTGTCTCTGTGGCCTTCAAGCACAGGTAGCTGCCTGGGAACTCGTGTTAGAAATTCCCGTTGAGGTTCAGGTGGGGTTTGGCTGGACGTCCCGGCCGGCCCGAGGGGCCTCCGTGGCCAGGGGGTTTCCAGGTCTGGGGAAGCCCAGAAAAGGGAAGACAACGATCCAGGAAGCTGCGGGCCACCTGCTGCGGCTCTGGGTCACCGCTAGACAAGATCAGTTTGTCCGGCCCTACTGCCAGGCCCGGAGGGGCCTTGAGCCCCAATATGGGAGCCTTTCCCCCTTTGACAGGAGAGGCCCTCATCCGACGTCCAAGGAACAAGCCCAGTCAGACTGTCCCAGCCCTCCTCTGAGCCATCCCTGTTCCCCAGCTCTGGGGAACCTCAGTTTCCTCATTTGTAAAAGGTTGTATGGTCTGGCCCTCAACGAACCTACTGTGGAAACAGTCTCACGCTGCATGGGACAAACATGGGCCAACTTGGTTAATACGGATGCCCGGCCCCAGGGGTCAGGGGGACAGAGGGGAAAAGGCTACGCCAGCTGGGGAGTGGGCCCCGGGGTCCACCAGGAGCTGCTCAGAGATCACAGAAGAAGAGATGGAGCAAGGGGGCGGCTGGGTGCGGGGAAGTATCCGGCGGCTCCTGTTACCATTTGAAGCTGGTGAGGGGCCCCAAAGGTCACCAAGTCTGACCCCCCTGTGTCTTGTGAGGGCACAGAGGATTGGGGCCAGAGGTGGGAACTGAACTAGAATCTGAGAATCTGAACCCAGTGAGGGCCCAACGGCGGGGGCCCATCTCCGCTTAGCTCCGCCTATTAGCGCAGGCCTGTCACACACAAGAATTCAGGTGCGATCCCCTTTCCTTTCACCCCGATCACGCTCGGGTTCCAGCAGGTGCGCGTGTTTTTGTAGGGGTGCCGTGCCGCCATCATGCCATGTGGCCCGGGAAAGTCCCTGCCATTCTGTGCCTCAGTTTCCTCTGCAGTGGAGCGAGAAGTGGGCCCTACAGACTGCTGGATCCCCTTCCGGCTCTGGTCCCTGTGAGAGACCTGTGAGTCTGGGGGGAAACATCATCGCCATCTGGGAGAGGGCAAACTGAAGCCCCTGAGACGGGGCGGATTTATTAAGGGTTGTACCATGGGAAGCATCTGCTGCCACTGGCTCAGTGACACCCTAGCCAAGTCCCTTCCCCTATCAGGCCTCAGTTTCCCAATCTGTAGAGTGAAAGTCTTTTCTGATGCCTTGGGAGGCGATCTGGGACTCCCACTCGCGGAGTCCGCTGGCCTCTGGCGTGCCGGCAGAAAGGAGCGCACAGAGGCGGGGACAGGACACAATGGTTTCTCCCCTTTGCCCGTTATTTTGGGAGACCCCGGCTTAGGACGGCCCCAAGGCCCCACAAGGACGGGTGAGGAGGAGCCGGGAGAGGTCCTGGCTCTGGGATTTTCCACGTGTCCTCCCCTCAGCCTCCATCCTCACTGACTTGTCAGGAAAACAAGCGAGCGGGGAGTCCAGATGGACGGAACAGCCCCCTGCCCGCTCGTGCCCACACCATCCGTATCGCGGCGGGCCACCCAGGAGGGTGGCAACAGGAAGCAGCCTCAGCAGCCCGGGCCCTGCCCGCCTCCTTTCGGATCCAATCTCTTCTGCCCCAGTCCATCCTCGGGGTGAAGAGCCAGCTCACCGGGGGAGAGTGGGGGTCTCGCCATCACCCCACGGGCCTGGCCCATGCCTCTGACAGAAGGCCCGGCTCTCCATCTGCCCGCTCCTCAGGAACAGCCGATGCCCCATCCAGCCACCCCCCGAGGCGCGCCTGGCACCAGCTGCCGGCCGAGCTGAGGGAATCCGGGCAGTCTGAGGATGGCCTGGCCCCCGCAGCCTGGCCCCCGCAACCCGGCCCCCGCAGCCCGGCCCCCGCAACCCGGCTCCCGCAGCCCGGCCCCCACAGTCCGGCCCCCTGCAGTCTGGCTCCCGCAGCCTGGCCCCTGCAGCCCAGCCCCCGCAGCCCGGCCCCCGCAGTCCGGCCCCCGCAGTCTGGCTCCCGCAGTCTGGCTCCCGCAGCCTGGCCCCTGCAGCCCGGCCCCCGCAGCCCGGCCCCCGCAGTCCGGCCCCCGCAGCCCGGCCCCCGCAGTCCGGCCCCCGCAGCCCAGCCTCCTCCTGCTCCTTCCCAAGGTCTCGGCCGTCTCAGCCCAGCGGGTCCCGGGGCTTCAGCCCCCAAGCCCTAGTCCCCTTGGACACTAGGCCTGTGCTCCCAAGTGGTGAATCCACCCACCTCTCCTCATCACCATCAGTGACAGTTTTTCAGAGCAACTTCTCCGTTGAGGGGCCCACAGAGCAGACAGGACTCCCCTAAGCCCAGGCCCCCATTCACCCTGGCCGTTGCTTACGGAACCTCCCTGACCCGGGGCAGGGGGGGGGGGCCAGGGAATGAGGAAGGGCTAGGGCCCCGGGGCTCCCGGTCACTCACGCTCCCCCGCCCAGAGATCCCCCCATTCGGGGATCAGTTCCCACCTTCCCGAAGGGCACTGCCAGGCGGGCACTGAAACAAGCAGAAGAAAGTGCCCCAGGAAGGAAACCATCTTGTAGCTGCTTCTGGGGAGGGGAGAGTAGAGAGGGAAGGGAGGAAAAAGGGGGAAAGAAGAGGAGAAAGACTGGGAGGAAATGTAAAGGGAGAGAGGGCGAGCCCCGGCCCTGCAGGGCAGCACAGCCCGACCCAGCCAGGTGGGAATGGAGGCCAGGATTGCCTTTGCCGCAAATACTTCACAAAAATAGCAAAGCCCACATTCCCAGGCCTGCTCGAGATAGGGAAAGACATGGCTCTCTCTCTCACACACACACACACACACACACACACACACACACACACGCAAGCCGTGCCCCAGAGCCTGGCACACACATACCCAAGTGCCCAGGGTCAAGCAGGCGGGTGGCCACCAGCACCACCCCCACTCCCGGCAGTCATGTGCTTCCAGCCCAGGTACGAGAGCCAGTCCTTCCTGTTTCTCAGGGTCACCCACAGGAAGTCAGGTGCGGGAACCCCAGCTCTTGTGCCGGCGTCCCACCCCCACAGGCAGCAACCCTCCTGCTGAGGCTGTGATCAGGCTGGCCAGACACCCAGGGCTTCTGCCTTCGGTCTCTCTGGGCCGCCCCGCAGAAGCCACACCCCCTGTGCTCTGGGCTGCTGCAGACCACTTAGCTAGTCACCCCTTTCTCTGAGTCTGAGGACCCCAAGCCGGTCCCTAGGTTACACAATTAGAATTTCAGGGTCCAAGGGAGCTATTCACCTTTTTCTCTGAGTCTGAGAACCCCCCGACCTCTAGGTCACACAATAAAACTTGGGGTCCAGGGGAGCTATTCACCCTTTTCTCTGAGTCTGAGGACCCCCCGACCTCTAGGTCACACAACAGAATTTGGGGTCCAGGGGAGCTATTCACCCTTTTCTCTGAGTCTGAGAACCCCCCGACCTCTAGGTCACACAATAAAATTTGGGATCCAGGGGAGCTATTCACCCTTTTCTCTGAGTCTGAGAACCCCCCGACCTCTAGGTCACACAATAAAATTTGGGATCCAGGGGAGCTATTCACCCTTTTCTCTGAGTCTGAGGACCCCCCGACCTCTAGGTCATACAACAGAATTTGGGGTCCAGGGGAGCTATTCACCCCTTTCTCTGAGTCTGAGGACCCCAAGTCGGTCCCTAGGTTACACAATTAGAATTTCAGGGTCCAAGGGAGCTATTCACCCTTTTCTCTGAGTCTGAGGACCCCCTGACCTCTAGGTCACACAACAGAATTTGGGGTCCAGGGGAGCTATTCACCCCTTTCTCTGAGTCTGAGGACCCCAAGTCAGTCCCTAGGTTACACAATTAGAATTTCAGGGTCCAAGGGAGCTATTCACCCTTTTCTCTGAGTCTGAGGACCCCCCAACCCGTAGGTCACACAATAGAATTTGGGGTCCAGGGGAGCTATTCACCCCTTTCTCTGAGTCTGAGGACCCCGGGCCCCAGGGGTCAGGGGAGCTCAAGTCCAAGCAGAGCTCTGAAAAGCACGCCTACTCTAAGCGAACCAAAATCATCCCTCCTTGGCTCGGAGCACTCTTACCGAAGGGAACTTCTCACAGTACCTGCTTTTCGTGGGCTCCCCCAGCCCATTCCCAGGGCTGGTTTGGGGCAGGCTGGGAAGGCCTAGGTCCAGGGCTTGGGATCTGCTTCCCGCTGCTCCTCCCGATCCCACCATCTTCTTCCCCATCCCTTGCCTGGGTTTACACTCCACCCCAAAAGGAAAGCTCCCTTCTTCCTTCCCCAGGGAGGTAGAATAGGGAGGGTCCCAAAGGCTCAATAATTATAAGCCCTTGGGGGGGGGGAGGGAAAGGGGCATTCACTGCAATGCGGAAGAGGAAGCCGGGTGCCCCTCCCCAAGTCCTCCACAGCCTCCCCCAAAAGGGGACCTTGGTGAGCTAGCAACCCTTATGGTCCTCAGCAACTAAAAGGGGAAGGAGAAGAATGAGCAGATTTGCATATGCTTTGCATAGAACACCCAAGCTTTCTCTGGCCTATTTCCTGGAAAATTCTGTTTCGGCCCCAAAAAGCCAAAGCAAACTAGGGGAGCATGAGGGGCCACATTTTAGGGAAGGCTCTTGGTGGGACACAGAAACGGGGACCCCGATTCGCTTGCTCTCGACCTCTCCTAATGAGATCCCAGATCAAACACGGATTTATTGACTGATCCAGAACCCAAGGAGAGGCTAAAGGTCTTTCACAGTACAGATGGGGAAACTGAGGGTGTTCATGGTACGGATGGGGAAACTGAGGCTGAGAAAACCAGGTCGAGGAACGGGTCACAAGCTACTCAGCTCTGGGCAGAATGAGAATCCACATTCCCCCGACTCCCCAAGATCGTCTCTTGAATCCATTACTTCATATTCCCACAAACTTGACCTCTCTATGAACCCTGTTCCCCAAGGGTAAAGTGAGGGTGCTGCCGGGAGTAGCTGAACCAGCCGGAAGGCTCCAGCCTTCCCTAGTGACAGGCCGGGGGCTCCGACGACAGAGGAAGCACTGAGAGGCGGACCTCCCCCCACCAGGAGCCCTTGCATCATCCGGGGTGGGGCAGACGGGCCCAGAACGGCGGGTCTGAAGTCAGGCTGATGAAAGAGCTTTGGTGGGGGCCTCCGGCCCCTCCCCCTCCTCATTCCAGAAGCCCCCAAACAGATGTGCACAGCTGGGGGCTGGGCTGAATAAAATACCATCTCCTTCCAGGCAGGGTCTCCCCTCCCCCCAGTAAGGGGGCCTGTCCTTGCCACACACATCTGGAAAACACCTGTCTGGAAGGCCCGGACCCCCAAGCCCACAGCCACCACTCGCCCCAGTCAGTCCCACACCATTAAGCAGCAGGACAGCGCTGGGCTGAACCCCAAGAGCCTCCGGCCATCGACAGCCTAAGAAAGATCAGCTGGGGTTCAGAGCAGTCTGGGCAACATTTAAGCTCTCTGGGACTCAGTGTCCCTGTTTATAAATATGAATATAAATGTCCTTTCCTCCTCTCTGTGTGATTCTCCAATATTCCTCCTGCAAGAGAACAGACCAACGCCCCCACTCTCCCAAGCACTGGAGGTTTCCTCTGATCTTAGTGCAGCAACAGACCGATGCCTAAGGAGGTAAGGAGGTCTCCATCACCAACAGCAGCTCACCCCTATCCTGCTAAGGGCTTCTGGGAAGTGGGCAGAGGCTTCTGGGAAGTGGGCCGATGGGACTTCCTACAAGCACCGGCAGGGGCAGGGTCCACTCCTGGGCCCCTCCCAGAAGAGTCCCTAATGGGAGAGCCACAGTAGCGCAGCCAGGGACAGGAGCGGAGCTGGGTGGGGCCGGGCCTCCTTCTAGGAACTCTGGCCGAGGCTGGGTGGGGAAGGGGGAAGGGATCTCAAAGCTCTAGACTGCATAGACTGGGATAAGTCACAACTCAAGGTCTTTGCCTTTGAACCTTGCAGTATTTGCTGAGGATCCTTTGAGAGCAGAGGATTAAAGAGGTCATGGAAGGGAAGAAGCGGGAAAGCACATTTTCCTGCTCTAAGTTTCCAAACACAGAGGGAAGGAGGGAAGGAGGGAAGGAGCTACTCCCCCTCACAGCCCTCCCCCTCCCCACACACACACAAAGCAAGCCCCCTGGCCAGAACTGGAGAGGAGGAGAAAGATGAGGAGTGGCTGAGACCCCTCAGGATGGAGCACACAGGGCCAGCCCATGTCAGGCCCAGGGTGTAAAGGGTTCCCCATGGGTGGGGACCCCCGGGAGTCTCAGAGACGGCTCCCGATACCAGAGAAGCTCCATCCCACAGAAGCTTCCAGCACAAAGAAGGCCTCCTTCCTGCATCCAGACCCTCCCCCCCCCCACCAAGCTCCCCAGGAAGTGCCTTTATAAAGTTATCTCCGGAGCTGGAATGTGAACTCCCTGAGGACAGGACGGGCTTTTGCAATGCTTTGTATTCCCAGCCCGATAAGTCCTGGGTGGGGCAGCAGATAGAGCTCCAGAAGGAGGCAATTTAAATCCAGCCAGGAAGATGGCATAGTTGTGTGACCCTGGATAAGTCACATAATCTGTCTCAATTTCCTCAGGCTAAAAGGGTGGCTCCTGGTCTCCCTGGGTTTTTATGAGGGTCAAGTGAGACACCGTGCCTAAAACGTGCTGACGATCCCTTCACGTCTTCTGCTAGTTGGGGCTGATTGTTTGAATCCACACCTCCCCCTCTCAGGCCTCTGGGATCATGAGTAACAAAATGAATTCTTCCTCCCCAAGCCAGCCCTCTACACAGGGCACAAGCTCCCTGACCCAGACTTCTCAGGGCCCCCACACCAAACTTTTAACAATCCTCCCCCTGAACTGATCCAGTGAACAAGTACAGGGGCAAAGGAGGCAGTCAGGGAGGACTTCCTGGAGAGGGGGGAACCTTACACCAGACCCCAAGACCAGGGCTGATAACTGGGGAGTAAAAGGGGAGAGGCGGGCACCCTACTCTTGGAAGGTGAGGAAACAAAGTGGAGAATCAGTCACTCGACATTTTCAGTTATATTTACTACCTTCTATGTGCCAGGTACCATGTTAACCATCAGAGATCCCAGAGGAGGATCTCTCTCTCTGTCTCTCTCTCTCTCTGTCTCTGTCTCTCTCTCTGTTTCTGTGTCCTCTCTATCTCTCTCTGCCTCTCCTCTCTATGTTTCTGTCTCTCTCACCATCCCTCTCTCTATCCCTCTGTCTTTGTCTCTCTATCCCTCTCTCTGTCTCTGTCTGTCTCTCTATCCCTCTCTGTGTCTCTCTCTCCTCTCTGTGTCTCTCTATCCCTCTGTCTCTCTATCCCTCTGTCTGTCTCTCTCCCCCTCATCTCTGTGTCTATCTCTCTCTCTATCCCTCTGTCTCTGTCTCAGTCTCTCTCTTCTCTGTGTCTGTGTGTCTCTCTCTATCCCTCTCTCAAAAAGGGGCTGAGGAAGGCTGAAGGCCTCTAGAGCCAGGGCCAAGCAGTTGTTCCAGATGGACTCCATGGGACCCTGGGTAATGGGTGTCAGGGACATGAGTCCTGGGGCCGCCTCTCTCCAGTCTGTCTGACGGCTTCTCGAGCTGGTCACTCGTTGCATCGGCTCAGCAAAGGGTCAGGAGGGCACCCCCGCACTCCTGCCCAGACCTACGGCCCAGAAGGGCCACCCCAAGGAGAGACTGTATACAGCTCCCTGGGCCCCTTGGGGATGGAGTACCCTGCAGTCCCTCCCTCTCTGCCAGAGGTACTAATAAGCTCAGACATCAACATCCTCTCTTTACAAATGGGGAAACTGAGGTCCAGAGAGCAGAAGAGATAGGATCAAGCTTAATCAATGATTTCAGCAGAGGTTGAGAAGTCTGTCTCCTCTAGACTCCCCGCTCAGAGCTACTACAGACATGGCCTGAGAACTCCCTGGAGTGGGGACTCTGCAATCTCCGGGAGGCTGGAAGCGAGTGGGGTTGAAGGCCCAGAACCTTAGGACAACCCTGAGCCTCTGGCTGCACAGCCCTCCTGACTCCTGCAGTCCCCTCCAGTTGGAAAATCTCTGCCTCCCCCCAAGCCTCCGAAGGACCAAATGTGGAGAGGTCACCTTGTCCGTGCCCCTGCCTGACTTTGAGGCCATAGAGAACAGGCTCGGCAGAGGCCCAGGGCCAGCAGCTTCAAGTATTCCCTTCCGGGCAGGACTTGAGGCTCAGGCCTCTCCAGGTGCGAAGCCCTGAAGGCCATCACCAGAATTCATTTGTTAGCTGTCAGACTTGGGAAGGATAAATAGATACAAACACGCACCAATAATCATGTATGCAAGTATGTATCCAGTCTCCAAGTCCAGGGAGGCTCAGGGCAAGGGTCTGCCCGGGAGGAGGAGCAGCTTGGGGGAGGGGCGGGAGGTACCACCACGTAGAGGCAAGTTCAGGGCTGGAGCCCGGGAGGCCAGAAGCCAAGGGGAACGGAAATGCTGGAGCCCTGGAATTGGACTTGATTCCACCCCCCTCTCTCGAAAGTTGATCAGCTACTTCTGCCTCTTCGGCAAAGCTTCTGCTCCTTCCTCTTCCACAATCAACTCAAATCACCGACCTTTGGATTCACGGAGTTGGGGGCGGAAGGTGGGGATGGGAAGGGGGGCTCGGAAAGTCCGGGGGGACCCCCGACAGGACAAGCCCCGTTCCCACCTAATACCCGCAACTAATCAGTCTGGAGGAAGGGGGGAAAGGGATTGGGGGGGGAGGGAAAGAGGGCGTCTGAGCTCCGCTACAAAGTTGGAGGAAGAAATCCCGAGGAGGCGGGAGGGCCGGAGGGAGGGCCAGAGGCCGCCGGATGGACAGCCAGTGGACTGGCCGGCCCCGAAAGTCCCAGTGGCCAGTTGGAGAGGGGGAAGCAGCGGCTCTTCAGAGCCTCAGCTCGGGGGCCCCTTCCACGGCCGGGGAGATCCCGGCCGCCCAGCGCCTCCTCCTCCTCCCGCTTTGTCTCCCCCTCTGCCCACTCAGCCTCCATGTTGCCCGACTCCCACCCGGCGGCCCACGGCTAGCGTCAGGGCGAGAACCGCGAGGGCGCGGGCTCCGGGAGGCTGTTTACAGAGGCCAGCCCACGTCCCCGCCGCACGACACCCGCCACAAGACCCAAGCCCAGCCCACACCCCGCAGCCCCGGTGCTGTGGGCAGGACCCGGGCGCCTGGACACCGGCGAGGGCTCAGTACCTGCATCTCTCACCGCGGCTGGCTCCGCCGCCCCCTGCCCCGCCGGTGCCCAGTGCCCGCTGCCTGCTGCTGGCGGCCAGCCGGCCCCGGCTCCCCCTGCGGGCTGCGCGCGGGCAAGGCTCGGCTGAGGAGTCCTGGCCGCTACCATGGAGATGGGTCTTTGTGTGGCCGGGGAAGGGGAGGGGCATCTGGGCCCCACGCCCACCGCCGGGGGAGGGGCCGCTCAGGCCCCCTCGGCCTCCCCCAGCCTGGTCCCGGACCAGCTCCCAAACCGTTCCCCTCTTCCTCTGGGCGCCAGGAACGGCGGTAGACAGGGAAGAGAGAGGCCCGGGGGCAGTGGGCAGGAAGACCTGGGTGCTCTGGGCCCCTGGGTGGAGGTGGAGGATGGGCGCTCGGAGGAGACACCCGATGGGAGGGAAGGGATTTGGGGAGAGGCGAGATTCGGGGTGACTGTTGGGCACAGTCCCAGGTGTTCGCGTGTCGGGGTGGGGGAGACCCTGGGCACCCCGTTATTGAGAATTAGGAGGGTTAGGGAGCCTTAGCGAGCACTGAGGAGCCTCCGCTTTAGGAAGGGGGTGAAGGATGGAAAACCATCCGGGGTGCGAGGAGATGAGGGGGAGGATCTGCCCAGGCCCCAGTCAGGTCCAGGGCCCAGGCGGGAGAGGGCCCACTTAATATTTGTTTTCTTAAACTCAGCCTTTGTCCCACATTCCTTCCTCCCTCCCTCTCCCTCCCTCTCCCTCCCTCAGGCGCCGGGACAAGAACACGGGAGGGACGGGACAGGAGCCACTGGCCTCGGCTCGGGCTCTGCCCAAGATCTGTCCCCAGCCGGCCTTGGGGGTGTGGGTGGAAGCCCTAAGAGACACCCAGAGCCCGGGCGCCCGGCCGGTCTCTCCAGCTGTATCATCCAGGCACCCCGCCTCCCCTCCTCCCCCCTCCCCCATACGTACACTTCGGATTCCAAACCCAGACAAGCCCCAGCAGGCCCCAGAGCCTTTTACTCTTCCGAAAAGGAGGGAAGATCAATCCCAGACCCTGCCCTACGGCCCGCCCTTTCCCACGGGGAGGGGGCGCCCGGGGCCCCACGGGCAGCTCTCCGCGACAGGGGAATGAAGGGGCCAGTCTCGGGCACGCGGAGGAGGCCGAACTCCTAAAGAGAGCCGGGCCCGGTCGGGCTGGGCTACGGGCCGGCCCCCCCGCCCCCCCGCGGAGATCGGGGAGACGGGGCGGGGTGGGGAGGGAGAGCACAGGGAGCGCCCACACCAGCGCGCCGGGACTCTGGACCTAGGCCTCTGGAGCCCGGCAGGCCACGCCGGACCCGGCCAGCCCCGCCCCGCCCCCGAACCAGAAACTTTTTCAATCAGTCCTGGGCCAACAGCCGATGTTCTCGGGAGAAGGGGGCCAGACGCGACTTGGGAGCCGGCATTCTGTCCGGCCCCCCACCCCTCGCTGGGAGAAGGGGAGTTTTCCTCTCCGGGGGGCTCCCCTCCCCAGGCTCCCAGCCCAAGCTGAACAGCAGCTCCTCAATGCCCCCCCCACAAACAGCAACTCCGCTCAGGTTCAAGAAGCAGACGAGCCTGATTCCTAGAGGCCCTTCCATTAAGGGGGACCTCCCTCCCGCGTCGCAGGCTCCCCAACAATGAGGGCGCCTCTAAAGCACCGCGATTCCCCCACGATTGGAGGCTCCCCAACAGCCAGATGCTCAGATTCCTCAAACACCAAGGATTCCTAACAAGAGCCCCGATAATCCGGCACCCCAGAATTCCCAACAACAACACTGATGCGCCCACAAACACGAGAATCCCCAGCATCCTCTCAGAGTCTGAAGCAGGATCCCCAACACCTGGAGTCTCCCCAGGATTGAGACTCGCCGACACCCCATCTTCCAACCCAGAGGACTGACCCCCCTTCGCGGCCGTGGGTCCTCCTGCGGGGCCTCCCGACCGGCCCAGCTGACAGCAGGCTCCGCCCGGGCCCACAGGGGCAGTTTCTGGGCCCCATTTGGGTCTCCCTGGACGGCCCCCCCCCCCCCCGGGGATCGGAACGCGGGAGCCGAGTCCCTCTTCTCCCACCCACCCCCAGCGGCTCCCCGCCGCTCCCCTCAACAGGTGGCGGCCCAGACCCCAGCCTTACCCGAGGTGGCGGCGACGGTGGCAGTGACGGTGGCGGTGGCCGCTCTCCCTCTGCGCGCGCTGCGCCCCTGCATGGCGGCCGGGCCCGCGGGCTGGGGGCGAGGGGGGCTCTCCCTGGGGCCGCTGCTGCCGCTGCCTGGGCTGCTCCGGCCGCTCCGCCTCGGCCCCGCGCTGCTCTCCCGGGGGCCTCCCGGCGCTCCCGCTCCCGCTCCCGCTCGCTCGCTCCCTCCCTGCCTCCTCCTTTTCTCCTCCCTGCCTCCTTCGCTCCCTTCTCTTCTCTCTGCTCCTCCTTCTCCCTCCTCCTTTCCCCCCCACGTCCTCCTCCTCCTCCTGATTCCTCTGCTTGCCTCCCCCCGCTAGGCCCCGCCTTTCAGGCCCCGCCCCATTCAGAGCCCCGCCCCCTCTGTCCTGCTGGCCCTGGGGGCTCTGCTCCAACCTGGCCAGCGCCTGCCGAAGCTGGGAGGAGGGGGTGGAGAGGGGGAGGACCGGAAACGGAAAGGTCGGTGCGAGGCGCTGGGGGCGGGGAGCCAGCGGAGCTCGACCCCCAGCCCTTACCCTAGAGCTTGTCTGCCTTCCCCTTTTCACTTCCCCCATCCGTGAATCCCTCCATCCCTGCATCCCTGCATCCCCTCCCGGCTTTGATCCCGGGCTTCTCATGGCCCCAGTCCGGCCCGCACCACGTCCTGACGCCCGGACCGCTTCGGGCTTGGCAAAAAGTAGCTCGCGATGGGACCCTCTGCCGGGCCCTTCCCCGCACCGAGCCTCAGTTACATCCTCTGCCACTCCGGGACCACACGGGGGAAGGGGGGCGTCCTCGTGCCCCCGGTGGGAGAAAAGCCTTTGTAATCCCTCACTCTCGGACTCCAGTGATGGGAGCCAGGCCGGCCAGAGAAGGGTGATAGGGACCATCTGGAAGGTGGGGGACTTGCCCTCACACCCCGAAGGATCCAGTGGCAGATTTAAGCTTGCTGGCTGGGAAACTAACACTCGGGGCAGAGCAGAAGGAATGTGGGCAACTGGGGAGGTAGTGAGTCTCCCCTCATCTGAGGGCGCCAAGCCCAGGCTGGAAAGGCAAATCCAGAGGAGGGGATGGGGCCGCCAGTTGCATCATGACTGCTAGCTCGTTTGAACATGAATGAGGCCAGAATTGGGGGATGGATAGAAAAGACAAACTAGGAAGACATTGAACCCAGGTGGTGGCTGGAAGTGAACTTCCCGTCCATGGAGGTCTTCAACGGGGATGTGGAGTCACAATGTTAGAAACAATCTAATTACTCATACTGGATGAACCGGATTGGAGGAGGGTCCCTTGGGGGGAATGGAGGGACATGGGGAGGGGGACTAGGGGTGACAGCAGGAGGAAGACTGGGGGTGGTAACAGAAAGGGGACTGGAGGTGATTTGGGGAGGGGGCTGAAGGTAACATGAGGGAGGAAGGCTGGAAGTGACAGCAGGGGAGGGGGCTGGAGGTGACAGCAGGGAAGGGGGCTGGAGGTGACAGCAGGGAAGAGGGCTGGAGGTGACATCAGGGAAGGGGGCTGGAGGTGACAGCAGGGGAGGGGGCTGGAGGTGACAGCAGGGAAGGGGGCTGGAGGTAACAGCAGGGGAGGGGGCTGGAGGTGACAGCAGAGGAGGGAGGCAATTCCTGAGCTCAGTCTTCAAAGGGAAAGTTTTGCTCATAGCAGAAAGACTGGGCTTGGGTTTTTGGTGGCTCTCCCTCTCTCTGTCTCTCCTTTCCACCATCATCCTAGGCCCTCTCCCACATGGGCATGGGCGTTCCCGGACCCCACCTTTCCCCTTCCCAGAAGCCCCCAGTCTGGACCCCTCTGCCAAGCAGATGCCATCAGTGATTCAGGCCACCCCGGCCTTTGACACCCAAAGCCCTGCGGCCTGCAACCTCCCGGGTCAGCACCGATGCCCTCACCCCCTGCCGGCCTCTCTGGGCAGCTCCCTCCCTCCAGGAGGTGAAGGACACGGGCATCTCTGGCAAGCCCACTTCTTCACAGGCTCTCATTGGCCCTTCTTGCTTCATTTCCATCTCACTTTCCCCAGCTCTGGGCCCTGCCCCCACAGGGAGCTCTCCAACCTCCTGATCTTTGCCCTGGAGAGAAAGTCTATGGCTCCAGTGCCCTTCCTCCCCTATCAGCAGCCCAGTGGTGCAGTGGGCAGAGCAGATTATAAATCTGGATTCTGGTGTGTAATCTCAGGCACATCTGCCTCAGTTTCCTCATCTGTAAAACTGGGAGAATAATAACACCTACCTGCTGGGATTGTGGGGAGGATCAATGAGTAAAGTGCTGATCCAGTGCCTGGCACTCAGTAGGTGGTTAATAAGTGCTTCTCTCTTCTTTCCACTGCTGCCCTCTAGAGGTAGTGTGGTGCTGCAGAAGGGCTCCGGAGGCCTCTGGGGCTGGCTCACCTGAGTGATGAAACCTGGCGCTTCTGGACTCTGCCCCTTGGGGTTCTATTAGACGGCCTCGAAGGCCCTTGACAGCTCTAAGAAATGTTCCCAGGATCTCTTGATGTGGGGGAGGGATCTGAGCCCCTCCCATCCCATCTCGGGGCCTCAGTTTCCTCATCTTTCAAGAGGGAGTGACACTCCTTTGGCTTTTTCCGCTCCCATGAAAGATGTAGGGAAAGGGGTTCTGAAAGCTTCCGCCTGGCAGTGTCCGGCCTGGAGGCAACCTCGGTTTCCTCCTCTCTGCTACTAGACCTCTCTCGACTGACTTCTCAGAGCCTGGGCCCTCTGTCAGGCTCCCTCCCCACGCCCCCAGGGAGACCACAGTCCTCCTCTGTCTCTGCCCCTGCCCCGGTGACCTGAGGAGTCTTCCTCACTGCCCTGCCCTAAGGTTGGACACGAGGGCCTCCTGAGCTCTCCCAGGCTCCCCTTTCTCCCACCCCCGCCTTCCCTCCCTGCTCCTGCAGGAGCCACACACCTGATGCCCTTCTCCCTGGTTCCCAGCTCCCTCCTCCTCCCCCCTCCCGCTGAACTCCAGACCCCAGGAGGGCCTTTATTTTCAAAGACAAAGAGAAGCTTCATATTCTGAAATGATGCAAGAGGGAAGGGCACTGGGTATGAGAGGCCCGGTTAGCCGGGCCCAGAATCAGAACCAGCCCCAGAAAGGCAGGCCCTGTGGCCCAAGAGAAGCCTTACTGACCAGGCCAGCCGCCCATCAGGATCCCCCAGGAGGAGCTCTGGCTTTTTGGTGGTCCCTTTGGGTGATTCCCCAGGCAGGAGAGGAAAGACAGAAGGAGAGACAGAGACAGAAGAGAGAGAGAGAGAAAGATGGGGGAAGAGAAGGGAGAGAGAGATGGGAAAGAGACACAGAGATGGAGAGAGAGAGGCAGGAGGAGAGAAAAGGACAGACAGCAGATAGAGAGATGGGAGAGGGGAGATGGAGGAAAAGAGACAGAGACAGAGGAGAGACACAGAAACTCTAGCCCAAAGGAGGCAGGTTCAGGGCCTTTCTTCAGCCCTTCCACCAATGGTTCAGTCTTTCCACTCCTTCATTCCTCCCATGAGAATCTGGATGCCAAAGCTTTCCCGGGCTCCTCCCTGGCTGGGGCTTCCTCAGCGATCACACATAGTCAGACACAGGAGCATGTGCTAGTCCCAACACACAGATGTGTGTGGTCACACATCTGTACACACACACACACATTCCCCCCTTCCCCCCTCCCCGTGTCTTTTTCTTCTCTGTCTCTCTGTCTCTCTCCTTTGTCTCTCAATCTCTGTCTCCTCTTCCCCTCCCTCCCCCACTGAGGAGCTCTTGTCTACACAGCAGGCTGCACTGATGTGGGTAGGGAGAGGTGTCTGGTACAGCATCACTCCCAGAAGCCTCTGGGTTAGAGCCTGTGGCCCAGGCTTCTCCTCTGCCATCACCGGGGACACAATCGGGACAGCTCGGGCTCATTGCCCTTACCTCTATCCAGATGTGCACACAGACATCCACAGCTGGGATTTTCCTCTCCAGCCCCCCTTCCCAGCTCACGCGTGTCATCTCTGACACTCTAGACTGCCTGACGGGGAGGTGGGGATCAGGACCTGGGGGAGAGGGCAGACGGGGCCAGATGCATTATCCTCCAGAACACCCCACAGCCCGGCCAGGCACACAGCTGGAGGCGGCTAGCCCCTGGAACCAGAGGGGAAAAAGTGCAGGGAAGGGAGGAGAGACCTGATTTGTGGGGGTGGGGGACCAGGGGCATGAGGGGGTGGGAAGACTCCATCCTCCAGGGACCCATCCTCCTTGGCCCCCCTCCAGTGGAGGTGACTCAGCCTCCCCCAGGGCCCAATTTATGTCTATTAAGTAGCCAATCGATGGATGGATCCTTTTCAGGAAAATGGACCTGGAATCAATTACACAAAAGCAGCAGCTTGGGGGCTTCCTGTGGTGACTAAGCCCCTGGGCTTGGCTGCCCTGACATCAGTGAATGAAACTGAGGGGAGAGAAGGCTTTGGAAATGGCCCCGAAATTTTGGAAGCGGTGACCCATGGGAGGAGCATGCACTGGCCCTGTCCCCACTCCCCTTGGAAGCACTTTGTGACTCACTCTCTCCCTCCCATACCCATAAGCACCCCTTGGGTGCCCAGCCCCCCAAAGAGGAAGGGACTCTGGCATCCTCTGGCCTTCCTGCTCCCCTGAGCGGATCTCCTCCTCTGGCCAGTGGGGAGGAACTGTGGCAGGTGCAAATGAGGATGGAGGGAGGTATGAAATGGCCCGACTTTAGGCAAATTAATTCAGCAGTGGAGGGGAGGGTGACTTGGAGGGGGTAAACAGGAAGGGACATGGGTGGTCACTCGAGTTCTAACTGCTCTCTAAGCTAGGGGTCATCCAGCTGCTGCTTTGATTATCCAGTGCCTGTGAGCTCACTCCTTAACAAAGCGGCCCCCCCTTTTTAAAAATCTGCTCTCTATCAATTCTGTTTAAGCCAACAAAAATGGGGTGTCTCACTGGCTAGTGAGAATTGGGGGTACGGAAACAGGTTCCTGCTGCAACTCCCTCTAGTTCCTAAAATTAACTTTAATTGATTTAAATGCTAAATTTCCAATTAGAGCATCAGCTTCTTGAGGGCAGGGGCCATTCCCGTGTGTCCGTATCCTTTGAACCCTGCAAATGGTAGCTGTTTAATGAATGCTTGCCCATCCACTGGAGGCAACAACCGCAACACAAAGTCTTCTCTGAGGAGGCCATCTGAGGCTGGGGGCCGGCTTTGTTGGCTCAGTCACCCAAGGAGGATGTATTAAGGTAAGTGGATAGAGCACTGGCCCTGAGTTCAAATCCAGTCCCAGACACTTATGAGCTGGGGGATTCTGGGCAAGTCACTTAGCCCCGATTGCCTCAAAAAGGTCAAGGCAGGCTTCTTTATAGGTCTAGAATATATATTCAATATTTTGTTAGTTTTGCTAATCCGCTTCTCTCGTCTTGTAGCCTTTATAGTCAAGGGAGAAGGGAGGGATATATTTTGAAATAAAGTTAAGATAAAATGTAATGTTTTTTTTAAGAGTTAAGGGAAGGGGGCAGCTAAATGGTGCAGAGGATAAAGGCTTGGCCCTGGAGTCAGGAGGACCTGAGTTCAAATCTGATCTCAGACACTTCCTACCTGTGGGACTGGTTTTATCACTTAACCCAAATTGCCTCAAGTGGGGAAAAGTTAAGGGAATGGGGCAGCTACACAGGGGATAGAGTCCTGGCCCTGGAGTCAGGAGCTTCGGCCCTTAATCTGTAATAGCTGTATGACCTTGGGCACCTATTGCTTCAACCCCATCCCCTCAAAAAAAAAATCAAGGGAAGGAGTGCTACATTTTGGAAAGAACTGGAACCAAAGAACAGGGCTTTCTGTTTTCTTGAGAATGGCTAGATCACCCAGGGCCCTGCCTGCACTAGCTCTGGGGTCCTGTGTGTAGAAAGAGAGGGCTGTGGATACTGGATTACAGAGGGATGGTCTGGGAGTGCCAAGAAAGGGAAGCAGATGGGACGGGAGCCAGTTGGGATCAGCTGAGAATGAGACATCTCTCCCTTGAGCTGGGGTGAGCAGTTTGCTGGCTCAGGGGAATCCCATCACTCCTACGTGCCGGTGTTGGGCAGGATGGGGGTAGGAGCTTTTGTGGACAGGATGAATCAGAAATGACCCGCTTGGAGCTCAGAGACCAGGGTCCCGGCAGACCACTCGGAACTGGTTCTCGGGATGGCCGGCAGGCGCCATGTTGGACGAGCATTGGCTGGAAGAGATGGGGAGCCATGAAGAAAGGTTTGGAGGTGTTAGAATTGTGTTCCCATAATTCAAGGGTTGTCACAGGGAAAGGAGATGATTTGCCTTGTTCAGCTTCAGAGCTGGGAACAATGGAATATGGGCCTGATTTCGCAACAAGAGCTGTTCCTGAGCCGCCGTGAATGGTAGTGACCTCCCCGTCACCATCACGGGAGATCTCAAGCTGAGATTGAATGATCACTTTGAGGATGTTGCAGAGGATCCTGCCCAGGGTCTGGGCCGGACCAGAACCCTCTGGGACTGTTTTCTGCTTGAAGAGCCAGTGACACTGTGTTCTTGCATTCAGCCGGGGTGGGGGTGGGGGGTCCAATGTGCCTATTAGATCAGTGCCACTCCCTTGTCCTTTCCCATGAATATTTGGACTGGGGGAGGAGAGTAAAGAGGAAGTGACAAGAAGGCACCAGACAGAAATAGGCCCTTAGGCTTGTTTCTAAATTGGGGGTGGGGTGGGAGGGTGGATGGCATCGGAGGGAGATGGAAGGGGTGGGCATCGGAGTGTAGGGGTGCCCATTCATGTCTGGCAGCCTATTCATAAAAACTCAGTGCAGGTATTATTTCTGCCATTTGCAAATGAAACCGAGGCTCTGTCCAAAGTCAAAGGTAGACTCTGACTCCTAGTCTGATGGCTCTAGGCCCACTGCATCCCACTAGACCAGTTCCAGTCCACCCTCCCTGCCTGGGTCTGCAGCTTGAGCTGTCCAGGAGAAAAGATCTGACAATTCTTTTACACTAAGGTGATGTGGACTTAGGCGCCGGTGGTGCTACTGGCAGGACTTGGGCAGATAGGGCCTAAGGGAGGGAGTCTTCCCAATGCTGCCCCCACCCCACTAAAGGCAGCCCCGATCTCTGTCCCTGGGACTCCTTGTACCTCCCTGTTTCTCCTCCAGGGCAGAAACTCGGGCTCTCTGTATCTTCAACTGATTTGCTAAAAAGTCAGGCAAAAATGCTTGTGGGCCTGAGGAAGCAGGGTTCAGCCTGAGGCAGAAGTTCAAACTTTTGGGGCCTCAAACCCTGATGGCTGCTGGGGGTGATCTTTCACCTCAGTGCTTAGGAACAAACCACGAAGAGTCCTGGGGCTGCGATGGGGGTTGGTGAGCAATATGTGGAGAGGTGTTCGATACACAAGTATGGTGTGAACCTCAGAGGAAGTAGGGCAGGAGCGTTCCGAAATGGCAGAAGCAGCAGCCTGGGGACTCCCTCACAGCCTGGGGTGTTGGGGCCCGAGGAGTTACCCCCAATGCTGGTGAAGGTGGTCGGGGTGCAGTGTCTCCCAGTAGGAGCCACTAAAAGATAGGGCTGAAAGATAGGATTGGGGGCAAAGGTGGGCCAAGGAGCTGCAAAGTCCCCAGAGAGCACAATCCAAGGGAAAGGCAGAGCAGGCTAGGGAAGGAAAAGGCTGAGAGATTGGGCAGCAGAGGAAAAAGGGTTAGAGGAAAGCATTTCTGCTGCAGAGGAGGCTCCCCAGTCCAGCTCCAGCCTCCGACCGATCCCCACTGATACCCTTGTTCCTTGTAGGATATTGGATTTAGAGCTGGAAGGAACTCGAGTGGCCACCAAGTCCAAATCTTCCATTTTACAGATAAGAAACTGAGGCAAAAGGATTAAACTCATCCAGAGTCCCCAGCTCACAAGTGTCTGAGGTAAGATTTGAATATAGGTTTTCTTGGCTCCAAGTACTTATCTATCTACTCTGCCATGCTGCTTCCAGGGGGTGGTCGGGAAACAGCCCCATCTATTCCTCCTCCTGGGTTTCATGGCGGAACCCAGGGCCCAGAGGTTGCTAAGTGGGAAGAAGATAGGAAAAGTCGGCTTTCCTGGCCTCATCCCACCACCTGCAGGCCAGTTTGGAAATTGCAGCCCACTTGGGGGCTTCTCAAAAGCTTTGGTCGGGGGCCCTGCCTTCTCCCAGGGGCCTGTTCCCCAGGATGAAACCCATGTGAGCTCACAGCAGCAGAGCTGGGCGGGCTGGGGACCAAGGAACCCGCACCCTGCCCGCCTGGGCTGCAGCCTCTGGCAACCCACCGCCTTTGTGCTTGCTCTCTCATTCACAGTGGGGTCCCGAACCCCTTAAAAGCCAAAGTCACTCAGCTTTCCTTTGACCCAGGGAGGCTGCTCCTGGGCCCGCCTCCCAAGGAGTTGGAAAAAACAAGGAGAAAGATGCTCGAGCACACAATATTTACAGCCGCTCGTTTCTGCTGTAACAACTGGGAACGAGGGGGGCTGCCCATCCACTGGGGAATGGCTAAACAAATTACGGCAAGTGGATGTAATGGGATATTATTATGCCATTAGAAATGAAAAAGAGGCTCGGAGGAAAGTGGATTTCCACAAACTGAGGCAGAGTGAAGAGGCAGAGAGAGCTACAGGGAAAAACAGCGAGAAACCCACACAACCTCACACACTGCGATCGATGATCCCAGAGACCCCGAGACTGAGCACATGAACCCTCTCCTCCTCTCAGAGACAGGATGGACCAAAATGCAGGCAGACACATTTCTGGCCCCGCTCTGGGGAGGGCTTTGTACGTGAAGACAGATTTCGGTGAGGTTTTTTTCTCTTTAAACTGAATGCATGTATTAAAATTCCCAATCCCTCTATTCTTGTCCACCTGCATTTTGGATTTCCTTCACAGGCTAATTGTGCACTATTTCAGAGTCCGATTCTTTTTGTGCAGCAAAATAACTGTTTGGACATGTATACATATATTGTATTTAACTTACACTTTAACATATTTAACATGTATTGGTCAACCTGCCATCTGGGGGAGGGGGGGAAAAGTTGGAACAAAAGATTTGACTGAAAAATTACCCATGCGTATAACTTGTAAATAAAAAGCTGTAATAAAAAATAAAATAAAAATTAATGCATGTTTAACATATATTGGATTGCTTGCCATCTAGGGGAGGGGATGGGGGAAGGAGAAAATCTGAAACACAAGGCTATGCAAGGGTCAGTGTTGAAAAATTATCCGTGTGTGTGTTTTGAAAATAAAAAGCTTTTTAAAAAATTGTTTAATGGAGAGGAGAGCTATGAGAGGGCCAGAAACAGATGCTTATTACTCGGGGGAACGGAGAGAAAGGGAGAGGAGGCAGACAGGCAGAGGAATGACCTGATCAGCCCGCTCAGTCTCAGTCACCACGTGAGGATGCTCAGATGCTCAGATGGTCTGTGCGCTCCTCCTTGGGGACCGTCCCGGGCAGGAAGTCTTCCTTCGCATCCTCGGACCGCACACAGCAGGCACTTAATATTTATCACCTGACGGATTACTCATCCCCACAAATCACGAAGCAGCCACGCTGACCTATTTACTCTCCTCACACGGCCTTCCGTTTCCGCCGGGCATGTGCCCATCGCCCCCAGCTTCCCTCAGAATCTCCCGCGGGCAGCCTTCCTCGCCAAGGCTCCCTAGTGGGGCGCACGTGTTCATTTCCAGCTGTGGCTCACTTGGGGTTTGTCTTTTTGCAGATGAGGAGACTGAGGCAGCGTGACTTGCTCAGGGTCACCCGTGCTGTTGCAATTTCCTTCTCCAGATCATTTTACAGATGACACTGCCCAGGGTCCCACGGCCAGTAAGCATCTGCAGCCCCCTTGGAACTCCTCAGCCTCCTGCCTCCAGGTCTGGGGCTCTGTGCACTAGGGTGCCCCCTAGCTGCCCCTACTATATATACACACATGGCGCCACCTAGCGGCCCATATGTAAATACCAGGTCATATGGTGCTCCCTAACTGCCCTTATTTATATTCACGGCATGCCCCCTACCTGCCTATATATAAACACAGGGGGGCATGGTGTCCCCTAGTGGCCAACATGCATACATGGCACCCTCAGATGCCCATACATACACACGGCGCCCCCAGCTGCCCATATATGAGGGTGCCTCCTAACTGCCTATACATACATGGCGCCCCCTAGCTGCCTATATATACAGGGTGACATGTGCCCCCAAGCTGCCTATACACATACATGGCGCCCCCAAGCTGCCTATAGATACACATATGGTGCCCCCTAGCTGCCCATATATACTTTCATGTCTTTGGCATATAGTGCTTAATAAATGCTTAAGACTTGGGACCAGGAAACGTGACTGTGGACTTTGAGAAGTTTGAGAAGGGCGGTCACTGTGGCTAGAAACTGGAAAATGAATGGATGCCCATCAATTGGAGAATGGCTGGGTAAATTGTGGTATATGAATGTTATGGAATATTATTGCTCTGTAAGGAATGACCAGCAGGATGAATACAGAGAGGACTGGCGAGACCTACATGGACTGATGCTAAGTGAGATGAGCAGAAACAGGAGATCATTATACACTTCGACAACGATATTGTATGAGGATATATTTTGATGGAAGTGGATTTCTCTGACAAAGAGACTTAACTGAGTTTCATTGGAGAAATGATGGACAGAAACAGCTACACCCAAAGAAGGAATACTGGGAAATGAATGTGAACTATTTGCATTTTTGATTTTCTTCCCGAGTTATTTTTACCAATATGTATTGTATCTAGGATATACTGCAACATATTTAACATATATAGGACTGCTTGCCATCTTGGGGGGGGGGAGGAGGGAGGGAGGAGAAAAAACGAAACATAAGTGATTGCAAGGGATAATGTCGTGTAAAAATTATCCTGGCATGGATTCTGTCAATACAAAGTTATTATTAAATAAAATAAAAAAAATATTAAAAAAAAATAAAAAAAATAATAAAATAAAAAAACCAAAAAAAAAAAAAAAAAAGAGAAGGGCGGCCACTGAAAAGGGCAGAATTAAAAGAAATGAGTGGGAGGCTGGCTGCCCCTGCCCAGGAGCCTTTCACAGTGAGCCCTCACATGCCTGGAGGAGACTTGTGGGGGTCCTCTGAAACTCAGCCTCCTGACTCCTTTTCTACAAGTGGCCCTCGGGGTGCAACATGCCCAGCTGCTCTACCCCTCTTAAAGCATGGGATCCAGGACCCGAAACCTGGTGGAGTGCCCAGAAGGGACCACTGTGTCACGCCGGCCACTCTCCAGACACTGCTGCCTCAGCTGGGCCAGCCCCACCTTTTTCCCAAGACCTGGCTGACTCCCCCCACCTTCTTCATCTAGTCACATTTTATCTTGTGCCATTTCACCTCCTTGGGTCTTTTGGGACTTCAAACCTCCCGGGCCTTCACTGCTCATGCTTTTCAGAGCTGGCCAGCCTTGATGCACCCTAATCCCCCATAATTTTGTGAGCCTTTGGGGAGACCACCATTGGGTTTCTGGATCTCCTGAATAAGTTACGTGTGAATTCCCCTGTCATCAGCCCACTTTGGGGCATGCTGCTGGCTCCTCACTGGGGGACTTGCTTGGCCCTTACAAGTGAGCACAGAGCACTTTTTAGACTTCAGGCAGTGGCCCCCCCAAGGACACAGAGCATCCATGAGTCGGCACTGGAACGGGAAGAAACACTGCCAGCTCTGAGTACAGAGAAGGCAGGAGAGGGGAGTCCAGGCCAGCAGGCCTTGTGTTGGCATGGCCCCAAAGGGAAGCCCGAGCTCCCGAGCCTCTCCCATCACTGGTATTGAGCCATGTGGACCCCCCGGGACCAGAGGCAGAACCCAGCAGATGGCACGTTTCCTCAGCACCATCAGCAGGGATGTGGATCATCATGGCCGCTCATTCACGTGACCACCACGTGTAGTGCTCACTGTTCTCAGCCCCTTCAGCTCCAGGTCCTGCTCGCTGGTTTAGGTTTACTTGGGAGTGGGGTGAGCTTAAACCACCAACTTTTCCTCTACGGGGTGGCAGGGCCAGAATGCTTTGCAGGCAAGACCCAAGTGTTTTTTTGGGAGCAATCAGATGAATTCCCGGGAGAGCTGGAAGGAAGGCAGAGCGACTTAGAGATGAGAGCAGATCTCGAGGTCCACCATGTTTGTCATCTCTCCAGGGTGGCTACCACAACAGCCATTCACACCCCTAGCATCGACCCTTCCTCGGCTTCAGAGCCCTCCCTCGCCTCCCCTCAGGCCCAGCCATCTCTGCCCCAAGAGACTTCTTGGCTCTTCTCCCTTCTCCTGCAGCCTTCTAGGCCTGAAGGCCACCGCTGGGAGTTTGGGGAGGCTCGGCCCAGCCCACATACGTGGGTACGTGCCCTGGACGTGCCAGTGAAGCCCCCCTCCCCCCGCATCGCCAGAGAGGGCACAGTCCACCATCTAAAACAATCTCCTTTACTACTGGATTGATGGCTTCAGTTCTTGAGGCCCACAGGGAGGCTCCAGGAGCCAGCTGGAGACAGGGCCGGGCTCTTGGGTGAAATGGAAGAGCAGAGCCAGCTGCTTCCGCTTTGCCCCTGCTGGGCCCGGCCCTCAGCAAGACGGGGTTAGTGGCTCAGGAAGGGGGCCTGGCCTAAGGGGAACAGGCAACGGGGTCCATTTGTGCTTGGCTGAAGCGCCCTGCTTTGGGGCAGGCTGAAGAAAGCAAGGGGCTCGGGTGGCACCGGGCCCCCCACCCCCTGCCCTTCATCTCGGCTCCCACTGGAGCCTTCTCTGAAGAGGGCATGAGGCCGGAGCCCGAGAGGGGCTGCAGGGAAAAGGCAGGGGACTGTGCAGAGAAAGGGGCCATACCCACAGTTCACGCCCTCCTCCTCTTGGCAATGGCAGGGTTCAGGCTGCCTGGGACCGTGGTCCTTCTGGTGAAGGGTCTCTGGAGAGCTGAGCAGTGGGCAAAGCCAGCCCTAACAGAGGCCTCTCTGGGAGGCTCCCAGGAAATCATGGGCCTGGGGCAATGCAATGAGGGCAAAGGAAAGAGGAGGCCACAGTCCCAGGCTCCTGCTCCTCTGGGCCCAGCCCCTAGCAAGCAAGTATAGTTGAAGGAGGAACAGGGGCGCTCATCTCCCGTCCCCCTCCTGCCCAGTCTGGCCTCCTGGGCCTCCCTGCTTGGTCTCCTAGCCCAGAGCTCACGACTGACTGGGGCCAAGGAGGCCTGGCAGGACTGGGCGACGCCTAGTCCTCTCTTTCTTCCCAACCGGGGGTGTCCGAAAGCCAGAAGAGCCGGGGTGACCTCAGGGGTGCCGCAGGACGGTCTGCAGGTCATCGGGCAGGGAACCGATGACTGTGTCAATGTATAGCGCCACCCGCCGCAGCGTCTCCTCCTTCACTGGGAGCTGGTGGGCCTGGGCCTGGATCTGGGGAAAGGGGAGGGCTCCTCAGTCTCCCCAGATCATGATAGCCCAGCTGCCCTGGCCTGTTCTGGTCCCCCTCAGGACTATGCCCTGGGGAGGGGGAGAGGAGGGACGAATGGGAGTTGGAGGAGGAGGGGGGGGGGGGCACTCACGAGCTTTTCTCGCAGCTTCAGAACCAGATCGACGATCTCCACCTCAGACTTGTCCTTCACCCACGTCAGGATGTTCTGCAAGGGCAGAGAGGGGGCCCTAGTGGTTTCTCCCTGGGCCCATCCCATCCCGGAGGGGCCTGGCCCTACTGTCTTGGTGGCCTCTGGCCAAGGCTGGCCTGTGGCTCTATACTGGGGGCTTTATTTTCCAAGATCTGCCTTCGAAGCTTCCCCAATTGCCCTGGTTCTGACTCCCAGAGGCAGGTCCCTCTGAAGTCACTTAGGGCCCCCCAGGCTTTTCTTTTCTAAGAGAAGCCACAACCTTCCTGGGGCCACTTCCTGGCTCAGGCCTCAGTTGTCTCCCTGTCCTGGGATCCTCCACTGGTCTAAGAGGCCTCCTTCCAAGGAGACTCTGTGGGGCTGGTCATTCGGCCACTTCTGAGGCTTGTGGCCTCTGTTGTACCCACAGGGAAAGAGAAGGGACCATCCTAGCAACCCTGCTTTTGTTAGTCTCCACAGCCTGGTCCAATCCATCTGGACTTATGTATTCTCCGTGATTGCCTGCTGGCCACCCCAATATGTTGCCTCCTGTGTTTCCCTCCATCTAAGTTCCAGAGCCCCCCTCTTTGAGCCCCACCTTCTCCAGAGGCCCTGAAGCGTCCTAGCCCGGGGTCCGCTTCACAGTGGGTGACTGAGAAATGGCTGACAAATGACTGGCATCTTGCTGATCCTTCACCACACTACCTCTCCCTCTCCCTCCAAGCCCCTTGGTCCCCCCTGCCCTGTGCAGCTTCCACTCACCGCCTCGCAGATCACCTCCAGGTGCAGCGCCTCCAGCTTCTGGGTCATCTCCCTGTGTCGCTGCCGGTACCAGCCATCAAAATTTGGAGATTTGAAAAACCTCCTGCCAGGAGAAAGATGGCCACCTGAGGTCGCACCGAGCCCACAGGCAGCCCCAGGCGGTGCCACGGCTTTAAGAACCAGAGGGAGCAACCCTGCTGGTTATCCATAGGAGCCCAAAGGCCTCAGCTCATGGCAGCAGGCTTCTTGGCCTGCCACTGTTTATGCGCTTCATTTCTGAGAGTGACTGTTAGGGCCTGCTCTGTGAGAGACCGGGGAGGAGAAGGGGGAGGGCGCTTCCTCAGTGGAGGTGGGGAGCAGAAGGCCCGGACTAGGACCCTGCCGCCATCACCTGCTAGCTGGGCAGGCCATTTCACCTCTTCCAGCCCCAGTTTCCTCATCGCAAAATGGCAATAACACCACCCATAGTGGTGAGCGCCCAGCAGGGATGCTGGGAGGTCATTAACAGAATGTCCTTGTCCATCTCAGGCCCGAGGCCAGTTCTGAGAACATTTGCTTCCGTAGCATCCGAGAACTGCTTCTCTCTACACTCCTCCAGTGCCTCTGACGATGTCTTCAGGGACTGTACACCGTAGGCTCAGGCCTTCCCCCCTTCCCCCCCCCCAAGCCAACTTCCCCTGACTCTAAATAAAGAGACTGTGAGACTGTTCCACCTGCCCCCGTGGCCCCACCGCGTCCTACCTGTACAGGCCGAGCCAATCACCCTTGAGGACACAGGTAAGCTGGGGGCCGGCGTGCTCTAGGGTCTTTAGGAAATCATCCTGGCGGAAGGGACGGATCTGGGGGGGAGTCTGTGGCAGAGAGCAGCCATGAGGGCTGGGCCCCAGGTTAAGGGAGGCTGAGCTAGAGCTGCCTGGGAAGGACAAGACCGGGACACCCAAGAGCCTGCACTCACCTTCCAGGGTGTGACTGCCCTCTGCAGGGGCATCAGGCTGGCCATGTAGTGCTCCTGAGGAGAAAGAGAGCCCTGGTCATTCAGGGTGCCCCCAACTGTAAGAGCCAAGCTGCTCTCTCTACAGAGGCTGGGTTCCTGACACGTTGTCTCTCCCATCAGAGGGGGGCCCTCTGAGCATGGGGGCTTTTTGCCTTGCTTTGTAACCCCAGAACTTCACCCAGTTCCTGGCACACAATAAGTGCCTGCATAATGCTTGCATCACTGGTCCCCCACCGGTGCCTCTCCCTCCCTTCCGGCCCAAGCCTAGTCCAGGTGCCAGTTCCTGGGATGACAATGGGCATTTGGGGTTGGGGGTGGCAGAGGTACTCCCCCTCACCAGGGGGATGATGAAACTCTGTGTGAGCTCTAGGAGGTGGCGTCGAATCAGAGCGCTCTGCACTTCCGAAGGCCGCTTCCTCTGGATGCCCTGTAGGAAGAGAGTGCCCAGGATACCAACTTCCTGCTGCCAGCCTTCAGCCGAGGGACAAGGACGCTGGGGGCACAGGGGACGCTCACCTTCAACAGCCTCTTAATGAGCGTTTTGTCCTTGTGCAGGTAGGTTTTGTAGGAGGTGTAAAGCCCTGGGGGAAGAACAAAGGCCTGTCTGAGGTACTGCTTGGGGGCCAGCTTCCAGCCACTGAGAGGTGAAGGCGTCCTGTCTCTCTCTATATCCACTGGGCCAATCAGCTAGCTACTTCCCGCCCCATCCCAGCCCCGAGCTGCCTCAATCCTAGCGGCCCTGATGCCCTTCCTCCTCACCTGGCTTGGTGTCCAGGGTCTTCAACTTGGTGAGTTTCTTCATCTTGACTTGCTTGGGAAGGTCCCCTAGAGAAACATAGGCCTGCTGTGCCAGGTCTGTCAGGGAAGGCCTAACAACCTGGCAGCTGGCCAGGGGACAGGACCCGCTACAGCCTTTCCTCATCTGTGCCCACATCTGGGGATCTCATGGTGGCACGGCCTTGTTCCCTGGTCCGTGGACATGGGGCAGATTGCCCTGTGGCGGCCGGGTCCTAGTGTTTGTCCCAGGCTGGAGATAGGAGGAAGCTGAAGAAGCTGGGTTCACTGGCTTCACTGGGTCTCTTGGTTGCCTCCAGAACCACGGAGAGCAAGGCCAGAAGAGGGGCTCTCAGCTTTGGAGGCCGAGACCCTCACGGAGGCCTCAGCAAGGGCTGGGTTCTGAACCTTACCTGACATTTTGAGCTCTCCAATCCGGAGGATGTGTGGCCAATGCTGAAGTGTTTTGATGAAGAAAGGATTTGTGACTCCCAGGACAACATTCGGTCTAGAGGAAGGGAGAAGGAACAGAAGGACAGAGAAAGGGAAGGATCGAATAAGAGGCGGATGAAGACGAGGGGCTGAAGGAGCCTCACGCCATTACTGAGGGTCATCCCTGGGGCTGCAGGGCAGAGGGAGTACTCACGGGGCCTGGGTCCGGGTGGTGTACTCCTTGAACTCGCTGTCATGGATGGTGAAGTAGGGCCGGTAGTCACAGCAGAACTTGAGAGGAGTGAGACAGCTGCAGTGAGAAGGCCCTGTCAGCCCTCAGGCCGGGCTGTTGGGCCCCGCTGTGGCCCCGGGAGCCCTGGCACCAGGCCCTGGAGAGCCAAGACTCGAAGAAGCTGGAGCTGGGAGCCAGGAGGCTCTGTGGGGGTTTCTGTGACCCTGCCAGCGGAGCACAAAAGGCTTTTCCCAATATGGCCAGTCTATGGTATACCTAGTGGGCTGCCAGGGGCAGGCCAGCCAGAAGGGACGGCAGTCTTGGGAAGGAAAAGCTCCAGGGGGCTGAGCCCAAAGCATCTCTGGGTTCCCAGGGTAAGAACATAGAGGATTCTGGGCTCAAACCCAGAGCAGAGCCTTCAGCATAACAGCCTGTGCTCAGCATCAGCTGAGCAAGGAACAGCTCAGATCTGGGAGCAGCCTCAGAACTCACCCAGTCCTATTAGAGGCCCTGGGTGGGTGAGGGCAGATGCCAGCTCAGCCACCGGCAGGTCTCTGTACAGAAGCTCTCCCAAGAGTGACAGCACAATACTCCTGGGGCCATTTCCAAAGGTTCTCCCCCAAATGGTCTTATTTGATCCTTACGCTGTGTCCCCCCCCCCCACCCATGGCATAGGGTATGTGTTGATAAGGACACTGAAGCTGCACCCACCCACCCCCAATGAGAATACCAGGAGACACGGATGGCCGGAAGCCAGGCCCGGCTATGGTCCTGGTACCTCATCTTGGGCTGTCACCTACCTGGTCAGGGCCAGCACCATCTCTGACGAGATGGTTGGAGACGGTGCCATGACGACCAGGGGCTCCCCCAGGAGCATCAGCTCCCACAGAAGTTGGATGTGAATGAGCACAGGCTGGAAACACCTGTCAGCAGGGGCAGGACGGAGTCAGCAGCTGGGAAGGGAAGGCCTGAGCTTGCAGCTCCCAACTATCTCTGATGGGTAAAATGACTGCCCGAGTCACGGGAGGGCTAGAGTTGTGGGCACTGCTCTCCACGTGGAGAGCCCTCCGTTAAGTCCAGGAGTTCTTAACCTCTCAATAGCTATTCCACTAGAATCCTAATTTTATTTTGAGCTTTTACCAAGCTGCTTCCCATGTGGAGTGGGCGGGCTTCTTCAGACTGACTGCCCAAGGGGTCCAGGACACCTAAAGGTGGTGGTGAGTCCTTGACCCACATGGAGCTTGTAATCTCAGCCTCTCCTCCTACAGAGACCATCCCCAGGCCTGAAGCTTTTGCTGGGCGGGCTCCTTGGGGCAGGGACTAGGTGTGCCCTCACAGCAGGTGGGTCTGTTGCAGCCTGGAGCACCTGCCGCCCCCTAGGACTTCCACCAACTCCAGGGGGGTTGTACTAGTGCCAGACCCATTAGTCCCATCTCTCAGCGCCCTAGGCCAGGAGATAGCCCTTTCTCCCCCATCCCCAAACATGCCCTGGTCCTCCTTTCTCAGTGAAACTAGGGTCGAGGGATGACGGCTGGATTTAAGATCTCTCAGGAAACTTCTCCTTGTACAAGGGAAAGGAAAGATGGCAAGGATGAGGGGACCCTTCCTCTCAGCTTCCTGCCTCTTTTATGGCCCAGCCCGGGGCCAAAGGTCTTTGCTGAGCTGCTCTGGACAGCTCATATCCTTCCCTGTGACTTCTCCCCTGGATCACCATCTCTGGGCCCTTCACCACTCAGAGGCTCCTTTAAGATCACAAAGGACCTCCTCATTGCCAAGGCCAAGGAAACCTCTGATACTGTCCGCCAACTTCACCTTCAGGAAACTCTGCTCTCCTGCCGATCTGATAACTACAATTTGTTTTAATTTTATGGACACTTTTGTTTTTACAGCATAAGTATTTCCAAATGTCAGCCCCTGACTTCGTTTGGGCAAATGAAAGTCTTCCTTTGTAATGAAGATCTTCTATTAAAGGTTCAGCCAAAGCAACTGACACCGAGATTGCTTTTGACAGCACATAAAACTGCCTCCACCCACAGTGCCCATCCCTACTTCTCTCCTCTTCCTATACCCGATTACTAAGTGAATATCTTCCCTAAGGGCCTGTGGGCAACCTGACGGCACCATCACCTCCCATGGTGGTACCTTTCCAAGCTTCTAAAGTGCTCCCCATAATTACATCTTCTCTCCCACGGGCCAAACCACAAATCTTGGGATCTTAGAGTATAAGGGCTTCTCAAAGGTGCTACTAGATCAGGAACCCCTTCTATTTCATCTCCAACAAGGAGTTACCCCACTTCTGCTTGAGGACGGACCCCCAAGCAGGAGGAAGATCTCACCACTGACTAAGGTTGCTGTCTATATTCTTCAGAAGACAAATAAAAGATGAACAGGCAATTCAGCCCTTTTGTCTGAATGTCCCACCTTCTTCACCCTTCTTCTCTAACCAGATCTCTGGAAACATTCATCCCCTTCCCTCTAAAACTAGGCCCTTCCTGAGACACTGAGTCCATTCCCTGCCTCCATCTGACTAGCTGCCCGGTCTGCCTGGCACAGGGTCCCTGGCACATTTTGGCTCCTCCTCTTTACTCCCATCCTTACCTGGAAAATTGTAAAATGACCGCTGACCAGTTCTCCATTCCCTAGCTCACCTAATTCAATCCTAGGGCCTGGCTCAATTCAAACGTTTCCCATGGCTCCATTCTACCCTGGGAATACACATTACACTGCCTAGCTTAGCCCTCCTCACCCCTGACTCATCTTTCTCCCCAGTTGCTGTGGCACCCAAAACAAACGTGACGCCAACCACTTGTCTCACCATCATTTCCCACTGCCATGTCTTGATCATGGCTTCTCCACCACCTAGAAAACAATTTCTTCACTTTCCTACCTGTGAGGGTCACTCCTACCCTTCTGGCCCACATCCAAAACTCCCTTCTCCCTAAAGTGTTCTGGGTTTTCCTGACCCCAAATTGCAATACTTTGGTAACTAGCAGTACCCCTCCCTCACTAGGACGTGAGCTACTTGAATAAAGGAGCCATGATCCCAAGTCCCTCCGCCCTATCCCCCCTTCCCGAACACATCAGGTACTATGGGAACGAATATTGGTTTAGTTAATAGTTGCATTGGGTGATTCATATTCTAAACTCTTACCTGAAAAGATCCAGCTCATTAACACTAGAGAGAACCAATGGGGCAGGAAGCAGGTTCTGGATGGAAAAAGAAAACTGGAGTTAGCATTAGACCCAGGACTGAGGTCCAGCCTGCCCTCTTCTTTCCTTTTCCTTCCTCATACTGTCCTCTTGAGCCCAGCCAGCGATGTTTCAGCAAGGAAGAGTGGCAAGTGCCTGGCCAAGGCAGAGCAGGGAAGGCTGTTTTGGGTGGCGCCCAGGGCCGGCTCATGAAAAGCAACGCTTGTCACCCTCATGATGCAAGTTCTATGTATGGTCTGGGAAGGAGGCAGGAGACAGGGCTGCTTGGTGGTATCGTGTATATGTTCACGTGTGAGCTTGTGAGCATACACAAGCCCCAGAACCCGGGCTAGAGGAAGAGGAAAACAGCCCCCTGGGGCCTCTTACCTCCTGGTTAAACTGCTTCACAGGGCTTGACTCTAACTTGTCTACACGGGATGGGATCCGGACCTGCAAGAGTGAGGGTTTGAGTCAGAGCAGCTTCATGGGCTGACAGAGGACCAGGACACCTCTGCCATCTCCACTACTATAGCCACACAAAGTACTTAATGTCCCAGGCCTGCTCCCTGCTTGGTTTGGCTCCACTCTGTGGAGGCAAAGGGCGACTTTTCACCAGACTGGGATAACCTGGACAGGCAGTGCTGACTTGAATAGAAGTCTAGAGTGAGAGGGGCCCTTATTATCAGATGTGAGAACTGAACCCAGGCCTACTGAACTTTTTCTCTGATGTCACACCAACCTTTTTGACCAAGACAATGAACTTGTATTCCCAAAGCAACTCAGTCCTGGACTTGGGGATTTTGCTGGAGATGCCCATCAAATTTCCCATTTCTGTCTGGTAAAATCTTTTTGGAATCTAATCTCTGTATGGGATGTTGTTATACTGCACCTCTCTCCCTCCCCAAGTTTTGGATCAGCCTCAAAAACTCACATCATTTTACTTCTGCCTGCCTCAGTTCCTTTGTCTGTAAAAAGAAGATAATAATAGCACCTTCTTCCCAGGGCTATTGTGAAGATATAACTAAATAATAATTATAAAATGCTTTACAAACTTTAAAGTATTATATCAATGCTAGCTTTTTATTAATAGTAAACTTGTTATAAGGAAGAGCCCAGGTTTAGATTGTGCCTCTGACATTTACTAGCTGTATGACCGAGGGCAAAGCCCAAAAGCTATAG
This sequence comes from Antechinus flavipes, assembly GCF_016432865.1. Classification (NCBI taxonomy): domain Eukaryota; kingdom Metazoa; phylum Chordata; class Mammalia; order Dasyuromorphia; family Dasyuridae; genus Antechinus; species Antechinus flavipes. Next base: position 292,601,895 of record NC_067402.1, on the reverse strand, counting down.
TAAAAAATAATTTTTAAAAAGAAAATAGAAATATTGCTTATTATTATTCACAAATCTGATAAATCATTGATATCTAAGCAAAAGGTTAATTATGTTGAATCCTTGGGACTCTGCCCCACAATTCCCTCACAGCGTCAGAGGCGTTGTCTAAATCAGATTAAAACCCGACTGAGAAAGAGCTCACCGAGAAACCCTACACTAGAACATCGGCAATGGGAGCGGGCACTTTTCTCAGCCAATATGGGACTGGCAGGGATCACTTGTCTGGGTCTGACACTAGTACTGAGCCCTTAAGCACCTTCCGAGGGTCCCTCTCATCATGTAACAGGCCCAGGGGCCTGTCGTCTGTCCATATGGGCAGTGCGAGTGCATTCCCCTCTCTTTCTGAGCTCTAGGAAGGCCACGGTGGCCTTCTCTTGGTCCCCCATATGTCCCGGGTCATGTTCAGCTTCTCATTACCTGTATGACGACTCCCATCACAGGCAGATTCAGAGTCTGGCCTGGCACTGGGGGGGGCCACTGGTCAATCTCATTGCATACTGCCAAGATACATCAAGGAAGAGTTAGAAGGAGAAAGCCCAAGAAGCCGGGCAGGCTCTCACTTGGTGTGGTCTTCTCCTGCCCTTGCCCCCCTCCCATGCCAATGATGGGCATCTAGAGAATGCACTGACCTGCCTGGGAGATCAGGGGACAGCGCTCTCAAAGGGCAGTCTGAACTGACTGGCTCCCAGCTGGCCAGAGCTCTAGAAGCCAGAGGAAAGCTCAGAGAAAAGTGCCAGTCCTCATCTCATGTTTAGACAAGGTGCCACTTTTAGACAGGGTGCCAGGCAAGGCACCACAGAGGGGGCTTTTTCAAGCAGAGCCTATGGGTCTAGCAGCTGGGGCACCTCTCCTCACACACGTGCCCACCCATCCCGCTGACTGGTGGCATTTGTGGCTTACCCGCCTCCAAGCATGGAACCAGCTTCTCAAAGTACTCAGGAGCAATGAGGTTCAGCAGCGACTGGAACAAATTCACATAGGGCAGGCGGGACACCAGCACCAGTGACTGAAAGGGAGCCCCAGAGAGGGAGCTTAGTGGGGACGGGGTCATCTTCACGGATGCCTTCTCTCCTCCCACTCTCCGTAAAAACTGGATCCAAAAGTCCTGAGGGTTGCCCTGATCCTGACTCAATAGCATAGAGTAGAAACTGTGTGGGATGGGGGACTGAGTGCTAGATCCAACAGCAAAAAAGCCCTAGATTTAAGCCCTGGGCCCTTGTGTGGGACAATCATGGAAAGGAGATGGGATCAACTGGAGCAAAAGGACAAATGGGAACCTGGTCTGGAGCTGGTGGTCTTCTCTGTCCCTAAACCTGCCCTGGGGTTGCATGGGGGTAGAGATGGGGAGACTGCCAACAATCAGCTGCTAGCCTCTCCCTACGTCTTGGGATCCAGCCCACTTCTCTTCTCAGCTGGGGGAGGAATGGAGGCCCTCCCCAGGCACTCAGCCTTACCTTCTGGAAGTAGCCTCTCTTCACTGCACTGTCCTTCACCTGCCTGAAGTACACGTAGCCAAACAAGTGAGCAGTCTCTCTCTGGAAAAGAGAGGTGGCCAGTCAAGCCTCAAGGCCAGTCATTCTCCTCCTGCCCCCCAGCCCCTTGCCCGCTACTCTCCCTGCCAACAGGGAAAGACCTGAAGACAAGGATTGTGGGTAAGCTGTCTTCTCATACCTTCCCCAGAGCAATGTGTGGGTTGAGACTTGGAGAGGAACACCCAAGAAAGAGGTGAAAGGCTGACATGACAGACCTGAAGGAAGGCCTCTAATCCCACCTAGCTCTGGTTCCCGGGTGGCAACAGGCCACACCAAAGTAGGAAGGCCCAATTGTCCCTCCTGATTGGGAAGCTGCAGGAGGGCAGGGTCACTGCCTTCTTCACCCCCTGCCTTCCACAGGCCTTATTTCCCTTCCTCTGCCCTCCCCTCAAGGCTGTAAATTCTTGCTGACTGAATAGAACAAAGAGGACTCAGCATCTGGCCTCTTGTTAATAGTGGGACCAGCTGGGGGTCAGGATGTAGAAAGAGAAGGAGAAGAAAGGACAGGAGGGGGAGTTTCAGGAAGGTCTGCTTCCCAAACCTTCAGCAGGACCAAGGAATGCTTGAGTGGCAACAAGCCAGCATACGTGTCCCCAGAGCTCAGAAGTGGGGCATCATGGGGCAGTCCCTAGACTCCTGAAAGGATAAGCCCCAGTGCCAGTATCTGACTATAACCACTCCCTTCTAGGCAGGGTGGCCACCAACAAGTCTGTGTTTATGGCACCTGAAACAGTTCGGCAGAGGGTCTGCAGCCTCAGCCACCAAGAAAGTATACGTGCCTCCCAGTCCATATGACCAGAGGAGACCTTCTTAGCTTTTGGATGATTGCAGGGTCCCCCACCCTGTATTGCATTAAACATTGGTGAGGAAGCCCACCCTCATGATGTCTGCAGGAGCCAGGAGAGGGAGGCCAGAAACCTTTGCCACATCCTGGGGTGTCCCACTCACCTGCAGGGTGACAGGAGCCCCTTTGTTATAGCCATCATCATCATCCATAGAGCGGGGGCTCCTCTGTCCCCCCGACTGGCGCATACGGAAGCTAAACTGGGTGTCCCCAAGGCAGCCTGAAAGAAGCAAGGCCCGACCCAGTTACATGAGATACTAGGGCTAGTGCACAGTATCCATGGTGACATAGAGATGGCATGGCAATGTCCACTGGCAGATGGGCAGCTCTAGCCAGCCCCTCTGATGCTCATGGAGAGCTCTCAGCCCCATGCTCTGGAGAGGAGTCCTGAGCATGAGACAAACTCAGTTTCAATTTGAGGAAATGAGTGGCCTGCTCCAGGCCCTGATTTCCGTGGCTCACTACACCTTTTGTGAAAAAACCCAGGGCCCAGGACAGTGTCTCCTCTGCCTCCTGTGCCTGCAGAGGAGCCGAGCATTCTGCAAGGGAGCAGAGAAGGAACTTCAGAAGGTCCAAGGCTGGGACCAGGGATCACATGAGCAGCAGGAGTCAAGTGTTCCAGGAAAAGCAGAAGAGGAGGCTTTAGCCCCAAGGAGAAAGTTAAATGGCTTTCACTGCCTTTCAGCAAAAAAAAGCTTCAGTGGTCACTTCCTTCCTTCCCTCCCTATAACTGCTCCTCTGGCCACAGTTCAGATCCTTCTCTGCCATCTCGGGCCCTCCCTGAGGACAGAGGACTTCCTTCATGGCCTACGGCACTTTTGAGAATGCTGTATCAGGCCGCAGGTCCTTGAAGCTCCTGTGGCAGGCACATCCAGCAGGCTGGGGATACCAGAAGCCAGTCCAGGTGACAGGCTCGTGGTTCTCTTCCCTGAGAAGTCCCTGCTATGGGCCACGGGGATTGGGGCAGGGCCATGCCAAAGGCCAGGCCTGACGGGGGCCTTCCCCCAGACAGAGCTTCAAATCCCCCCAGGAGCAGAACAAGAAAACAGTGCTGGGAGTGGCCCTTCATGATCCTGGCCATGGTGTCTGAGCACATGTGTGCTAGGGTGCCACGGGCCCTGTCACATACAAAGGGAGGCCTGGGGCCTAGGACACAGGGATCCCACAAGAGTACCTCATCTGCCTCCCAGGGCTGTCATAGTGAAACTCCAACTAGTCCACATCAACACTGACACAGCGATGAGGCGAGCCACCCTGAGGATGTATCCTCTGCCTTGTCACCTTAGGAGATAGAGACTTCCCAACCTCTTTGAGGAAGGGACCTTCCTGCAGCGGTTCCACAAGCTGTGACACAGCCCCCCCGTCCTTCTCTCCTCTCCCTTCTGGGTGTTCTGGGCCCTCCCTCCTTATTCTGACAATTTTCGGGGGGAAGCAGAGGTGCCTACCTGAATAGGAATCAGGAAAAGACAAGTAGCAGATGCTGGTTTTCTGTAACAGACAGGAAAACACAATGAAAACTCCAAAATGTCACTGTCTGAAAGGCATTCCAAGAGTACAGGAGACCTACCTCCTTCTCTGTCAGCCTGCAGTCGTAAGGGTACACCAGCTGCAGAAGGAAACAAATAGAACATGCCGTAAGAATATGAACGGGACGCCTTCTTGGTGATGAGGAGATGCGTTTACGGTCCCCACTCTGAGAGGGAGGGAAATGCTTACTACGGGAATCAGAGGCGTAGAAAGTGAGATGATAAATAATACCCAAAGCCACAAGACAGTCAATACCAACTAAAGAAAAAGCCCCAGTTCTGGCTTCTGACACCAGAGTTGCAGGAAGACCTTTTGCAATTGGTTTTTAGTGATAAGCCAAGCAAGAAGAGAAAAGGACTGTTTCCCAGCAATAACTGGCTACACGTGTTTAAGGTGAACAAGGATTACTGGGGCCTCAGATGGAGGGATGAGGATTTTGCTGATTTAGCAAATAAGTTATCATTAAATCACCTGGAATTTCACAAGGTGAAAATGGCAATCCTGCTTCCAAAATAAAGAGCAGGAGAGTGAGGTTTCTTACTTTAAAAAAAAAAAAAATTATTATTCGATTTTTTTTCTTGTTATATACGTACATTCAATTTTTAAAAAACACATTTCCTTATGAATCACATTGGGAGAGAAAAATCAGAACAAAAGGGAAAAACCACGAGAGAGAAAAAAGAAAAAGGAAAAAAGTGAACAGAATATGTGTTACTCTACATGCAGTCTCCATAGTTTTCTCTCTGGATGCAGAAGATAGTTTCCATCCAAAGTTTATAGGGATTGCCTTGGACCCCTGAAATGTTGAGAAGAACTAAGTCTGCCATGGTTGATCATGGCACAATCTTGCTATTGTTTTGTACATCATATTCCCGGTTCTGGCGAGGAGGTTTTTGATCTCAGTCCTTACCACCTCCGGACTCTGCTGGAGTTTCTGCAATGCTGGTTGGGGGCAGCTTCCACACAGCCACATAGCCCTTGGTGGCTGGGAAGAGCAATATGTTGGCAGACATTGAAATACCTTCAGGAAGACTGGGCAAAGACACATGAAACAAAGCCTAAAGAGAATGAAAAAGTCTTGTGACATCTTGTAGGGGTGGGCCCCAAGAGACCATGTGCCGTCCGACAGGATCTCTTGCTTTTAATGGCAAGGATGTCTGGTGCCTTCAAGCTGGGATGAAGGAGCTGATCAGAAGAGAAGCCCTGGATGTTATGAGATGTACAGAAGCTCCAACCATGTACCACTGCTGTGAAGATTTGTTTGGTCATGAGGCCAGGGTTGAGGCAAAGAGTGAGGGAATAAACAACAAGAGCTAATAAAACATCCCTCCTTCCTTTTTTGTGTTTAAGCAAGTTACTCTCATTTTTTTTTTTTTTTTTTTTGTGATACAGTGATGGGACATACAAAGTGCTTTTAAAACCCTAAACTATCATATAAATGTGTTCCGTGTTATCGTTATGATTGTAATTAAGGCCCTTCCTATAGTGAAGTTTGGTATGAGGACACTAAATTTATCCAAAGTGATGAATGTCATTGAATGTATCTTAAAATTTTCAATTTAGAATTATATCTCAATGTAAGACTCTAGACACATCTGGAAACGTTTAGAATGCTAAATATATATCAACGAAGTATCAAATTATAGTCTACATCAATGGCATCAAACTCAAACAGAAACAGATCTCTGCACTGACTTAGAAAACCACAAAATGACATTTATTTATTATTATCTTATGTTTTTATTTATTTGGTTGAACATTTCCCAATTACATTTTAATCTGGTTCCATGATATTGACGGGATCTAATTTTACTTTGTTCTTACTTTTTAATATTTGTATCAATGCCTTCTGTTTCTTACAAGATTAGTTACCCCAATCTCTCCCAAAGAACAAAAAATATTTTTTAAAGACAAAAGAAGAAAAAAAAGTCAGGACAACTGATGAATACATTGAATGAGTCCCAGAACATGTGCCTTGTGCAACCCCTGTGACCCCTTCCCCTCTCCGCCACGCTGTAGCTCAGCTAATCCTGCTAGATTGTTATAATTGTGTTACACTACATAGTGGCGACAGCTATTGTGGGAAGATAAACTGTGAATGATTCAGTTCTTCTCAACAATACAGAGTTTCAAGAGAATTGTGAAGGGCCCAAGATGAAAGATGCTATCCACCTCCAGAGAAAAAACTGATGGAGTCTGAATGCAGACTGAAGCTAATTTATTTATTTATTTTGGGAGGATTTTTTTGGGTCAGCATTTGCTTTTGCAACTCAACTAATATAGAAATGTTTTTGCATGACTGCACATGTGTAACTTAAGTCAAAGTATTTGCCTTCTCAATCTAATTCAGTTCCAATTGATCAATGATGGACAGAATTAGCTACACCCAGAGAAGGAACACTGGGAAATGAATGTGAACTGTTTGCATTTTTGTTTTCCTTCCTAGGTTATTTTTACCTTCTGAATCCAATTCTTCCTGTGCAACAAGAGAACTGTTTGGTTCTGCACACATATATTGTATCTAAGATATACTATGACATATTTAACATGTGTAAGACTGTCTGCCATCTAGGGGAGGGGGTGGAGGGAGGGAAGGGAAAAGTCGGAACAGAAGTGAGTGCAAGGGATAATGTTGTAAAAAAGTACTCATGCATGGGTTCTGTCAATAAAAAGTTATAATAAAAAAAGTATTTGCCTTCTCAAGGAAGGAGATGGGGAAGGAAAGAGAGAGAATGTGGAACTAAAAAGATGTTTTAAAATGTTTAAATTTTATATATAATTAAGAAAAAAAACAATTTTGTATCATTTTTTGCATTTACATTGCTGTGCTCATTATGGAGATTTTCTTTTTTGGCTCTACCAATTTCACTTTGTATCAGTTCATATATAGTTTTCCATACTTCTCTGTATTCATTATTCATATTTCTTATAGTCCCATACCATAATTTACCGAATCATTTCCCAATAAATGGGCATCTATTTTGTTTCTAATTCTTTGGATGTAGCTAGGAATTTTTTCTTATACATGGCTTCCTTGGGGGGAGGGAGTGAGAGTAATACATCTAGTAACGATGTTTCTGACTGAAAGATTATGGGTAATTTAGTTACTTTATTTGCATGATTGGAAAGTGCTTTCCAAAACAGTTGTGCCATTTTCACAGTTCCACCAATAATGTATCAATGTGCTTATCTTCCCATGACCTTCCCAACACTGGGTCTCACCAATTTTTTTTTTTTTGGGGGGGGGGATTCTTTTTTGGACAACTTGCAGGGAGTTAAGTAAAAACTCTGGGTAGTTTTGATTTGCATTTCTTTTAGCATTCTTGCATGTAGTTGTAAATATTTTGCAGATCTTTCTGTGAGAACTGTTTCTTCATATCCTTTGACTATCTATTGGGGAATAACTATTAGTTTTATGTGCATTTATTGTTTATATGTGTTGGATACCAAGCCCACATTAGAGAAATGAAAAAGTTTTGCACAAACAAAACCACTGTGAGCAAAATTAGAAGGGAAGCATTGGGAAATCGGGAGACTTTGGAAAATTAATTGGGAAAAATTTTGCAGCAAGTTTCTCTGATAAAAGTCTATTTCCAAGAGATAGAAGGAATCAACTCAAATTTAAAAGGGCAATTATAATAAGTAGTTAAAGGCTATATGTAAGTGGTTTTCTTTCCTTTCTCTACAGGGAAAGGCGCTACTATGTCCTGGTTTTAAAGACTAAAGTAACTTTTCACACTAACTTTGATGCAACCATACCTCTAAAGAGATCAAAGGAAGAGGAAAGGGATCCCCATGTGCCAAAAGAGGTATGTGGGTTTTTGGTGCAGGGTGCCTGTCACCTAGAGAATGACTAAGCAGGGCTGTAAGCAGAGACTGAGAGGACAGTTTCAGAGAAACACAGAAAGACTTGTATGAGCTGATGTAGAGGGAGAGGCACAGAACCAAGAAAACAACGTGTGCAATAACAGTCAAATGAAAAAGCCAAAGGACTTAGAAAGGCTTGAGAACTCAGTGCCCACCATCAAGAGTCACATGACCAAGTGCAGAATAAGATGGTTTCCGGCCTTGCATAATTGTGACTGTTTTACTTTATGAAACACATCGGTTACAAGGTTTGTTGCTAATGTTTCCAGCTCAGAAAGGATAGAGAGGCGAGAGAAAACAAACAATTGAGAACTGAAAAAAGTGAGATAAAGGATGAGATACTGAAAAAGAAAAGAAAGAAAAACCAGGGATGGCTCCTTGCCAGAAGCAGGCTAGGGATAGGAAAGTCCCCATAGACCACTGCAGCCCCTTCCACTTGGGGGGTGCAGCTCTGCAAGTCCTCCAAAGCTTGCCTCTAAACCAGTCTAGCTGTAGTCTCTCCTGAAGGCAGAGAGCCCTCTACAAGTTAACTGAAGAACCCATTCATCTCTGGCCAGTCTGGATAAGGGCAAAGGAGGAACAGTATGAGCCCTGCTGTCACCTACAACTCCAACCACAGCCCAAGAGGGTCGCAGTCTCTAATGCCATTCGAACTCAGATACTTTGAAGGCTTGTCTGTCCCCAAGGCAGCCAACCAGCCAAAAAGATCATAGATTCAGAGCTGGCAGGGACCTTAACCCCCTTCATTTTATGCATGAAGAGATCTGACACTCAGAGAAGGGAAGAAATCTGCTCAAGAGCACACATCTCATCTGAATGACTAAAGCTTTTATTAAAGGCTTATAAACTGAGCACTTGCTAAGTTTGGGGGGAGACGGGGGGCTAGAGAAAAAAGGCAGATAGTTCCTGCTTTTAAGGAACTCCCATACTAATAGGGGAAGATTAACACAGAGAGCAGGAAAGGTGCCCCAGCCCTTGGGAGTGACAATGATGCTCACAGCCAGGTTATTCTTTTCCTTGCCCTTTCCCCTATGTCAAGAATTGGCTGTCTACTTCACTCTTCAGTGTTTTGTGTTAACTTCCAGGTCAGGGTCAGGGAGCAATCCCTTTATCAACAGTAAAGATCCCCAGGGTTTGTGTAGTGTCTGCAGATACTATCTTCTGGGAGGGAGTACAAACAGACCCCATGCCTCTGGCAGGGGGGATGTGCATGTGGGGTGACTCTATGTGCAACTCCTGCTCAATTCCAGGACCTTCTTCCCCTCCAGCCCAGATCTGGTCCAGACAAGAGGTGTTCCAGGGGTTCTTCCTTCCTCTCTGTTCTCTTCTAGCCCCCACTGGTCAACTTTTCCTGGATGACTTTTTTTTTTTTTTTTTAATATATGGAGAACTGGAGTGGGCTTTGTTGTCCATGTGTGGCTGGCATAGTAGGAGATCCCTTTGCTAGTCCAGGGGATGCTACCCCAAAGATAAATGGGCCCAGAGAGGGCAGGCAAGAGGCTATTGGGAGCTCGCTGGGCTGAGGACATCCCGGGGCCCAAGGATCAAGAAGGAAACTAGAGGCACTGCAAGGAGGAAGTGTTTGGGTGGTTACAGGGTTTCATAAAATTGTGGTTAAGGTAGCGAAATCGCAAAAGTCTTACAACCTTGATTTTGAATGGTCACAGTGAGGACTCTCTGCACCCTCCTGCCTATAAGTGGGATACAAGGTAGAAAAAGTCCTGAAATAGGACGTGGGGTTAAGGGAGAGATTCAGATAAAAATGCTCTGGGCAGTTGGGGTGGGGAGGGGGAAAGGACAGGACAGAGAGCTCACTTTCACTGGGGAGAGAGGGAAGAGCTTCTGGGAGGTCACAGTAAAGGAAAATAGAAGAGGCCAGAATGAGAACAGAGCCTTAGGAACAGACTGGCTTTGCTAGAACATAGAGGATGTGAAGGGAAATCATAAGCGATCAGGATGAAGGTTGACTTTCTATTTAGAGCAGAAATACTAATTATACTTTTCAAGGAATGCCAGAATTCTAAAATAGGGCTTATGAAACGGGTGAGGAATCAGTCCCCAAATTTAGAAACCAGCTCATTTTTTAAAATTTCAGGATTTTATGTTTTTGACAACATGTTAATGATGTAAAGTAGCAGATTTTATGTGTAAACAGTCATGGAGGTCTCTAGGGATCAGAGGATACTTCGGAGGATGGGGGGCGGGGGGGAGGGGGGAGCAGCCCACGGGTAAGCAAGCTTTGAAGGCAGGCAAGTATTCTGAGACCGAGATGATGAAGAAATGCATTCCAGGCACAGCAAGTAGGCAAACTAAATAAGATTTGTCTCATAAAAAATTGCATTCTGATATGAAGCCTAAAACTCTCTACTGTCCCACGAGTCCTATATAACTGATATAAATTACTCCATCCTGCACTGCTCCCCCGTTCTCCCTGAGGCCATCCTAAGATGTCTTCCCTTGATTCCAGGACACCCCCAGTCTATTCTCCAACTTGTTCTCTTCATCTCACCCTATGACCATCCTGTGATGATTCAGTCTTCATCACTCCTCACATTTCCTATCAATCCACATCAGTCCTATCTGTTTCTTCCCTCCTGAGTCTCCTCTTCTTTAGAGATGAATCAATCTGGGCTCACTCAATTAGTGATGAGAGAAACTAGAGCTCATCCTCCCCCATCTCATCTCTGGGGATTCCAAATTGAGCCCTTCTTCTCTGCTTCTAATGTTGAAAGGACCAGAGTCCAGGCTGAGATAGTTACCACGGTAACCCAGCAACTATGATTTGCTGAATATTACTATTTTAGAGGTAGAAGACTTTAAGGACCAGAGTCCAGGCTAAGATAGCTAGTTACCATGGTAACCCAGCAACTATGATTTGCTGAATATTACTATTTTAGAGGTAGAAGACTTTAAGGACCAGAGTCCAGGCTGAGATAGCGAGTTACCACGGTAACCCAGCAACTATGATTTGCTGAATATTACTATTTTAGAAGTGGAAGACTTTAGAAATCATCAAATTCCTATTCATGGAGCAATCTCTTCAATAGGATTATTCAAAGACAACAATCCTGTTTTCAAAGGAAGGAAGGAACAAGGAAGAAACACATTTTTTTTTTTTAATGGAGTCTTTTTTTCCCTTAAAAGGTCTTACTAAGTTGAAATCTGTCTCTCTTGGTCTTGAGTTGTGCCCTCCAAAGCCATACAAGTTCCAGCACCTAGAACAGCACCTGGCACACAGCAGGCACAAAATACATGCTTAGTGAATGAAGTCTACTTGCAATTCTATGTTGTAACTCTTCTAATACTTAAAAACTGCAACATGTCCCCAAGTGTGCTCTTTCCCAAAGATACCTTCAAAGATATCACTTACAGATGTCTCTATCTTTATTTGCTCAAACTCAGTTTAAAAGATTTAAGTTTCTGTAAGAAGCTCTCTTCCACACACTTGAAACCTCAGTATCAATCAATGAAAAAGCATTTAAGTATCTATTTTATCACTTGGGATACAAACATTAAAAAACCCCAGACACTCCCCAAACAGTACCGGCTCTCAAACTCCCATTCTGAGACAATATGTGAGTAACTGGGGGCACGTGTGTGTGTGTGTGTGTGTGTGTGTATGAAAGTACAGAGCGTACGCACACAAGACGCCCGTGCGTACGTCTACAATCCGCATCCGCACACTTAAGAGTGGGAGGCAGCCCCAGAGGAAGGGAAGGCTGTAAACTCTCCAGGATGACTCCATCTCAGGTCTCTCCCAGAGGTGTCACTAGATGCGGTCCGAACGCTGCACTTGTGCTGAGACTGCTTGCACCAAGCCCTCGGGACAGGCCCCAGCACACATCAGGTGCAGCATAACTGCCTCCCCGGGTAAACCCTGAATACAAGCACAGGCACTCCAGCCCCAGAACCTCCGTGTCAGAGCCTCTCCGCCAGTTTCTCCAGGACTGGCTGACGGAGGCCTGCGCCCCCCGCCCCGCTGCCGCTCTCGCGTCTCCCCAGAATGGTGGGTCTCAGTCAGACCACGGTGCTCCAGGACAGGAGCCATCTTTCCTACTTCCCACAATGCATCTCTCACCCGGGCCGGCCGCTCTGACCACAGCGGTCACTCTCCCCGACGCGCTCCCGGGGATGTTCCGGCGGGGGAAAGTGGAGTCAGAAGGCCCGGAGAGCCAGGGATGCTGCTCCAAGGAGAGCGAGCTCGGCCCTGCAGGCCCAAGCCGGGAAGAGATCTAGGGCTGTCGGCCGGTCTGCCTGCTTTCCAAAACAGACCCAGGGCACGGCCCCCTCCGCGGCCGGCCCTCCAACGGCCTCCCACGAGTCCACGGCTCCTCCGACCACCTAGTGAGCCCCTCCTCTGGGACTCGGCTCCCAGAGCGCGGGGGCTGCAGCCGTGGGGGTCCGAATCCCCAGCCCGCCCCCACCCTCCATCTCCCTCTCACCTCTCCCGCCGCCGCCCCGCCCCCCAGCCCTCCTCACCTCCAAGGCCTGGCCCAGTTCCAGGTCGAAGGCCACCACGCACACACACTCGAGCCAGGAGGAGAAGCGCGCCCAGGGCAGCGGCGGGCGACGGAGCCGGCGGGTCGCGGTCGGCGTGGAGCCCGGGCTTTCGGAGGAGTCCAAGCCCGGCGGCGGCGGGCGCGGGGCAGCGCCCCACAGCGCATCCATACCGATACCGAGGCCGCCTCCGGCTCCTCCTTCCAAGCAACTACAGGCCCGCCTCAAGCGCCGCCGTACGGCGTTGTCATGGAGATAGGGTCGCGCCGCGCGCACCGCCTAAGGGCTCCAGTGCGCCTGGGCCTGGGCCCGCGCCGCCCCCTCCGGCTCCGCCTCCCGCTCGCGCCGGGCCTGCATCAGATAACCATAGAGAACGACCTAGAGAGATAGCCAAGTCCTCAGTCTTGGAGTGACGGATTCACAACGCGCTCTCGCCATCTCGCGGTCGGAAGAGCGTGCTGCGCTTGAAGCTCTCCTTGGAGGCAGAGAGAGTAGCCTTCCAGTGCCTAGAGCGTCCTCAGTCTCTAGATGAGGACACTTCCGGTAACGGCCCGGCTAGGAGGCCCCGCCCAGGACGGGCAGGGAGGCAGTTGGGAGCCGAATGGGGTGCAGGTGCCTAAAATGGGGGAGGAGAGGGATCTGTGAGGGACAGAAATGGAGTCCGTGATAAGAAGGGGAGGGGAAGGGAGGAGTCAGAGAGGGGGAGGGGGAAAGTCGGGGAGAGGAGGGGGAAGGATCGGTGAGGGGACAGAGAGGGTCGGAGGAGCGGAGGGGAGTTAGGGGGGAGGGGTTTATGAGGTGGGGTCGGTGAGGGGGAGGGGAGGAGAGCGGAGCACCGGGGAGTGGGGAGTGGGGTGACGTCAGAGTGCCTGGGGGGTGTTTGGAGGTCGGGTCGGGACTGGGATCCTGGATGTCTGCTGACGGTTTTCAGGTGGCTTGGGTTAAGACCAATTTATAGAGCTAGTGTTAATGTGCTTCAGCCGGACCTGCGTGGGGGGGGAAGCCCTTTAGAACCGCCCTAGGGGTCGGAGAGGGCGATCCAACCAACACTTATTAAGCACCTGCTGTGTGTCTATGCTTGGGGGTGGGTACCTGGAAGCTCAGGGTGCCTCCCAGACAGGGCAGAGGGATGGCACCAGACCTCCTGCCATGGAGGGAGGGACGCTGGCAGTTTGGAGTGAGAACCAGCCCGGGGACGGCTGAGCTTTTGTCCTAGAATCCAGAGTTATTGGAAATGTTGGGGCCCGAAATGTGGCGGGGGCGCCCCAGCTTTGGGAGGTGGGAGACTACCCAGATTGAGGGACTATGCTGGCCTGGGCTGGGAGGAGTGGATCACCGACCCCCTGGGGTACCTATCAGAGCACCCTCCCCCGCACCGGAGCGCCCCTCCCCCTGAGCAACCCCCCCCCCCCCCCCAGACGCCTATCAGAGGTGCAGGGTCACCTCCCACCGCAACTGGTCGGGGAGCCCACAGAAGCAAGGCCTTAGATTAGGTGGACTTGAAGGCCTTCTCACCCCTGAGATCCCTGGAGGACAGAGGTCCTCAGTTTCAGCTTTTCTACATACTTTCCTTCCAACAGTCTTGGGTAGGTGGATGGTTCCAAATATCTTATACCCACATTTTACTGATAAGTGAATGCTTCCAGCACGGGTTGACCACAGGTTAGTCATAAGATTCAGTGTCTGGCACATAGTAGGTTTGCATTAGGTAGTAGAGTGGATCTAGCTGGCCCTAGAGTCAGGAAGAGATGAGTTCAAATCCAACCCCACACACACTTAACCCCTACATGAACTTTGGGCAAGTGAACTTAACCTCAGTCTGCCTCAATTTTCTTCAAATATAACATAGGAATATTTAATATTTTTCCTCAGTTACATTCAAAATAAATTTTTTTGAATTCTTTTTAAAAAATTTTGAGTTCTAGGTTCTCTCCCTTATCCCCACCCACAATTAGAAACCAATGAAGTTATGTAAAATTTCCATAAAAGTCATGTTGTGAAAGAAAACATAGATTTCCCACCCCAGTGAAAATAAAAACCCTCAAGAAAAGTTAAGCTTAAAAAGGAGTTAGAGAGTGTTTCAATCTGAATTCAGACACAATCAGTTCCTTCTCTGAGTATGGATAGGATTTTTCATCACTAGTCCTTCAGAGTAGTCATGGATAATTGTACTAGTGAGTTTAGCAAAGTTGGTCATCCCAAAACATTGCTATTACTTTGTATATAGTACATTTCACTTTGTTTGAGTTCATGGAGGACTTAATAGGTTTGTTTGTTTTTTTCTTTCTGAGAGCATCTTGCTCATCATCGCCCATAGAAAAATAATATTCCATCGCAAACACATGTCACAGTTTATTGAGCTCTTCCCCAATTGATGGGCATCTCCTCAATTTCCAAATTTCCCCCCCAAGATGAGAGCTGCTATGAAAAATTAGGAATAAGAATAATACCTTCCTCATAAGGTTGTTTTGAAAAATAAGATAATAGTTGTAAAAGAGTTAGTACAACGATTGGCAATAATTTATGTGTACTTAGTGCTTAATTAATATATCTTTTCTTCCCGTTCTCTTTCTCCTTTTATCTGAGCCCATTAGGAGTTCATGGTCCATCTGGACAAACCTAACATGCTGAGATGTTTTGTCCAAATACAAAAAAGAACAATTTTATACAGTTTATACAAGTCTGGGTACCACTTGAGGGAACATTGAATTATGACTAGATGACAGCAGCCAGGGTCAAAGGCCTTGAAGTCATGAAAAGATTCATTGAAGAACCTGAAGATGTTTGACCTGAAGGAGAGAAGTTTAGGTACCAGGGATGGGGGAAGGTACCAAGGCTGTCTTCAAGTACTTGAGGGGATGCCACGTGGAAGAGGGTGTGGATTTGTTTTCTTTGGCCAAAAAGGCCATAACTAAGTACATTGGATGGAAGTGAATAATTAAAGCTGCCCATGAGTAGACTGCACCGCTTCAGCAGGTCTGAAGACAGAGACCAAATGATCACTTCTCTGGTGGATTGGAATAAAATTCTTGGCTCCACATGAAATCCTGAATTACACATAAGTTTTGGGATACCCATAAAGGTACTTTGTTATTTCTTTGGATAATTTTTAGTATCCTTCCTTCCTTCCTTCTTTCTTTCCCTCCCTCCCTCTCTTCCTTTTTCCCTCCCTTTCTTCCTTCTGACAACTGGGGTTAAATGACTTAAAGCTAGTAAGTGTCAAGTATCTGAAGCTGGATTTGAACTCAGGTCTTCCTGACTCCAGGGCCAGTTTTCTCTCCACTGTGCCACCTAGCTGTCCCAATTTTTAATGTTATTGTTAAGAATGATTAATATGAGTAGATTTTCACAATTGAAAATAAAAGCTTCATTTTAGCAAACAAGTTATCTAAAACTAATTATGAGGAAAAAAATGTTAGGGGGAAATGGATTGAGGAGGTGCTGTGGTGGTAGAACAAGTAGTTACTATGGTTTTTCAGTCAATGAATGTAAACTTCCCTTTCTCAATTTCCTTCCGTTATTTCTCTGGTTCATTCTTTGTGCTAACTCCAAGCTGTGTTGGTGGGCGGCAGGTGAAAGGGATGTCAGCCCCAAAAGAAAGCAAGAACGCAAGTAAGTAAATCACAGCATAGTGTACTAGAGTTGTTGGAATTACTTAATTGGCAAAGAACTCTTCAAATGTGTTTCACGAATGATGGTATTGTCCTCCCCCTTCCCATGCTATGCCCGAGTCTTGAAACAACATGGCAGAAAGCACTCCATTTGCTATTGGCTAAGGTCATCAGCCCATCATAGGCTTAGGGAGGACAATGAGGTCAAACTGGGGCCACCATGGAGAATTCTGCTTAGTTGGCCCAAAGTTGGAAATAAGCTTCTGCCTCATCCCAGCCAGGCTACTTCTCCAGTTTTTGTCACCTAGCGACTTACTCCAATAGCCGGCACCTATCACTTCTAGGATCGAATACAGAATCAAAGCTCTTCATAAACTAGGCCCCCTTCCCCTGTCTTTTCAGTAGTCTTCATACACCTTATTTCCCATTTCACACCCATCCATCCAGTGATCCCCACTTCTTGGTTGTTCCTCCAAGAAGACCCTCCACTCTCACCTGTGGGTATTTTCTTTGTCCTTCCACACCTTTCAAAACATGACTTTTATGGAAATGTTTTACATAAGAGTAACATACTCTTCCTGCATATGGTTTGTACGTATTTATTTGCTTGTCATGTCCCCCATTAGATTGTGAGCCCCTTGAGATTAGGTACTGGCTTTTGCCTCTTTTTTGTATTCTCAGCCCTTTTCGTTGTATCTGTTTCATAGTAGGTGCCTAATAAACATTTATTGATTGATTAATTGTATGATTTTTGTTGTTCTTATTATTACCTTGGTCTGTTTTATTGATAGTTTCTCTAATATTAAACTAAATCTGACGTGGTCATATTGTATATGATCTTTGTGCTATATTGCGGAGACTTCTTGCCAATATTTTACTTAAAACTTTTAAGGGACATTGTTCCATAGTTTTTTCCTCTGTTTTGAACCTCCTGGCTTAGATGGTATAACCACATTTACATCATGGAAGGAGTTTCATAAGATGTCTACTCCTGCTTCCAGATAGTTTACCAAGTGTTAGAATTAGTCTTTGAATGTTTAATAGAATTAACTTGTGAGCCCAGCTGGTGGTCTTGGGTTTTGTCCTTTTGGGAGCTCAAGATCAATCTTGTTTTCTGAGACCACATTATTTAAATCCTCTGTTTTTCATTCTGTTAACATTAAGTATTTCATAACTTTAACATATTCATCTATTTTATTTATTGACATGTAATTGAGCAAAATAATTTCTAATGCTTTCTTTTATATTCTTCATTTGTTGTGAATTCACCTTCTAAATTTTTTGATATACTGGTAATTTGGTTTTCCTTCCTTTCTTTTTCAAATTTATCTAGTGTGTTTATAAATTTTTTTAATCAAAACGTCTGGGTTGTGTTTGCCATTATATGCAAAAAAATCTTTCCTGATCCCCCTCAGTGCTAGCAAATTCTGAGATTACTTCCAGTTTACTGTGTGTTACGTGTATCTGGATACAGGTAGTACATACATAGTTTTTTGCATGTGGTCTCTTCCATTAGAATGTAAATTCCTTACAAGCAGGGTAAGGAAATTTTGCCTTTCTTGTACCCCCAGTGCTTGGCACAGTACCTGGCACATAACAAACATTTAATAGATGCTTATTGACTTGACTGGACTCAGTTTTTTATCTGTTTTCAATTTTGTAGGAGTTCTTTGATTTTTAATGGAGTTTTAAAATGTATTAATTATTAGTTTTTAAAGTTGTGTGCCCCATTTATTCATTAGTTCGTTCTCTTTTGTTGATGAAAGTATTTAAAGATATTGGTTTCCTCTTAGAACTGTTTTTGTTGGTGACCTCAGTTTGTTGGTGGCTAATAGACTGCTTCTTGACCCCACCACCATAAGATAGCCTGAAGGTTCTGCAGGGTCTAAGAGCTTCATGGGCTGGTGATCCTGCTGTAGTTTTTACACTTGCCCAGGAGCTGGATCTGAGGCCCTGCTCTGTGCCCAGGATCAGAGCCACCCAACTGCTGCTCACTTCTATTCCTGATACCTGGAACTTACTTGCCCTGGATGGCCATCTGTCAGTCATCTTCTCGGTCCATCCTGAGTCTGTAACCCAGCTTTGGAGTGAGGGAGACAACTCCCAAGTAGTATCTTTTCCTATTTTCTGCCCAGCATTAGAGCCCTCCCTGTGGGCCCGGGATCTCCTCATGGTCTAGGATTCCAGTCCTGGGAAGGTTCTGCAGTGCCCTTGGGCTCCACCTATCCCCAATGTCCTGTCGTGCCAACTTGGGCTGAAAAAATGACTCCCTGTTCTTCCTTTGGATTTCCTGGTTAGGACACAGTCTGGTTCATTTTCCAGATCTTTGTGAGATCTGTGTGAAGGGGAACTAGAAAGGATTGCTTCCTTTACTCTGCTGTCATGGCTGGTCTCCCGGGGAGCTTCAATCTTAGAGGACTCTCTGATAAGAAGCATTGGTGTGACTTGTATTCCCTCCTTTCCTCTCTCACCTCAAATTCTGTCTGGGAACATTTGATTTCTCCCTGTTTTTTAGGTAGACATTTCATAGTTTTTGGTCTTCCTCTGCCACACAAGGAGCAGACGGGGCAGCCAGCCTAGCTGAAACAGCAGGGCATCTTGAGGGGCAAATGGGGGGCACATGTGCCAAGCAGCCCCAACCACCATTTCCCTCTAGACCCTGATGGAGATCCCTGAATCTAATAGCTATGCTTACAGCCCAGTGCCCTCTGCCCCCATCCCAGGGAAGTCACTCCTTGTGAAGAGGGACTCAGGCACTGCAGCCATAGGGAGTAAGGACCCAGACAAGAAGGTCCCCCCGAGTCTTCAGCTCCGAGCAATAGTTTAGCTTCAGAAACAGATGGGATTTCATCAGTGGAAATGGCAGTAAAGGCCAGACTGGACTTTCTGTCTGCTTTGCTTCTGTTCCCCAAGGACCTTTTCCAACTGAATTGCTTTTGAAACTTTCCCTATGTGTTGTCTTCCCTCCTTGGGAAATGAACTCCTTGGATGCAGGGAACTGTCTTGCTTTTTCATTTGTACTCTCAGTACTTAATGCAGTAAATAGTAAGCACTTAATAAATGTTCTATTCACTTCCCTCAAAGGAACAAGACCTTTATATAAACATTTGAACTTAAAATATATTTATTATACAAAGCACATAAAGAACTGCACTAACATTCACCTCCCACTATGGATGGAAAGACCTTCCCTGAGAGGCAGACAGACCTGACAACAACAAGGCTTAGTGACATACACAAGGTCTCCTATATAGTCCCAGACTGTTTTTCCAAAAGACTTCAATCAATACTCAGCTCCACCAGTAGGGAGTTGATTGGAGTAGCCATCCTACAGTCTTTCCAGGAATTAATTTTCCCTTTATTTTAGCATCTTTTTGCCAGCTTGACTATTGGGAGAGTGTTTTTTTTAATTTGCATTACTCTGATTAGTGATTCGAATATTTTTTAAAGTGGCTAACTGGAGTTCGAGTTCCTATTTCTTAAAAAAAATTTTTTTTCAAATCTTTTGAAACATTTGTTTAATGGGGAATGGCTCTTAATCTCATTAATTCGTTAATTTTTCTTTTTCTTTTTTTTTTTTTTTTCCTGAGGCAATTGGGCTCAAGTGATTTGCTCAGAGTCACACAGCTAGGAAGTATTAAGTGTGTGAGACAAGATTTAAACTCAAGTCTTCCTGACTTCAGGGCTGGTACATTAATTTCTTAAAGATTTTGGATGTCAAGTTTTGTCAGAGATATTTATTGCACATTTTCTTTAATACCTAATTTTAAACATTCTGGATGAATTTATCTTATTAATGTATTCTTTATTTTTTACAATGAAAGTGATCTGTTTTACCTTTTCTAATCTCTTTTATATAATTTTTGGTTACAGATTTTTTTTTTTTTACTAGTCCACAACTGTGAAAGATAGATTTTTTCTTTTTATTGTGTAATTTTAAAAAACATTTACAAAATTTGTCCATTTGGAATTTATTGTGGTATAAGATAACTGCTTATATTGGCTTTTTTTTTTTTTTTTTTTGGCCAGGCTACATTCCAATGTTTTCAGTAGTTCATGTCAAATAAAGAATCCCTTCCCGAAATGATTGTGTTCCTGGTTTTTTTGAACACAAGACTTCTGTGTGCGTTTGTTTCTACATCTTGATTGTATGTCTATTTTTCTTTCTACTTTTCCATTTTTCCTCCAGTACCAGGTAGTTTTGATAATTATTGTTTTGTTGTAGAGTTTAGGATTTGGTCTCTCATTTATTTTTTCCATTACGTTCTTTGATAGTCTTGACCTTTTATTTCTTTGTAGGGTGCTATATACACAGTAATTGCTTAGTGTTTGTTGACATACAGTTGAATTAAATTATGTCTTCACAACAAATAGAAATGAAAATTTCATATCCTTCTCACCCTTCCCAGCATAAAGCCAGCTATCAGCACATTTAAGTGGGGCAGAGAGAAGGGAAGTAGTGGGTCCCTTGGCGCCCCAGTGACTGCCTTTATGCTGAGCTAGTCATTACTGGCTCAAAGCCTGGCTTTAGCCATTAACTGAAGGAAAGCAGCTTTAGCTTTTAAAAGAAAGGATTCAAGATTATTTCAATCCCCTTTATAACCAAGGGGAAAAAGGGAATTTCTTAAGGGATGTTGACTGATCTAATCTTTATTATTGATGTATTTCAATGCCTGAAGTAATCATTCAGGATTTCTTTATTTAGCCTCTTCCATGAGGGGAATATATAAATATAATAACACATTAGAATCTGTAGCCCCCAAATGGGAAGAGTAGGGAGGCTGCAAAGGTTGTGAAAAACAGTAGTTGGCTCTTCCCCCTCCAGATTCTTGCCTTTTGGGATCTCATCAGCTCCTATGGATTTAATGATCCATTGATATGCTGATGGTTCTCAAATCTAGCCCTAACCTCTCTCTGGACTCCATAGTCTTGCATTTCCAACTGCTTACAAGACATCTGGAACTGATGTAGGTATCTTAAACTCAACATGTCTGAAACAGAACTTGCTATCTTTTCTTGATAGTTCTTTCTAATTTTCCTATTAGTCAAGTCAACATCTGCCAGTCAATTCAAGTGTTGCAGCCTAGACGGCATCCTCAATTCCATCCCCTTTCTGACCTCCCAAATCTTGCCAAGAAGATTCAAATAAAAGAAAAAAAAATGAAAGAAAATGAAAAGATAAATGCTTCTGCATATATTCAACCAATATCAATTCTTTCTCTGGAAACAGAGAATAAGCTTTATCCTTAGTCCTTTGGGATTGTCTTAGATCATTGCATTGCTGAGAATAGATAAATCATTCACAGTTCTTTCTCAAACAGTATTGCTGTTAGTGTGTAGAATATCTTTCTGGTTCACTCAACTATGAATCAATTCAGGTAAGTCCAGGTTTTTCTGAAATCATTCTGATTGTCATTTCTTATTGCACAGTAATATTTCATTATAATTATATATCCTAACTTGTTTAGCTATTTCTTAGTTGATGGGTATCCCTTCCAAATTCTTAGCCGCCATAATGCTTTTCCTTTTTTTTTTTTAGAAGTCTTTGGGATATAGACCCTGCAGGGGTATCTCTGGATCAAAAGGTATGGTATACATAGTTTTATTGCTCTTTGGACATAGTTCCAAATTGCTTTCTAGCATGGTTGGATCAGTATACAACTCCTCCAACAGTACATTAGTGTCCCATATCCCCTTCAACATGGGAATATTTTATAACATACAGATTCTTTTCCTTTTTTTTTCTGATGACCTTGGGAAAAGACGTATTGCTGGGTCAAAGGCTGTATATAAACAATTTTATAATTCCTTGGCCATAATTCCAGATTGCTCTCCAAAATGGTCGAATCAGTTCACAATTCTACCAACAGTGTATTAGTATCCCAACTTTTTTATATCCCCTCCAAAATTTGTCATTTTCCCCTTTTATTATTTTAGCTAATCTGATAGGTATGAAAAGATATCTCAAAGTTCTTTTGATTTGCATTTCTCTAATAATGATTTAGAGCATTTTTCAAGTGATTATATTTGTATATATATATTAAAACAAGAATATAATATAAAATTACATATAATATATAATATATAATATATAAATAAGAACATTATAAACAAGAAGTTTATATTCTTTGACTATTGTCAGTTGGGGAATGACTCATATTCGTATAAATTTGCCAAAGTTCTCTATTTGAGATAGGAGACTTTTATCTGAGAAATTGTTTAAACCTTAATGTTCTGCTTTCCTTCTGATTTTGGCTACATTGTTTTTATTTGTACAAACCTTTTTTAATGTAATATAATCAAAATTATCCATTTTATACCCTAAAATGGACTCTCTTATTTATTCACCAATTCTCCTATCTATAATCTAATAGGTAATATGTTTCATGTTCTAATATACTTATGATATCATAAGATCATGCATCTATTTTGATGTTATATATATTTATGATATTTGTCCTATCCACCTGTAAATTAACATTTCTCCAATTACTTGAAGTTGACTTTGTATAATAAGTGTTCATTCATATTCATGTAGTTCCTGGGTTTGTCTTGAGAGGTATACTCCCAGTATTTATATTATCTACGGTTATTTTAAGTGAAATATCTTACTATCTCTTCTTTCAGGGCTTTGTTGGACATATCTAGAAATACTGATGATTTATATGGATTTATTTTATATCTTGATAATTTGGTAAAATTATTGTTTCAATTAGTTTTTTAGTTGAATCTCTGGGATTTTGCAAGTATATCATCATATTGTCTGCAAAAAGAGATAGTTTTATTACTTCATTGCCCATTCTGACTGCTTCCATTTCTTTTTCTTTTCTTACTGTTTTTGCTAGCATGTTTAACCCTGTATTGAATAATATGGGTCATAATAGGCATCCATGTTTTACTCCCAAGCTTATAGGCAAAGCTTCTAGCTTATTTCAAATAATTCTTGCTGTGTTTTTAGGTAGATGCGTCTTATCATTTTAAAGAAAAATTCATTTATACATATGCTTTCAAGTTTTTAATAGGGATGAGTGTGGTATTTTGTCAAAAGCTTTTCCTACATCTACTGATATAATCATGTATTTTTTACTACATTTGTTTTGGTTATAATCGGTTATGTTAAGAGTTTCCCCTGAGTGGGTGCCCAACAGTTGGAGAATGGCTGAATAAATTATGATATATGAATATTATGGAATATTATTGTTTTATAAGAAACATTCAACAGAATGATTTCAAAGAAGCCTGGAGACACTTACATGAACTGATGCTAAATGCAGTGAGTAAAACCAAGAGAACATCATATACAGCAACAAGAAGATTGTGTAATGATCAGCTGTGGTGCACTTGGCTCTTTTTAACAATGAGGTGATTCAGGCCAGTTCCAATGGTCTTGTGATGGAGAGAGCCATCTGCACCCAGAGAGAGGATTATAGGGACTGAATGTGCATCACACCATAGCATTTTCACCTTTTTTGTTATGTTGTTCACTTGCTTGTTTTTTCTTATTTTTTCCCTTTTGATCTGATTTTTCTTGTGCGCCAAGATAATTGTGGAAATATGTACAGAAGAACTGCACATGTTTAATATATTGAATTACTTGTAATTCTAGGGAAGGCGAGTAGAGGGAAGGGAGGGAGAAAAATTTGGAACACAAGATTTTGCAAGAGTGAAAGTTGACAACTATCTCTCTGCATGTATTTTGAAAATAAAAAGCTATTATAATTTTTTAAAAGTTTCCTTATATTAAACCATCCATGCATCATAGGTTCTTGAGATGGGAAACAGCAATAAAAGAGAATCATTATTGCTAACACTCATGTAGTATTTTATGTTTTAACAAATGCTTTATTTTTATTATTCCAATGAAAAGAATATTGTATCAGGAATAGCCTGTGTGAGTGACTCCGTCGTTACAACTAACTTGGCATAGATTTTGGTTACATATCTTCTTTTACTTTCCCAAACTTTGGTTACAAAGCTTCCTTCACCTTATCTAACTTCCACATGTATATGATGGGCATATTTGGCAGCTGCCAGCTGCACTAAGGTTCACTGAAGGCAAGAGAATTGTTAGTGCCTCCAAGAAAAATATTCTGTTGATAGTATAAGGACCTATGATTTCATGGATGTATAGGATCCTTCCCCTGGAATAGATTACATCTCTCTATACTTTAGGAAATGGTCTTCTAGAGTTACAATGGCCCCAAAACTCATGATTTGGAGTCAGCTTTGTGATGATGATTTCTTCATATATAGCCAGGTTGTGACTCAATGACTAGATGCTCTAGGCTTAGAAGCTTCCTACTTGGTAGTTTTAGCAGAGTCAGCACCCCCTGGCCTTATGATTAAGAAGCCAAATGAGACCCATAGAAGGGGGAGCGGTCACTGGAATGAGTTCAATTGCTATTTAAGTAATAATGCTGTGATGTTGTGGGGTTGCTTTTAGTAATTCCTTTATGGCAGTCCTGAGGACTAACAACTTAGAAATAGAACAAATAAGCTATATAGAATTCCAACCCTGATTTCCCTTTGTGGCACTCTTTTTAATAATTTCTTAAAAGGTAATGTCTAGGCTCATTTTTTGATCATTGTTTTCAAGTAGTCCAATAACCTTTAAATTCTCTCTCCTGGCTCTTTTTTCTAGGTCAGTTATTATTTTTTTTCCAGTGAGGTATTTCACCTTGTTTTTTATTTTTTCATCCTTTTGGTTTTGTTTTATTCTTGATTTCTTATAGTCATTAGTTTTGATTTACTCAATTCTACTTTTTAAGGCATTTTCCTCAGTCAACTTTTGTACTTCCTTTTTCCATTTAGGCAATTTTGTTTTTCAAGTCATTCTTCTCCTCATTGGTTTTTTTGTACTTCCTTTTGCATCACTCTCATTTTTCTTTCCAATATTTCCTTTTATCTCTCTTACTTGATTTTCAAAATTTTTTTGAGCTCTTCCATGGTCTAAGACCAATTAGTATTTATCTTGAAGGCTTTGGATGTAGGAGTTTTTGACTGTTATCTTCTTCTGAATGTGTGTTTTGATCTTCCTTATTACCATGGTAACTTTCTAAGATTAGAATCTTTTTTTTGCTCATTGTTTTACTCATTTCCCTAGCCTATTATTTGATTTTAAAATTTTTGTTAAAGTAGGGCTCTGTTTCCAGAGTGGAGGGTGCAATGTCCCAAATTTCAGGAGTTTGTACAGCTCTTTTCAAAGACCCTTCTAGGGACTTGTAAGTTTTTATTTCTTCCAAGATGATATGATCCAAGTTTAAGTGTGTTCATTATTCTCCTGGACTGTGCTCTGGTCTGTGAGTGGCCACAAGTACTCTTTTCTGCCCTGGAACTATGAGAAGGGTTTCCCAATCCATTCTGGCTATAAGTTCTAGTGTATTGGTTCTCCTCTTCACCTGAGACTGTGAACCAGGACTTATGGACAAAACAACAGTCCTGCCTCTGTGCTAGCAAAGCAACCTCGCATAATCTCCTTACCAGCTATTCAACCACCTTACTTTTTGTGGGCTGAATCCGGAAGCCACTGCTGCTTCTGCTGCTGCTGCTTCATTGGTGCCTTGGGTCTGCTTCTGGATTAGTGAAGTTTCCCTCTCGCCCTAGGGTGACAAATCTTTCCTGCTGACCTTCTAAGTCATCTTTGGGGTCTGGAAACCACCACTTTTGCCACTGACTCAAGAGCTTTCTTATCTCCTCAGGATAGCTGACACCCACTGAAAATAAGTAACTATAGAATATAGAAAATAAGTCCTATAAAAAACAGCTACTTCCAGTTATGATGGAAGATTGGGAGGAAGAGAAAAAATGATGGGCAGATAAGGAGAGGAGTTCTGGACTGAGAGCCCCTTTCTTCTGTGGATTTCACTTACCTTCAAGAGTCTTCTCCAATAAACTGGGAAAAAAATTTTAGATCCAAGGGTTCTGATAAGGCCTCATTAAAAAAAAAAATTATTATTGAAACTTTTTATTTTTAAAACATATGCAAGGATAATTTTTCATCATTAACTCTTGCAAAAACCTTGTATTCCAATTTCCTTCTATATTCCACATCTCCCCTAGATGGCTAGTAATTTAATATATGTTAAATAAGGTTAAAATACATGTAAATCCAATATAAGCATACATGTACACTTAGTGTATATACGCTTAGTTGCACAAGAAAAATATCAAAAAGGAAAAAAATTGAGAAAGAAAACAAAATGCAAGCAAACAACAAAAGAAGTGAAACTGCTATGTTGTGATCCATACTTGGTTCCCTCATTTCTAAAATATATAGAGATAGAATTGACTCAAATTTAAAAGAATACAAGCCGTTCTACAGATGAAAAATGGTCAAAGAATATGAACAATTTTCAGATGAAGAAATGAAACCATTTCTAGTCATGTGAAAAAATGCTTTAAATCACTTTTAATCAGAGAAATGCAAATTAAAATAACTGAAGTACCATTGCACTCTTCTCAGAATTGTCTAAGATGACAGGAAAAGATAATGATAATGTTGGAGAGGATATGGAAAAACTGGGACACTAATACATTGTTGGTGGAGTTGTGAACTAATCCAACCATGCTAGAGAATAATTTGGAATTATGCCTAAAAGGCTATCAAACTGTGTATACCCTTTGATCCAGCAGTGTCTATTGGGCCTGTATCCCAAAGAGATCTTAAAGAGGGAAAGAGACCTGTAAAAGTGTTTGTGGTGGCAAGAAACTGGAAACTGAGTAGATGCCCATCAGTTGTGGAATGGCTGAATAAACTGTGGCATATGAATGTTATGGAATATTATTATCCTATAAGAAATCAGCAGTATGATTTCAGAGAGGCCTGGAGAGACTTACATGAAATGATGTTGAATGAAGTGAACAGAAATAGGAGGTCATTGTACACAGCAGTGACAAGACTATACCATTAACAATTCTGATGGACATGGCTCTTTTCAACAATGAGATCATTTAGGTCTGTTCCAATGACCTTGTGATGAAAAGAGTCATTTGTACCCAAAGAGAGGGTTGTGAGAACTGAGTGTGGACCACAACATAGTATTTTTGCTTTTTTATTGTTGTTTGCTTGCATTTTGTTTTCTGATTTTTCTTGTTCAGTATGATCATTATGGAAATATGTATAAAAGAATTGCCCTTGTTTAACATATATTGAATTACTTGCCATCTAGGGAAGGGGATGGGGCCACAAGAGGGAAAAAAATTTGGAACATAGGGTTTTGCAAGAGTGAATGCTGAGTGAATGCTGTATTTTACATGTGTGGGTCAACCTGCCATCTGGGGGAGGAAGTGGGGTGAAGAAGGTGGAAAATTGGAAGGTTTTGCAATTATCAATGCTGAAAAATAACCCATGCATATATCTTGTAAATAAAAAACTATAATTAAAAATTGCTGAAAAATTACCCATGCATATATCTTGTAAATAAAAAACTATAATTAAGAAAAAGAATGAATGCTGAAAATTATCTCTGCATGTGTTTTGAAAATAAAAAGCTTTAAAATATAATAATAAAAAGTTTTCCCAAAGTTGAAAAGTCAGGTAGGACAAAGCAGGTGCTCTGCTTGAGCTGTGGCATTCTCATGTGGGGCTTCTGATTCACCATGGATGAGCTCGTCATTGCTGCTTTCTATGGCGTGAAAGAATTAAGGAACAAAGCATTTGTTAAGTGCTTACAAACCTTTCTGTACTTACCAGTGTTTTTGAAGACAGGATGTTTTATTTCTATTGATAGTTGTGCTTATGGACTTTGAGTCATTCAATAAGCATTTATTAAATGCCTGCGATGTGCCAGGCATTGTGCTAAGACAGGACAGTTTTTGAGGAGCTCACAATATGCACCAGCTGTATACAAATATGCTATGTACAGACTAATGAAGAAATAACAGATTAGGCACTATAACTGAGATAAAGAGGGAGAACATTTCAGGCCTAGAGGACGGCCAGATCTGGGGACCAGGGATTGCTTCTTTTGGTTCCTCTAGTAGGACCAACTTAAGCTCTCTCACCTGTGAGTTCTCCATGAGTGACAAAGTGTTCTCTGAAGGACAGTAGAATAGTGATCATCCTTATTTTATAAATTAGGAACTAAGGCAGAAAGCACTTTACATGACTTTCCTGTAGATATCTCAGTAATATTTAGAGGTCTGTCTCATGCAGAGTCCCAGAATCCTTTGCATTAGACTGTCTTTTGCAGTTCATATTTACAGAATGGAATGACATTGCTAATTGCATCTCTTGATTTTTCTCAGCACTCTGGTCCTCTATAATAATCTTTGAGCCCAAGAAAGAGACCATGGACTAAATGTGTGGAGACACCAATTGATAGTTGTGTTCTCTGAAGCAGGAACTGGTGGGATCATAGAATAGGCACTTGAAGGGACCAGTTGAGCAAGGGAGACCTGAACAGTAGTCCATGTGAGTGCTGAACTAAGGTGTTGCCAGGATGAGCACAGAGTACATGAGAGAGATGTGGAAGTTTTGGCACACATTTTTGCAATAAATTGGCTCTGTGAGATGAGTAAGAGTGGGCAGTTGAGAACCTAAAAGTTGCAAACTTAGATCAAGGGAAGGCTGGATTTAATTCTGGACTTGTTGAGTTGAAATGCCTGTGAATCATCTACATCCATCAAACATCCAGGCTGTGGTTTCCAAAGGGCAGTTGATATTACAGGACTAGACCCCTGAAGAGGCCATTCTATTCTTACCCTGGCCAATTTTCTCTGCCCATCAAGGTTTCTAGTTTCTTAGGACTCCTTCTCAGAGTAGGTTTGAATATCAATTTTGAGTTCTACCACCTACTATCAAGAATTTTGGAGTGATCAGTTGTATCTGATAATCCCCACCCCTCCCCAAACACACACACACACACACACACACACACACACACACACACACACACAGGTCTTTCCTACTTTGTTATTGCTTACTGTTGCTTCCAAATTTTTTTTAACTTGTCTTTAAAAACAATACTTTGGTTCTTATAGTACTTTAATTTTTATCCTTCATCCCCAGTGAACCTTCCCCTTTAAACAAAGTTTATAAAAGAAAAATCAACTTGACTGTTATTGAATGTACAGAGGGATTTAGCCTGGAGAAGACTCAAATAAGACATAATAGTTGTCTTTAAGTATTAAAATATTTTTAAACTTCAATTTTATTTAATTTTCAGTTTTGAATTCTTGCTCTTACCTCTCTCTACCTATCACTGAGCAAGCAAAAAAGGCAACAAAAACCCCAAGCCAAACCAAAAGAACTGTTCACAAAAAGAAAGAAAATATGCTTCAGTTTTATTAGAGTTCATCAGTTCTTTTTTTGGCGATGGACAACATGTTTCATTCTGAGACCTATAGAATGGTATTGATCAGATCCTAAGTCTTTCAAAGTTGTTTAAAACATTTTTGTTATGTTGTTGTATATATTATTCTCCTGATTTTGTTCACATCACTTTGCATTGGTTCATACAGTTCTTTCCAGATTTTTCTGAAATCACCCCCTTCATTATTTCTTAAAGTATGATAGCATTTCATCACATTCATATGTTGCAGCTTGTTAAACCATTCCCCATCTTTTCAGTTTACAGTTATTTGTTACAATGAAAAACAAGTTTCTATAAATATTTTTGTACATATAAATCCTTTTCCTCTTTGATTTCTTTGCCCGGTGGCCATATTGCTGGATCAAATGATGGGTATAATTTAGTACATTTTGGGGCATGGTTCCAAATTATTTCTAGAATATTGTATTCATAGTTCCACTAGCAGTGTATCAGTGTACCTGTTTTTGCACATCCTCTTCAGCATTTATCATTTTCCTTTTTGTCTACTTAGTCCATTTTGATGGGTACGGTGTAATACTTCAGAGTTTATTTAGGTTATATTTCTGTAATTATAAGTTACTTGGAACATCTTTTCATAATGCTGTTGATAGCTTGAATTTCTTCCTCTGAAAACTGATGCCTATTCATATCCTTTGACCATTTGTCATTTAGGGGAATAGCTATTATTTCTAAAAATTTAACTCTGTTCCATTGTACATTTTAGAAATGAAAACTTTATCAGAGAAAATTGCTGCAAAGACCTTTCCCAGTTTCCTGCTTCATTTCTAGTTTTAATTGCATTGATTTTATTTGTACAAAAATTTTTTAGATTTTATATATCAAAATTACATTTCATGTCCTGAGAACTCCCCCATCTTTTTTTTTTTTTTTTGGCAACTCTTCTAAACATATTTCCACATTTATCATGCTGCACAAGAAAAACCAGATCAAAAGAGGAAAAATTAGAAAAAACAGGTAAGTAAACAACCATTAACAAAAAAGGTGAAAATGTTGTGTTGTGATCCACATTCAGTCCCTACAATCCTCTCTCTGGATGCAAATGGCTCTCTCCATCACTTGTCTATTGTAACTGGCCTGAATTATCTCATTGTTAAAAAGAGCCAAGTCCATCACAGCTGATCATTACATAATCTTGTTGCTGTGTACAATGTTCTCTTGGTTCTACTCACTTCATTTAGCATCAATTCATATAAATCTCCAGGGCCTTTCTGAAATCAACTTGCTTATCATTTCTTATAAAACAATAATATTCTATTACATTTATATATCATAACATTCAGCCATTCCCCAATTGATGGATGTCCATTCAGTTTCCAGTTCTTTGCCACTATAACTATTTTTGCACATGCGGGTTCCCTTCCTTTTTTTATGAAGTTGGGATACAGACCCAATAGACGCACTAGTGAATCAAAGGATACGTACAATACGATAGCCCTTTAGGAATAGTTCCATATTGCTCTCCAGAATAGTTGGATCAGTTTATAACTCCACTAAGAATGTATTAGTGTCCCAGTTTTCCTACATCCCCTCCAAAATTTATCATTTTTTCCTGTCTTAGCCAATCTGAGAGGTATGAAGTGGTACCTCAGAATAGTTTTAATTTGCATTTCTCTAATAGTGATTTAGAGCATTTTTCATATGACTAGAAATGGCTTTAATTTCTTCCTCTGAAAATTGTTTATATCCTTTGACCATTTATCAGTTGAGGAATGCTTGTATTCCTATAAATTTGAATCAATTCTATGTTTTAGAAATGAGGCTTTTGTCAGCAACACTCAATATAAATTTTCTCCCAGTTTTCTGCTTCGCTTCTTGGCTGCATTGGTTTGTACACAACCTTTTTCATTTAATATAATCAAAATGATCGATTTTACACTTCATAATGTTTTCTAGTTCTTCTTTGGCCATGAATTCCTTTCTTCTCCATAGATCTGAGAGATAAGTATTAATTTTTATTATATATTAGCCTTTTAAAAATCAATAAACAATGTTCCTCCAGTTATTTAGATCTATCTTATTTTTGTTTGTATAAAGATTATTTCATAATTGGGTTCATATTGTTCCTGTCTATGATTTGGCAGGTAGACTCCCAAGTATTTGATAGTTTGTAGTTTGTAGTTATTTTAAATTGAATTTCCCTTTTCTTGCTCAGCTTTTTTGGTAACTATACAGAAGTATTGATAATTTATGTGGATTTATTTTTATATGCTACAACTTTATTAAAGTTGTTATTTCAGTTAATTTCTTAGTTGACTCTGGAATTCTCCAAGTAAACCATTATGTAATCATCAAAAAGTGATAATTCCTTTTTACTTTTCACTTAGGTTTATTTATTTTCTTGTCTAATTGCTATAAATAGCATTTCTAACTTAATATTGAATAATAATGAGCATAATGAGCAGTCTGCTTTATATCTGATCATATTAGAAAGAGCATATCCCCATTACATGTAATGCTGGTTCTTGACATTTTAAGGAAAGCTTTGTTTATTCCTGTGCTTCCTAGTGTTGTGTGTGTGTTTTTTTAAAACAAGAATGGGTGTTGTATCTTGTAAAAGAATTTTTCTGCATCTATTATTATAATCATAGGATTTTTTCTGTTTTTCTTATTAACATAGTCAATTATGTTTAGTTTTCCTAAGATTAACTCAGCCTTGCATTCCTAGTATAAATCTAGCCTGGCTATAGTATATATAATATATAATTAAAAAATAATTCTTATAGGAACACTGGTCTTTTGTTTCTCCATTTTGCCTCTCCCTAGTTATGAAAAACCTATTTGTATAAAATAGCATTTATTTAGGGTCTGAAAGTGATAAATTGAGGACCCCCACAATTATAGTTTTACTGTATTTTTTATTTCTTATTTAACTTTTCCTTTAAGAATTTAGGTGCTATGTTATCTGGTACATTTTGTTCAATATTGATATTCATCATCTCTGGCACTTTTTGGAAAATATAACTTCCCTATTTATGTCTCTTAATTATGTTTATTTTTGTTGTTACTTTAAGATGATGATTGCTATTCCTGCCTTTTTGTTTTCTGCTAAAGCATAATAGATTCTGTTCTAGCCCCTTATTTTAACTTTTTGCATTTTTCTATTTCAAGTTACTTGCAAAATAGTATTGGATTCTTGTTTCTAATTCATTCTGCTATCCACTTTCATTTAATATGTGAATTCATCCCATTCATATTCACAATTATGATTGCTAATTGTGGGTTTCCTGCCCCACATTCTTTTATACTTTCTTTTTTTCCCCCCTCAATTCTTTTAAGTTTTTTGCTTCTGAGGAATTTATCTCTTCCTTTCCTTCCCTCTTATTCTCTTCTCTTCCATTCCTTTTATCTTATTCCCTCTTGTTGGGCAAGATAAATTTCCATGTATAAATATATGTTTGATTATGTATTTTTCCATCCTTTAATTTGTCCGGATTTGAATGAGATTCAGATGTTACCCACTCATCCTCTCTCTGCTTGAATATCCCACTTATGTGAGATAATGTTCTCTTTTCTTTTTTTTATTCTGTTTATTCTTCTTCCCCTCCTGTTCTTATAAGATCATTAAAACATAATAAGATTACTACCATACCCTCTGTCTAATTAGACTCACTCTATGATCCTGATCATGATAAAATCCTGAGGAACTACTTGTAGCATTTCCTCAACTAAGCATATAAACAGTTTGACTTTACTTGATTGAAATATTTTTTCCTTGACCTTTGAGGCTGCAAATTTTGGCTTTAAGACTCCTGGGTATTATCATTTTGGAGTTTTCTTTCAAGAGATAACCAATAGATTCTTTCAATTTCAACTTTGCCCTCTGAATCTAAAAGACCTAGGCAGTTTTATGATTTTTTGAAATATGTTTAGTTTTTTTTTTTTTTTTTCTGGCTTTCAGGGAGTTTTTCTACTTGACCAGTTTTCAAGGTCAGGTTTGTAATTTTTTTTGGCTATGAAATAGTTTTCTTCTCCTTCTCTTGCATTTTTTTTTTCCTGAGGCAATTGGGGTTAAGTGACTTGCCCAGGTCACACAGCTAGGAAGTGTTAAGTTTCTGAGGCCAGATATAAACTCAGATTTGTGCTCTCTTCACTGTACCATCTAGTTGCCCCTTCTTTTATTTTTAAAAACTGTTCATTCATTTCAGTTGTATCTGATTCTTTGTGATTCCATTTGGAGTTTTCTTGACAAAGATACTGAAATGGTATACTCTTTCCTGTCCAGCTCATTTTACAGATGAGGAAATGGAGGTAAACAGGATTAAATATTAAATAAATATTAAATAATTAAATATTAAAAAACAGGATCATATAGCAGGTTAATGTCTGAGACCAAATTCGAACTCAAGTATTCCTGACTCCAGGCCCAGCACTCTATCCCCTGCACCATCCAATTGCCCCGAAATAATTTTTAGCTCTCTCTTTAAAAGAAACAAACAAAAAAAATCCTATCCTCTGGCAGGAATTCTGGTTAATTTGTGTCCAGGTTATATTTTTCTTTGAGCCTTTGCTTTTAAATATTTTTGAGTCATTTTCTTCTTTCTGTGTTTGTATCTTGAGCTTCCTTATTGGTTTAAGAGCTTTTTATGATGGGATTCTTTTTTTGTTTGTTTACTCATTCTTTCAGCCTCCTCCTTGAGGCTATATGTTAGTGTTGGTGTCTCCATAATGCCGGAAGGAATATCTGACTTAACTTTCTCCTGATATTATTCTGCTGTTTTCACAGCTTAGGCTGGGGGCTTGCAAGCTTTCAGGCCCCCCAAAAGTGATTTGATAGGGGTGAAATTGCTTGCTGCTCTTCTGGTTTGAGGTTCTTGATCCAGGTTGGTGTCTGATGGCTTCTTCCTAGTTAGGAGTTTCAGTAGGTAGCTGCTTCTTTTAGCTACTGTTAGCTTACTTAAAGGCTCTGCAGGTCGGAATGACTGATCTTCAGGCCCCTCTTTGATCTGGGACTCTTATTTTTGTTCTGCTGCTACTTCCATCCTGGAGAAGAGGCTAGGATTGAGACCCTACTCTGTTCCTGGGATCAGGGCCACATTGCTAGTTTGCTTCTGGACTTGTTTCTTGCCTAGTCCAGAGGACTAGGATCATTCCTCTGTACAACTCTTAACTCCAGATTTCTTGTCACCTCAGTCCTACTAGAAAACTAGGCAGTAGGTGACCACACTGCTAGATGAAAACCTGGGAAGACAGCTAGGTGCCATGGTGAGTAGAGCACTGGCTTTGGGGTAAGACTTGAATTCAAATCCTGCCTTGAAGACTTTCTAGGTCTGTGATTTTGGGCAAATCACATAACCTCTCTCAGTCTGAGAGTCTCAGATAAATGGAAATAATAGCACTTACTTCCCTGAGGTATGAGGACCAAATGAGTTAATACTTGTTTTTTTTTTCCTTTTTTTTTTTTAATTAAAGCTTTTTATTTTCAAAACATATGCATAGATAATTTTTCAACATTGACCCCTGCAAAACCTTGTGTTCCAGATTTTCCTCTCTTCCCCCACCCTCTGTTCTAGATGGCAAGTAATCCAATATATGTTAAAACACGTTAAATCCAATATATGTATACATATTTATACAATTATCTTGCTGCACAAGGAAAATCAGATTAAAAAAGAAAGAAAACAAAATGCATGTAAACAACAACAAAAAGAATGGAAATGCTATGAGTGATCCCCACTCAGTTCCCACAGTTTTCTCTAGTGTGAATGGCTCTTTTCATCACAAGATCATTGGAACTGACCTCAATCATCTCATTGCTGGAAAGAATCACGCCCATCAGAATTGATCATTGTATAATCTTGCTGTTGCCATGTACAATGATCTCCTGGTTCTGCTTGTTTCATTTAGCATCAGTTCATGTAAGTCTCTCCAGACCCCTCTGAAATCATCTTGCTGATCGTTTCTTACAGAACAATAATATTCCATAACATTCATAAACCATAACTCATTCAGCCATTCCCCAAATGATGGGCAGCCATTCAATTTCCAGTTTCTTGCCACTACAAAAAGTGACTGCCACTTTTTTGCCAACATTTTTGCCCTTGTAGGTCCCTTTCTGAGGGAACTTGTAAGCTATTTTGAAACTTTAAAGTTCCATATAAATGTTCAACCCACTTTTCAAAAGATTTCTTTAATTGAAAGACTGGAGAAATGATGAGGTTTTCAATGCTAGGTGTGGTTATCAGAGGAATTGATAAAAATTAATCCCTTCAGCAAGCCAGAAAAAGACTCTGATAATGGAGATCAGTTTAATTCCTTCATCCCACCCTTTAACGGTAATTCCCTCAAAAATCCAAGTTAAATCAAGACCCTGAGGCTAAATTTTCCCTATAAAACAATTTAATGGCATTTGACTTTGTGGTCTCTTTGCCCTTTTCCCTTGCCACTTGGTATCTCCCCTAACTCCACTATGCTTCCCAACTTCTCACAGCTAATTACTTTTTTTTTTTTTAATTAAAGCTTATTTACACAACATATGCATGGGTTATTTTTCAACACTGATCCTTGCAAAACCTTTTGTTCCAAATTTTCCCCTCCTCCCCATAGCTAGTAAGTAGTCCAGTACATGTTAAATATGTTAAAATATGTTAAATCCGATATATATGTATATACACACATATTTATACAGTTATCTTGCTGCAAAAGAAAAATCAGATTAAGAAGGAAGAAAAAAAACCAGGGAAAGAAAACAAAATGCAAGCAAACAACAGAGTGAGTGAGAATGCTATGTTGTGTTCCACACTCAGTTCCCACAGGCCTCTCTCTGGGTGTAGAAGACTCTCTTCATCACTGAACAAGTGAAACTGGTTTGAATCATCTCATTGTTGGAGAGAGCCATGTCTGTCAGAATTGATTCTTGTATAATCTTGTTGTTGCCGGGTACAATGATCTCCTGGTTCTGCTCATTTCACTCAGCATCAGTTCATGTAAGTCTCTCTAGGCCTCTCTGAAATCCTCCTGCTGGTCATTTCTTACAGAACAATAATATTCCATAATATCATATACCACAATTTACCCAGCCATTCTCCAATTGATGGGCATCCATTCAATGTCCAGTTGCTAGCCACACTCAAGCAGGCCCCCACCTGCACACAAGCCCCCCCTCTCACTCTGCAGGCCCTCCAGCACTTCTACACAAGCCCTAGTGCTGCCACAAACATTTTTGCACATGTGCGTCCCTTTCCCTCCTTTAAGATCTCTTTGGGATATAAACCCAGTAGAAACACTGCTGGATCAGAGAGTATGCACAGTCTGATAACTTTTTGAGCATAGTTCCAAATTGCTCTCCACAATGGTTGGATTCATTCACAGTTCCACCAAGAAGGTATCCATCTAACTCATTCTTTTAAGGTGCTAAGTTCCTTCCAGGATTTAGCCTAACACACCTAAGGGCACGTTCCAACCTCATGGAATGCTCCCTTTCTACTGGGTGATTTTGAGTTCTACTGAGGAACTTGTCTTTAATATACTCTCCTATTTTATTTCATATTTACGACTCTATTGTTTCCTTTCATTTTGTCTGTAACCTAATTCCCCTAAATAAATCTACCTTTTGCCAAAAAAAATTTTTTTTTGGCAAAAAGAATAAGGAATTCTTTATTAGTACAGTTGTTGACGTTGGTCAGGAGACCCCGAATGGGACTCCAAAAGTTTGGGGTGACAGATTAGTGTCGTGAGGTGTCTCAAAAGAATTTGCCCAGGTGCCACCAATGGTCCTGAGGGGCAGATTGAGGGATGTAGATTTTTCACACATGTCTCTAGCCAGGAAGCTTGACTATACAGTACTTTGGTTACAAGTAGATAAGAGATAGAAAGTAGAGAGGAGATAGGAAGGAAATCAAGGTGGATTTTCATTTGAAAAAAATAAAATGTTTAAAAAAAAAAAAAAAGATTTTGTTTGGTCTCAGAAATGAACCAGAAAGCAGTAGATGGAAGTTGCAAAGAGGCAATCTGGGCCTGATGTTAGGGGAAACTTTGCCAGCAATGAGCTGTGCTAGGGTAGACTGGGCAGCCTTGAAGCCCTGGGTCCTGTCCTCTCCAGGAGCCTCTGGGTAGAGACCCACTGAGTGGACTGTTACTGAGGTGACTCCTTTCACAATGGTTGCTGCACTCCTGTACCTCTCTCAAACTCTTGCTCTTTTGGGGCAGCAAAACCCATCAACATGCCAAGGATATTTGCCCCGATTTGTAATTTTTGCCATTCTTCTGGTTGTGAGGCAGAGCATCTAAGTGGTTGTGCTTTCTGTATCCCCTTTATGAGTGATTCAACATGATATTAACTGGAAATTCCATGTTTTGTAGCCATTCAACATTAGCAAAATCTTGTTCTTAAAAGGAGAGGCCTTCATTTCTTTGTTTACAAATAAATTTTCCTTGATTTTTACATCTTGATAGTGATCCACGGATTCCTCCTCCTTCTCCTCCCAAATAGCCATGCTGTAGGACAAATAGTATTTTTTGCAGAAAAAAAATTCAGTATAAGAGATCAATTTGTTGAAAAAGAGAAAAAACTTTGCAGCTTGTGTCGGTCATAGGACTCTTCCCCTCTACCTAGGAGTGGACTGGGACTGTCTTAGCTTCAAGTAAATCCTGCTTGGTCTTCATAATTTTGTTACATTTACCCCTGAGGTTTTTTTTTTTTTTTTGGTGGTCTTGTTCTTGCCGGCCCTGTATAAAGTGTTTTCTTGGCTCTGCTCATTCTTTCTGCATCAGTTCTTGGGGATCTTTTCAGATTTCCTATTTGTTCCCCACTCTTTGCTATCACAAAAAGTGCTGTTATGATTATTTGGGAATAGATGGGCAATTTTTTCTTATCAATGGCTTTCTTTGGATATAAGCTCTCTGGGTGAATGGTGGGGGCTGCAATTCCACACGTGAGGATAAAACAAGTTGGTCAGTTTGTATGGAAAGTAGAGTGAAGTAATATAAGTCCCATAAGAGAGGCTGGAGGCGGCCTCTGAAAGGCTTTCAATGCCCAATGAGGAGTTTATGGGCGTGTGTGCAGGTGGGGGCCTGCTCGAGTTTGGCGGTGGGGTGCCCTGCCTTCCAGGAAAGAGCAAGGTCCTCGGCCCCTTGGAACGCTGCCCTGGCGGAGCAGCCCTTCTCCAGCGGGGTGTCAGAGCTGTAGCCCCTTCCCGTGCACCCGCAGCGGTCCGGCCAGGTGTCCCATACCTGGCCCCTCGGAGAGCCCCCAGGGCAGGCGGGGGTGGGGGTGGGGGTAGAGGAGGGACAGAGAGGACATGCGCGGTGGATCAGGAGATCCGGTCAGTGGCAGCAGGTTGTTGGCCAAAGGCGTGACCCTCCAGCCTCCACGGATGCTCTAGGGCTGTGCGACTTGAAGGTTTGCAGGCTCGGTGCTCTCCGAGACCCGTGGGCAGGCTCTGGCATTTCCTCTGCGACTCCCGCGAAAGCGCAACACTGATTGTGGGCAAGTGCCGCACCTGCCTCCTGCCCCTTCACCCCTGCCCCCTGCCCCCTGTGCTTTTTTTCCCTTGGGGTCCGGCTCCACCACGATCGGGATCCCCGCAGCCTCAGCGTACACGGTCACCCAGAGTGGGGCTCGCGGGAGGAGCTCTGGAAGGCAGCAGGCGTCAGCCACACCCTCGGTCACAGAGGATCACTCCCAAGGTCCAGCATCTTCCAGCCCCCAATCCTGACACCTTGCGGCGCAGGGTGGGAGGGAAGTCCCAGGCATCCAGGGCAAGGACCCCCAGCGAATGGGGCGGGGCCTGGGCCGTAAGTCCCGCCCTTCGGTGCGCGCTCTCGCTCGCCCCGCCCCTAATCCCGCCCCACGCTCCCGCCCCGCCGCCGCGGGCGCGCGCGTGTCAGGCGCCTCTGCAGCCGCCATTTTGGAGTGAGTCGGCCTGAACCCCGAGCCCGCGGCGGAGCCGGTGAGGCCTGCGGCGGCGGCGGCGGCAGCGGCGGCTGCAGGGGAGGAGGAGCCGCGGGCACCGCGGAGCGCCCGGAACCCGGCGCCGAGACTGAGGCGCAGGTAAGGGCGGGCCGGCGCGGAGGGGGGCGGGAGAGCGGCGGGCCCTCGCCCCCACCTGCCCCCTCTCGCGGCCGCCCCCGCGCCTGTCACCTCCCCCACGCGGCCACCTTGCCCTCCCTCCCTCGCTGCTTCCTCTCCCTCCCCACTCCGGGCCCAGCTCCGCTGCTGTCACCTCACCTGTTGCTGTCACCGACCCCCCTTCCGCCTGCGGGCGTCCCGGCCTGTCATTGCCCCTGCCCTTGTCTGGCCCCGCGGTCCCGGGCCTGCTGCCCCTGGCTCGTCCCCGCCCTCGGGGCGCCCCCTGTCACCGCCGCCCTGCCGCCTCTGTCCCTGTCACTGTCACGGCCATTGTTCCGCTTCCATTCCTGTTGTCACTGACCCCTGGAGGCTGTCCGGCCCCTGCCCCTCGGACCTCCTGCTCCTCCTCTTTGGGCCGCCTCCTGTGCTGTGCCCTGTCCCAATGCCCCTGCCCCCGTGCCCTGTCACTTCCCGCACCTTGCTCTGGGCACTGCCCAGCCCTGTGCCCTGCCACTGCCCCTGCCCTGGGCACTGCCATTTCTCTAGCCCTGTGTCCTGTCACTGCCCTTGCCCTGGGCACTGCCCAACCCTGTGCCCTGTCACTGCCCAGCCCTGTGCCCTGTCACTGCCCAGCCCTGTGCCCCGTCACTGCCCCTGCCCTGGGCACTGTCACTGCCCTTGCCCTGGGCACTGCCCAGCCCTGTGCCCTGTTACTGCCCAGCCCTGTGCCCTGCCACTGCCCCTGCCCTGGGCACTGCCATTTCTCTAGCCCTGTGCCCTGCCACTGCCCCTGCCCTGGGCACTGCCATTTCTCTAGCCCTGTGTCCTGTCACTGCCCTTGCCCTGGGCACTGCCCAACCCTGTGCCCTGTCACTGCCCAGCCCTGTGCCCTGTCACTGCCCAGCCCTGTGCCCCGTCACTGCCCCTGCCCTGGGCACTGTCACTGCCCCTGCCCTGTGCCCTGCCACTGCCCCTGCCCTGTGCCCTGTTACTGCCCAGCCCTGTGCCCTGTCACTGCCCCTGCCCTGGGCACTGCCATTTCTCTAGCCCTGTCTCCTGTCACTGTCCCAGCCCTGGGCATTGCCCAGCCCTGTGCCCTGTCACTGCCCAGCCATGTGCCCCATCACTGCCCCTGCCCTGTGCCCTGTCACTGCCCCTGCCCTGGGCACTGCCCAGCCCTGTGCCCTATCACTGCCCCTGCCCTGGGCACTGCCATTTCTCTAGCCCTGTCTCCTGTCACTGTCCCTGCCCTGTGCCCTGTCACTGCCCCTGCTCTGTGTCCTGTCACTGCCCCTGCCCTGGGCACTGCCCAGCCCTGTGTCCTGTCACTGCCCCTGCCCTGGGCACTGCCCAGCCCTGTGTCCTGTCACTGTCCCTGCTTTCCCCACCTGTCCGCAGTGGGCTGCGGTCACTTCCCTCTTCCCAGGCCTGTTGCTCCTTCCCCCACCTGCTTCCTTCTCCTTCTCAGGGCCCCTGGCTGCTCCAGCTCCTGCCGCCTGCCTCCTGGGTTGTGCCCCGGGCTCTCCCTTTCACTGGCCCTGTCGCTGCTCTCTTTCCCTCTCGTGGGCTGGATGCACAGACTGTCACTGACCTGGCCTTTGTCACCCATCCTTCCTCCTCCTCCCCAGGAGGTGTGTCCCACTGACCGCTTCTCCCCCGGGAACCAGCCGCTTTCTCCCCATTTTTACACCCCCTTTCTCAGCCGCTTTCTGCCTTTGAGGGAACAGGGCTTGGCTCCGTGTTACCACTGGGCTCTCCTCAGTCATTTTCCTCGTGACTTCAGGTGGTCCGGCTCTCCGGCTGTGCTTGGGGGGCAGGCCTCGGGCTCTCCGCCACCACTCCCAGGCCGGCCCCCTTCAGTCCAGTTCTCGTTGTCAGTGGCCACTCTGTGGCTTTTCCTTCTTCGGTGACCCCATTGATGATTCCTTTTGGACCCTGTTAGTCTCTTCCTCAAGGCCTACGAGTCCTTGACTGCATGAAAGACTTTGGTTTCCCTTGGATCTTTTATGCCTGGGCCCCTCCCTGAATTATTCCCCGCGTACCTTTGCTTTCTCAGGCTTCCCCATTTGATGTTTCTTTTCGCCAGAACCGTGTGTCTGCCGGAGACCCTCTTCCCTTCTCCCTGGTCTAGGCCGTTTGGGCTTC
Organism: Antechinus flavipes; assembly: GCF_016432865.1. Lineage (NCBI taxonomy): Eukaryota > Metazoa > Chordata > Mammalia > Dasyuromorphia > Dasyuridae > Antechinus > Antechinus flavipes. The sequence goes on along the minus strand of NC_067402.1, from coordinate 292,560,490 downwards.
CTTTGGTTTTATTGATGTTTTTCCTATTGACCCTCACCCGGACTCAATATGAATACTCGCCGAGGGACTCCTGAGGGAGGAGGGACTCTTGAGGGAGGAGGGACTAGTAAGCTGATGTCCCAAAGTGTATTAGGGGGATGATGATACTGGGGGACCCTGCCCTGGTCGGCCCGGATCTGAAGCAGCGATGTATTCATATCTAGCTATTGCATCTTCAGAAGTACAAGAATGAAGTCAGGAGACTCTGAGGGCTGGTGGCCACACTGATACAAGACCCAGGTTCATGCCCCGCTGTGGTGGAGAGGGAGGCAGGAAGACTAGTGGGTTCCAAACCTCTGGCGCCTTCTGGCTCCGAGACCCTGGACAAGTTATTACTGAGAGAATCAGTATCCTGGGTACCTGGATGTCCTAAGCCGTGGAAGGGATGCTAATCTCTCATCAGGGGTTCCTTTCCCTGATGACATCACATGTCTACAAGGGGAGAAATAGTGTCACTGAAGGAGCTGGAGATGTTTAGGAAAGAGATTTGGGGCAGTGGTGAGCATGATTGCTTTGGGAGGAAAATGCCCCATGGAAAAGGCAATGGCCTTGTTCCCCTTGGCTCTGCTAGTTTCTGGTTTGGCTTTACTGGTTGGTTTTTTTCTGAAGGCCATTTCAACTATTCCTGTGAACGCCTTTGCTTCCCCAGCTGAGAGGGGCCCGTTGCCTGTTCCTGGTTTACTTTTGTAAGCCTTTACCACCTCCTTCATTTTGTTTCTTTGGAGGCTGCATCATTACTAGTAGAAAACAGATTGCAGAATTCAGTTTTCAATCTGCCATTTACCATATATAACTTCAAGCAGATGTCATTTGTGAAATTTATATTAAAAGTATTTGGTTGAGAGAATTTTCCCCTTAAGTAGAAGCTGCTTAGACTAGATGGCCACGGAGGCCCCTTCCAGCTCTTGGGATTCTAGGATTCTAAGAGGCTTTCCAGTGTTTGCTGGTGGGGGTTGGTTAATCTTTGGTAAAATTTTGTGGAGGAAAAATGTCACAGTTTCAGGGCTTGTTTCCAAACTGTGTGTCTAAAGGCGGGCCAACTTTTGGTGCTTCTCTGGGAAGCATCCTGTTTCTGAAGTAGTGGTACTTGAAATGCTCAGGGGAATCCTCCCCTAAGACTCTCTTATCTGTAGGGTTTGCCTACATACAGATAAGGCTGTCAATGGTTTCTCCCTGAATTATTCCCCATGTACTTGGTACATGGGCTTGGTACTAGAAAGCTGTGCTTTCCCTAGTTGAGAGCATTATTCTTTTTTTCTTTTTGGGCCCCTATTGGCAGTCATGTAGCATATGGGTTTTTCATTTGGGGGCACATTTTATCAGTTTTGTTCATTTACTTTTAATTTTAGATTTGTTGGGCTAATAAGCTTTAGTTTCTTGGGTAATTTTCAAGAGTGGCATTTATTTTCATTGGTATATTTAGCACAGAAATGTCAAGTTCATCTTGGCTTTGCCCCTATCCTTCTTTACCCTGTAGAACTGATTTGGAAGAGTAAGGTGTAAGCAAATTGTTAGAGACTTTAATTAGTAAATGTGAAAAATGTTCTGAGAATGTAGTTAATGTTGAGGCTTTTTTCTTGTGATCCCATTTCAGCAATCTTAAAAACCAGTGCTTTTGGCAGGGTGATCAACAGAACCAGGGCAATATAGTGCCTTAGATTGATTGGTTTAAGGTAATGAAAATTTAGAATTATGATTTCCCCCCCCTCCAAAATACTTTTGTGAAAATCTTAATGTAGTATGAGAATAGCTTTTGCCTAATCTTTTCAGTCTGTTAAAATGTTCACAGTTTCATATTCATAATGCCTTAGAGATGTAGTTTAGTAGAATATTATTATTATATCATAAGAGGAGAAACTGAGGCAGAGAATAGATATGTAAATTATTCAAGGTCACATAGACTGTTAAGAATGGGACCAACATGGGATCCTGGTCTATCAATACCAACTTAGGTCTTCTGGCTCTTCAGTTCATTTGCGTGTATAAATTGTCATCTTGAGAAGATTTATTCCTAAAGAGAAGTGACCAAAATATCTGATCTGCTTGCCAACATACTACATCAGGAAGTCTTACTGAATTAAGAAATGTTGAGGAAAATGAGGGTGAAACCATTTTCTTTTCTCTATTTGTTATGCCACAGTTCTCTTTAACTGTTCTGACTCAGTTTCCCTGTCTCAGTTTCCTTAACTGTTCTGTCTCTGACCCAGTAAAACTAAGGATTATTTGCTCTCGGGTTATGAATTAGCAAGATAAAAGAGTAGATCTCCTGACTCTTTTAGGGATTTACAATATTCCTTTAGAATATTCCAAGATCAACCCATGATATCTTTACTTCTTTGTCTCTGGAATTTTTAGGTTTTATGGCTTCCCCTCCCTGATAAAAAAACTTTCCCTCCCTGTCTCTTCTTTGTCTCCAAAAAGGTATTTAAGAAGTTGGGGTTCCTCCATTCATGGCTGGAGAATGGCGTCTGGCAGCTGTATGCTGGACGCTGGATTCTTTGGGTCCTCCAGCCCTGGGACCAATATGGATTCCTTGGTCCCAGTATACTTATCTCTGTCTGACTGGATAATCTGAGACGAGAGTCCTGTCCAGTCAATCTTACTCTCCCATTAATAAAATATTAAAACCTCTCTAATCTCTCTCCTGCCTCAGTTTCTCCGGCATTACATATTTCTTCCCATAGACTTAGACTTGAGGTAAAAACCAAATAATATTCTGAAAAGTCTTTCCCCTTTTTTCCCCATCAAAAAAAAAGCATCTTGGAAGCACCATCAATCACCACATGCCTTAAAAATGAATCTTAAGGGTCTGGCTCCCTTGGTCTTTTTTGTTATCTTACTTTACATTGTAACACTCCAGGGTCTGTGTACCTGATTGGTAAGAGAACAGTTTTTGGAACTGAATTCTGTTTTCAGTAGATAAACTTGCACCCCAAGCAGAGCCAGCATGACTTTGGTAGAAGAGTTCATTTTAAATGGGGATCTGAGGAGCATTCTCTAAAATAGAGGCCCCCAAATAGCAAGATGCTACATTTCAGATTGACATGAGAATCCCAAGTACCTCCTCAAAGTGATTTTTGGTGAGGTAGCACTGTTCAAGCCTTCACCTTTGTGCCTCTTTGTTGGGGATGCAGAGGGCTCCTGTGCTCATTTCCCATAGCTATCTGCAAAGTGGCAGGGAGTGCTCATCCAGGCACCCAGGACAGGGGAACTTTGGGCCATACTAGCCTCTGTGCTGAGATCCTTCCTTCAGGCTACTTGTGGAACACCAGATCTCTAGAGATCCTGAAAGAATCTTCTGTGGAACATCTGGTGAGCAACCAAATGAAGTCTTCAGGCCTTCATGGTCCAGCTTATAACTGAAAAGATATCATATCATATAATATTATATATATTATATCTGTAATATACCTGACAAGTGGTCTTCCAGCTGCTGGGGAGGTTCCTTTGGTTCTTTCCCAACATTGAACCTCAGTTTACCTACCTGTACCTGGTTGTGTCTTCCAGAGCCAAACGGAATGAATCTCTTTTGCATAGTAGAACTCAATACCTGGATCTCTTCATTCCTTGGACTCTAGAGTCTTTTCATATCTGAATTAACCCTCCCCATCCCCATTTCCTTAAACCCTTTCTCATGTGACTTGGGCTCAAGAACCTTTACTGCCCTGGTTAGCCTCCCTGCAAGCTTTCAAGTTTATCAGTGTTCTGCCAGAGACAAGGCAGACTAGGAACTCTTATCTCTTTATTCCAGTCTCTCTTCATGCAGCCCAAGCTTATATTATTAGCCATTTTTGTTCTTGCCTTAGCCTACAGACCACTGCCATGACAGTGCTTCTTGCAGAGAAGCTGCCTACTATTTAGGCCTCTGCCATCTTATATTGGGAAAGCTGGTAAGATTCTACTTCATCTCTATTGAATTTTATCTAATTCAAGTCACACCTGAGATTTAGCCTTGCCTCAGATCTTATTAGTAATATGTTCTAACTTTGAGTAATTTCCAAATTTGATAAGTATGCCATCGAAATCTTTCTCCAAGTCAGGAATGAGGATTTGAGACATGAGGGCCAAACAGACATCCCTGAGGTCCTAGCCTCTAGGTTGACATTGAACTTTTTAAAAAATCACATTTTATTTTATTTTAAAGAAGCAAGTGAATTCTATAACGTAAAGAACAAGGTTGGTCCCAAAGAAGAGATGTGAGAAGATACCTCCCTCTTTTTTTTTTTTTTTTTTTTTTGTCAAGGCAATTGGGGTTAAGTGGTTAAGAGTCACACAGCTAGGAAGTGTTAAGTGTCTGAGAGCAGATTTGACCTCAGATCCTCTTGACCTCAGGGCTGGTGCTCTCTATCCACTGCCTCACCTAGCTGCCCCACCCCTCTATTTCTTTTTAAGAGATAGGTGGGTAATCCACTCTTGGAATTTCTTCCTGAAGCTTGCCCTTCAGCCAAATCTGAATCCCTTTAATCATGGTATCATCCAGTCTATATCTCTCCAGCTTGTCTACAAGCATCGCGGGAGAGGCCTTGCCAAATGCTTTGTTAAGATCTGGGTAAGCAAAGTTTGCAGCATCCCCTGGCTTAGCGGTTTGACAGGGAAATGAAGCCAGTCTGACCTGACTTGTTCTTAGTGAAGCTTCCTTGGCTGTTCAGAATCCCTGCTTCCCTTTCTAAATGTGCATTGATCATCTCTTCCTTTTGGACCAGACTTGTCATTTTATTGGTATTATTGAGTTCCTAGTAAGCAAAACTCCCTCTATTAATGCAAACTGTCAACTCTCCTGAAAGTCATAGTCTTGGAGACACTTAGGGACATTGAGAGGTTGAGTACAGTGGCAAAGGTAAGATTCTGAAGCCAAGTTTTCCTATCTTGCTCTTTTTCCATGGCATGCTGCTGCTCCACCTGTCTCTACAGATTCTTTCTAGCATTCCAGCAGATGACCCGGCCAAGCTTCCTAGCCTATAGTTTACTGATTTTAATCACTGCCCTCTGCCCTTGGAACTTTGCTGTTATCTACTCCTGAGTTCCTGTTCTTCATAGTTTTTCATACCGTCATCAATGGGGGCTCAGCTCTCTCAGTGTGCAAGGAGGTGGTTCACCTCGGCTAAGGTCCTGGAATTCTTCAGTGGCAGCCATCTACTTTCTTTTTGTCTCTTTACTTCTTTTGAGTATGAAATCTCATTTTGGCTCTCACATTTTCAGTGCAAAGGTCATTTTCTTTAGCAGAGAAACTGTAGAAGCAAAATGCATGTCCCAGTCACCCTGAGCAGCAGTCCCATCCCTTTTTTGATACTCCCTTTCATCCGACATAGCTTTCTAAAATATCCTGTTTTGTTGTCCTTAGCCATCATTCTGAGCCTTAGCATTCCTGACAATATCTGTAGAATCTTTCAAGGCTCTATCCACTCATCCTTTTGTTATCTGCTCTTGCTCTTGTGTTCTGTCTATATCTTTAAAAAGAAATCTAACTTGGTTGTTGAATTCCCTGTGCACTTCTCTTTGCCCCCTGACAGTTCAGACATGGGTTCCGTTCCACATCAGATGTTTCTCATCATGACTTCAGGGTCATTCTCAAGAGCATCTCCTCTCTCCTGGGCTTACTTGTCGGTGGCATCCAAACTAGCCTCCTTCTGAACTCTTTGAAATCAACTTCCCAAACCTAGAGTGTGATATACTCAGCTTGCTTCTCTGTCTCAAGTCTGAGTAGAAGTGTTACTTCCTCCAGGCCCACTCCAGCAAACGGAAGTCTGGTCTAGAACTTTTCCTTTGTGGATCCTTCACTTTGAAGGGTGTCATTATTATTAAGGCATGGGACAAGAGGCATTTTTAGGCATGGACAGCAGACAAGTGCTGTGCTAGGTGCTGGGGATGCAAAGAGAAAAGGAAACAGTTTCTGCCATCCAGGAGTTTACATTCTGTCAGGGAGTCAACATGTATACATATTGGAGATAGAAAAGTATGTTGATTCCATGTGGTTAGGAGGTCCTGATGGCTGAGGGTGACTCAGGAAAGGACTCCCGGCAAAGGGGAGGAAGGTACAGTACTAGAAAGTGGGATGTCATTTAGCAAGGACCATTTGGCCTGGATCTGGGTGTGGGTAGCAGGGAGGCAGGCTAGAGAGGGTTGAGAAAAGGCTTTCAATACCAAATAGAGAGCTCTGTATTTTATCCTCATGTTGAGTGTTATTAAAGCCACTGGAATTTTGTGAGAACGATGTTGAGAAATAAATATTCTTGGTTAAGAAATAAAATAGACCAGAGATTTCTGGGTAACTCAGATCCCTTGTGCCCATGTGCCATGAATGTTTTTCTTAGGTAGTGAGACATTGGGCTTGGGAAACATTAAGCTTACCCCAAATAATGAAGTGATTTATCCAGTCCTAGTGTAGTGGCCAGGATGAGCTGCTCGGCTTTTAGCATTACTGGGACTCCAGCAGATGTATCGATAATTGAAGTTCCCATCTGTCATTGCTATGCCATACTTTTGGATCAAGCTTGGGAGTTCTTGAATCTTCACCTGTTTCTTTTTATCCAGGTGGTATGTTTTGGAATGTGAAGGAAAGAGGCTATTCCTCTGGGGGTCCACTCTAGCTGGATGACTTTAGGCAAATCAATTAACCTCTCTCAGTCTCATTTCCTCCTCTGTAAATGGGGATAAAAATAATAGTTCTGCCTCAGAGTTAAAACATGAGGATCAGATGGGATGCTTTGTAAGGTGCTTCACAAACCTTAAAGTGCCATATAAAAATACTAACTCTCTTATACTAACAACTAATATTGCCATTATTGCATTTGTTTTTTCCTACATTTATTTTCAGTCAAACGTCATTCAGCCAGAATTATATGCTTATTATGTGTTAGGTAGGACTAAGTGGTGTAGGGGATAGAGCATCAGGCCTGGAGTCTTGAAGACTTGATTTCAAATTTGGCTTCAGACACTTCTTAGCTGTGTGACCCGGAACAAGTCACTTAATTTTGTTTGCCTCAGTTTCTTCATCTGTAAAATGAGTTAGAGAAGAAAATGGTAAACGATTTTAGTGTCTTTGCTTAGATAACCCCACGAAAAGAATTCAATAGGCTTTAATAACACTCAACATCAGGATCAAATACAAAAACAGAATATTGCTTTTTTTTTCTGGTTATACATGTGTCAGGTATTATACTAAGCACTGGGAATATCAAGAAAGGCAGAAATAATCTCTGTCCTCAAGGAGCTTCTATTCTAAGGATGCAGACAACTACATATGTTAAGATGCACACAGAAGAGAAGGAAAGTAACGTGAGAAGGGAAGGTGGCAGCATTCATCTAGGACAACCAGAAAAAGCTGCCTGGGGCTGGAAGGAAGCCAGGAAAGCTCTTGAAATGAAAGTTAGGGGAAGAACATGTCACATATGAGGGACTGCTGTTGCAAAGGCATGGAGGTAGGAAATGGAGTATTCTGGTTGAGGAACAGCAGGTAGGCTGATATAGGAGTAAAATCTAGAGTCTTAAAAGGAAAAAAAGCTCAGGTTATGAGGAGTTAAAATGATAATACAATATTAATAGGGAATCAAAGGAGCTCATTGAAGAAGTTTGGGGGGACGGCATGTTGCCGTGGTCAGACATACACTTTAGGTACCTGACTAGAGTTTAGACTGGCATGGGGAGAGACTTGAATGAGCAGGGAAACCAGGTGAGAAGCTGTGAGGTGAACTATGGCATTCTCTGTGAGGGCAGAGGAAGGCATGGATTTGCCAAGATTGCGGGAAGTAGAAGCAACGGGCTTTGGCAGCAGATTGGATGCACATGAGGGATGAGTGAGAGGGAGCACTTGAGAATGAGCCCTGGGTTGCCAGCCGCAGGCACTGGGAGGATGGGAAGGTAGGTAGCAAAAGAAGGCTTGGGAGGAAAGAGACAATATGCTCTGTTGTGGTTCTGTTGAGTTTGAGATGCTTGCCAGGACCTCTAGTTCATGGTCTCCAAGATGCATTTCATGCTGTGTGACTGTTGCTTAGGGATGGATAAAGAAGTTTCTGGGATCTTCTGCATAGAGAGGAGAATTGAGCTCCTGGGGGCTGACAAAGTCACCAAGAGGAAGAGTCTAGACTGAAAAGAAGAGGTTGTAGGACAGAGCCTGTGGGACATTTAGTTGGTGGATTTGACATGGATGAAGAAAAGGAGGAGAAGCAGGGGAGAGCCAGTCACAAAAGCCAGTTACAAAAGAAGATGGGCACCAGTATGCATCAGGATTGTAAGAGCCCTTGGGCTTGACCAAGAAGCTCATTGGGAGCTTCGGAAAGAGCAGTGCCAGCTGGAAACCTTGCAGAGGTTGATATGGGGGAAGATGAAGAGGAGGAAATAAAAGGATGAGCCCTTTAGGGGCTGGCCTAACCATGCCTCCTCCAATTTGGACTGAACCCAAGAGGAAAGATTTCCATGTACTCTTGTAGAACTTCATCTTCTTTGATTCAGCTTAATGCTCTTGCCTGGCTTTTTGGATCTTTTTAGATTCTAATTCTGTCCTTAGATTTAGATGCTGTTCCTTCCAGCTGTAGGTCAAGATGGACATGCAAGCTATGCCTTTTTTATTTTTATTTTATTTTAATCTTTTTCTCTGTTATTATTTTTATATTGCTTTTTTTTGGTTATACATGTACATTCATTTAAAAAAAATGCACATTTTCTTCTGAATTGTGTTGCAAGAGAAAAATCAAAACAACAGGGGAAAACTTTGAGAGAAAAAAAAACAGAAGAAAAAGAAAAATAAGTTTCTACAGTGCTCTCTCTGGATGCAGATGGCATTTTCTATCCAAAGTTTATTGAGATTGTCTTGGATTACTGAACTGCTGAGAAGAATCAAGTCATTCATAGTTGATCATGGCACAATCTTGCTATTATTTTGTACAATATATTTCTGGTTCTGCTTGTTTTGCTCAGCATCAGTTCGTGTAAATCTTTCCAGAGCTTTCAAAAATCAGCTTGTTCATTTTTTATAGAGCAATAATATCCCATTACTTTCACATACCATAACTTATTCAGCCATTCCTCAATTCATGGGCAGCTATGCCTTTTTAAAAAGGCATTAATAACATTTATCACTATTGGGCTAGGCAGAGGTCCCTGGTACTTCCCTTGGAGGTTTCTTGCTGCGTTGTCTCTTTTGGTTTTCCTCATATGAGTCACCAGAAGTGACTGGTGGGCATCTGTTTTACATGACTGAGAAGACTCTTTGTGGCATCTTAATTGCATCTCAATCCTGCCATCCACTAGGAAATCCAGACTGCCAGGATCACGCAGCTTTGGATTTCTACCCCAGGACTGAACTGTCCAGATCTGTGAGTGACTAACAAGTGAGGTCTGTTCTTTCTGTGTCTCAGCATCTGCCAGGAGCCCCAGTACTTGGGACATTTTGTTGTCTGCCCTACCTACTTTGCCCCAAGTTTTCCATTTCTTGCTCTGGGAACAGCAATTAAATTAATACATATGTTGCTATGGGAAAGGATGTGACAATTGCCTCCATATCTCTTCTATGCCTTCTTCCTGGCCACCACTCATAAGTATTATCTCTTCCGTTAGAATGTAAGCTCTTTGATCATAAAGGACAGAAAGGGACCCACATGTGCAAAAACGTTTGTGGCAGCCCTTTTTGTAGTGGCAAAAAACTGGAAACTGAGTGGATGCCCATCCCCCTTGGGAGTTGGAGAATGGCTGAATAAGTTATGATATATGAATGTTATGGAATATTATTGTTCTATAAGAAACTGTCAGCAGGATGATTTCAGAGAGCCTGGAGAGACTTACATGAATTGATGCTGAGTGAAATGAGCAAATCCAAGACATCATTGTACATGGTAACAACAAGATTATATGATGATCACTTCTGATGGATGTGGCTTTCTCCATAATGAGGTGATTCAGGCCAGTTTCAATGATCTTGTGATGGAGAGAGCCATCTGCACCCAGAGAGAGGACTGTGGGGACTGAGTGTGGATCACAACATAGTATTTTCACTCTTTTTGTTGTTGTTCACTTGCATTTTATTTTCTTTCTCATTTCTTTCCTTTTTGATCTGATTTTTCTTGTGCAGCATGATCATTGTGGAAATATGTGTAGAGGAATTGCACATGTTTAACATATATTGGATTGTTTGCCATCTGGGAGAGGTTTTGGGGAAAGGGAGGGAGAACAAAAATTTGGAATATAGGGTTTCGTCAGGGTGAATGTTGAGAATTATTCATATATTTAGAAAATAAAAAGCTTTAATTAAAAAAAATGAAAGCTCTTTGAGGGTAGAGATGGTTTCATCATCCACCCATCTCTCTGTCCATACTTCTGTATCAATCCATCCCTCCGTGCATCTCTCCATGTATCCATTCATTCCTCCATACCCTGAGAAGATAATAGACTTCCCTATTGCTGTTACCTTGTTCATAAACTGCTGCCTTTGTTTCCCCTAAACAAGAGAGTCTACAGCCATTATTTATTGCTCTTCAATTCTTCCTTTGATCCTTCTTGGATGCTCTTTCACCAAAAAGCTTAAGTGGCTACATTATTTCACTGGAGGTCAACTACTTCCTCCTCAGAACATCCAGTGCCCTTCTTGAGCCTCAAATTTGGTTTTTAGCTCTACCCCATGTAGACTTGGCTTCTTGCTTCACTTCCCTTCTGTGTGTGACATTTTTCCACTTTACAATTTCTTCACAAGGATCAATTTCTCCACCTCAGACCCTTTTTTCCCCCTACTGAAATCCCATTTCCATTTTTTTCCCTTTAGAAATAGCAATATTAATAATAATGCTTACAGTGTGCCAGGTACTGTACTGGTTTTTTTTTTTTTTAATTTTAATGCTTTCTTTTCCCCAATTACATATAAAAACAATTTTAACTTTTTTTAAAAAACAATTTTGAATTTCTAAATTGTCTTACTGCCCCTCTTCTCCCTCACTGAGAAGGCAAACTATATGATTAAATTTATACATTTGCAGTCATACAAAACATATTTCCATTTTAGTCATATTGTAAAAGAAAATTGAGACCAAAAAAAGCCCAATAAAATAAAGCAAAAAAAAAAAAAAGTATGCTTCAATTTACATTCAGATTCCATCAGTTCTTTGTTTGGAGGTGGTTAGCATCTTTCCTCATGAGTTCTTTGGAATTATCTTGGATCATTGTATTTGTGAGAAAAGCTAAGTCATTCACAGTTTATCATCATACAATATTGTTAATTAATATATGCAGTGTTCTGGTTCTGCTTACTTTGCTTTGCTTCAGTTCATGTCTTTCCAGGTTTTTCTGAAAGCATCCTGCTCATCATTTCTTATAGCATATCACCATATCACAACTTGTTCAACCATTCTCCAATTGATGGACATATTGTGTCAAGCATTTGACAAATAATTTCTCAATTGATCCTCTCAGGCAGCCTGGGAGGGATGTACTATTATGATTCCCATTTTACAGTTGAAACTGAGAGAAAAATAAAATGACTATCTCAGAAATACTTTTATTCCTGAATACTTTGAATGTGGAGAGAGTTCCTAGTATCCCTTCACCTTCTCCTCTTGGGAAAAAGACCAGCCTACTTGGAACCTAGATGGCAGCCATTTGGCTGTTACCAAAAGACAAATGTGGGAGAAAGTAGGACATTCAGTGCAAATTGCCTTAAAATTATCAGTGCTTCCCACACAGACTGAAGTTCTTTGCCTTGTTTTTTTGAACAATTTAACTTATAAGGACCTTGGATTGACATTTGGAGCTATTTCTTAACTCTTGATGTCCACAGTCTTTCCTTTCCCTTTTCTCACTAAGCTCTTGTTTTGCCAATTTGTTTTTATGACATTTTTTTTTGTCTTGCCATTTACATTCCCCCCACCCCCCAGGATTAAATCTGTATTCTTTGGTGCTCCATTTTTCTCAACTTATTCTCAGGTTTTTTTCCCCTAAGTTTCTCCCTCTTCCAAATTCACTTCTTAGCTTTCTTCAGAAGTCCAAACTTCTTAAGAGTTAATTTTATCGTTTCTTTCTCCTTTTTAAAAGAGATATCTCTTTTTTATATCATCTAGATTTCCCCCAGCATTCTTCCTTTTCTCAGAGAGCCATTCCTTGTAGCAAAAAATTTTTAAAGACAAAAATGAAAAAAAAAAAATCAGCTAAAACAATATCTGTAAAAATAAAAAAAACCCTGACATTATATGTAATTTGCAAAACTTTTTGAGTTCCATATTTTTCTCCCTCCCTCCTTCCTTCCTTCTTCCCCTAGACAGCAAATAATCTAATGTAAATTAAACATGTGCAGTTCTTTAAACATATTTCTACAATTATCATGCTGCACAAGAAAAATCAAAGAGGAAAAAAATGAAAGACAAAAAAAAGCAAGCAAACAACAACAAAGGTGCAAAAACTATGTTGTGATACAGACTCAATACCCACAGTCATGTAAATGTAGATGGCTCTCTCAATCACAAGTCTGTTGGAATTGGCCTGAATCATCTCACTGTTGAAAAGAGCCATGTCCATCATAGTTAATCATTCCATAATCTTGTTGTTGCAATATACAGACATTGTATGTAATATTCCACACTCGTGGACCTCCAACCTCTGAATAAGAGTAGGAAGAGTATCTCTTCTTTGGGGCCAGCTTGTTCTTTGTAATTTTGCAACATTATTTTCAGTTTTTGTTTGTTTGTTTAATTTGTGTGTGTGTGTGTGTGTGTGTGTGTGTGTGATTTTTTTCAGTTTCCATTGTTGTAGTCTTTTCTTTTTAGCTCTGCTGATTTAACTTTATATCAATTCTTCTCTGTGGCAGTTCCCAGCTTCACACATTTACTAGCTGTGTGATCCTGGGCAGATCACTTCATCACTCTATAGATAAACTATTGCCTATATCCATTATAGGATCATAAAGTTTAGACTAACAGCAAGTGGATAACCAGGGTGAGAAGATAATAAGAGAGCAGCTAACTGCTGTGGTTGAGTTCCAAGTCCCCTGTCCCAGAAGTATGACCTTATTGGTAATGAAAGAATCTTTGGAAGTGACTGTAGCTTTGTCAGAGGTTGTCAGAAGGCTGTGGATGATGAAAGCCTGCTATTGGAGAAGAAAGGCAGATGTTACCTTGGGTTTCAACAAGGAGATGACACTCAAGGTCATTGAGCTTGATTTTGTTCTGGACTGCATTTAGAAGTTATTTAAGGGATGACTAGTGAGCCTCTAGAAAAGGGAGCAATGAATGCCATGGGCTGCCTAACTTCACCAAGAATATCAATTCTTCTCTGTGGCAGTTCCCAGCTTCACACATTTACTAGCTGTGTGACCCTGGGCAGATCACTTCATCACTCTATAGATAAACTATTGCTTATATCCATTATAGGATCATAAAGTTTAGACTAACAGCAAGTGGATAACCAGGGTAAGACGATAATAAGAGAGCAGCTAATTGCTGTGCTATTTTGTCAGACTAACTTTTTGTTCTTTTGGGACAGGATTAGTTGGCTCTTAATTCAAGGAATACTCATCGTGAATCTGGTTTTCCTGTTTTTTAGTGGAACATTTGATAAACTCTGTCATGCTCTTCTAGTGAAGAGATTAGAAGAGGTATGGACTGGGTGATAATATGGTGGATAATTAATAACTGAGGAAACAACTTGAATTTTATGATATATTAGTGAAGTAGTCATCCACACTCATTTGTCATTTTAATCCTCACAACAACCCTGGGAAGTAGGATTTACTGTTATTATTTTCTTCTTTAAGATCAGGAAATCGAAGTAAACAGAAACTTACATTTCTGAGACTGGAATATAATTTGGATTTCTTCACATAGATAATTGAGATTGATTTGAAACTGGTAAATGACTGGACTCATAAAAAGAAGCCATGAATTTTAGATATCTATTTGTAAGGATGTTTCCAGTGGAATATACCCTAGGGATTTGCATGTGGCCTTGGGCTGTTTAACATTTGTATCAGTACATTTTATGAAGATGTGATAGTCTGAATATCATATTTGCAGATTACACAGAGCTGGGAAGAGTAGCTACCTTGATAACTATACTATTACATCTTTATAAAATGTACTGATACCAATGCTATTTAGCCCTGGGCCAGGCAAAAATCTCTGGAATATCTCTACTGGGATTTCATGACGATCTTGACAGCTTAGAACACTGGGCCAAATTGAACAAAATAGAATTTAATGAACTTAAAGTATTTCATTTGAATTAAAAAATTCAACTTCATTAGGTCAGAGAAGGATGGCTAGATAGCAGTTTATTTAAAAAATATCATGGGGTCAGTCAGATATGATCTAATGTGCTTTTTGGCTACATTGAAAAGTATGTCTTCTAGGAATTAGGAGATGAGAGCCCTGCTTTACTTCTCCTGGGTCAAAACCTGTGTGGAATCCCATGTTCATTTTTGGACACCGTAGCTTAGGAATTATATTGGCTCTGCCTAGAGGTTTTTCAGAGGGGATCAACCAGATGAAGATGAATCTTGAATTTAAGTCAGTTGAACGAAAAGGGAGTATGTAGTCCCTAGGTATGTAGAGAACACAGGAATCACAGGAGAGAGTGTGTTCAGGTACTTGAAGAAAGCAGAGCAGACTTGTTCTAGAATGGGGAGCAGTATATGGATTGAGGCAAATTGAGATTTGAAGTTAAGAAAGACTTCTTCAAGCTTTCCAGAGGGACAACAAGCTGCTGAAGGAAGTAGTTGGTCCACCGTGCTGGATGTCTTCAAGTGGAGGTAGGGCTACCAATTGTTAGGGAGCTTAATGTGAGATTCTTCTTCAGTTATGGGTTGGATTGGATGCACCTTTAATTTCAAATTATTCTCCATAGAGCACAGTAGCATCAGTCAGTTTTTATGTTTTCTAATAGAAAAAAAAGATCTTGAAGGCAAGTTTTGATGAAGAAGAAATTAGGAAAGTGGATTGTTTCAGGTAGGTCTAGGTATAGTATTGAAGTGTGAAAGGCTTAGGCTACTCAGAGATATCAGGAAGGAGGTTGACTTATGTTACTTAATTTTATACTTAATAACTGCTATTAAAAGAACTAATGAAATAAATATTCAACTCAAGGGGCAGAATCTTACATATTGTCCTCTCCATCTCTCACCCCCTGCCAACCCTTATTGAAATGAGGTAGAATATTTAATAAATAGCAAACAATAACTTTGAGCACAGTCTTCCCCCTTCCAGGGTGATCTTTACCATCTTTGGCCTTGTTTTCTAAAATTTATAAATTAAAAAAATTATAATCTTAATAGAAACAAAAATAATCAAACTCATGAAACTAGGGCAGATTTTTCCCTTAAATCTCATTTTTAACAAATTCCATTCATCAAGCATTTATGACACACCTACTGCGTACAGAACAAGTAGTTATATATGTGCCAGACCCAGAGAACCTGGAAACAGCTCTTTCCATCCTTGGCGCTTAGATGTTCTCTTTAGGGAATAATGGTCTTTGATAGCTAAATTAATAACAATGTAATTTAAGGGAAGAGAAGGTTAATCACTAGGAGAGGCTTTTCGTGGATATTAGCAGATGAGCTGAGGATTCCAATGGGGAAAGTGAGGGAGTGTATTCCAGTCACAGGGACAGCCTGTGCTAAGGTATGGAGGTCAAAGTGAAAAGGCTGAGCTCAGGAAACTAGCAGCACAGAAAATGCTTGAGAAGTGATGGGAGTGAAATGTAAACTCTTCTGCTGAGACCTTGCTCTGAAGGACTGGAACTAAGTTAGATCGTTATTCTGTGCCCTGCAGAAATGGGTGCAGAGAAGGCTCCTTCACTGGCATGGAGCTGGTGTGCCCGCAGACGTAGAAGGGACTATGAAGTCCGGGCCTTCCCATTTCCCTTCACCCCAACTCTCTCACGCTTGAACTCTTCAATCAGATTTTTTTTAACTAAGGCACAATCTCCAAAGTGCTCCACTCCAGGAGCCATGGCCCAGGCCCCATGTGCTTCCCTAAGCACAAGACCTGCTTGGGGGAGGGATTCTGCTACTTCCGGACTCAATAATGGGGCCTCTAAGGGGCGCCAGAGCCCTTGGGGTTCACTAGCTGGGTGATCTTCGTTTGTTCATCTGTAAAATAAGAATGCTCAATGTGCAACTTCCTGGGGTGCTTATGAGGATCCATGAGATCATATTGGTACATGCCTTAAAGCACCCCACAAATATTCCCTCAACTTGTTACTTATCCTATGACTGTGCACATAAGCTACTCTGAACCTCTGTTTCCTCCTTGGGAAGGAAGTGGGGGAGGATAATTGAACTTGGCCTTTATTTCCAAGTAACATTGTGAGCAAAGTCTTTTGTAAATCCCAAAGCACTTTGTAAGTATGATTTCTTATTTCCACAGTTGTCATCATTACATCTTATTAGAGAAATAGGTATCAGACAGAATTTCCCCAGCATTCTAGGGCATCTTCCAAGGCAAAAATATGGAAGCTTATTCTTTTAATTGGTTTTACCTTGACTTTGTTACCATTTTGAGCTTTTGAGTCTCATTGGAGCTTGGAGTAACAGTATTGCTATTAAGCCATTCTCTCCATTGGACATTATATCATACTTGAGCATTTGGCTGTTATTGCTGACTGAAATCCTTTCTGTCAAATGAAAGTTTTTGTAAAATTCTTCCTGGACTGTTTTCTTTTCCTCAGAAGAGTTATGATTTTGTTTTGGAGGCTCCTTGAGACTAATTTCTGCCATTTTCCATTCCTTTTTTTCTGGAGTGTGAGCAAGAATTGGTCTTCAGAGATGGGGAGCTTTCAAAGAGCAAACACACAGAAAACACACAAAATGCCAGCCACATGTGACTGAAGAAAAGCTTGGAGTACAAGCTGGGGGTCTTTGACCCTTTCAGGGACGGTTTGGTCCCAGTTGATTAGATTTGGAGAGAACATGGCTTTTTGACAACAGACAAAGGAAATCTCTATTTTGCTTCTTGAAGCCTTTTCATTTCTTCAGTTCAACAAGCACAGATCAAGGACCTAATTAATGAATTAAGGGCAGACACTGTGGTTAACAGAGGGGTTGCAAAAATAGAACAGTTCCTGTCCACAAGGAACTTCTATTTTAGGGGGGTGGGGGAGGGAGGAGGAAGCAAGATGTTTGGGCAAATGCCGTACAAAGTGACTTCAGAGGAGGTGGGTGCTAGCACCTAGGATGGTCCAGTTGGATTTCCTCTGGGAGCTGAGCTTGGAAGTTAACTTTGCAGTCAGGGTCCTAACAAGTCAGAGGTGGATTGGTGTGGACATGAAAGGGAATAGACTCGGCTGTTCTGTCTGTTGGTGAGCCAGGGGCGACGGAATCATGACAGCATAGTACTGGAAAGGTTCCCTCAGAAGGTTCCTGTACCTGGCTCCTGGGCCGTGTTTCCCTCACACAAGGCATTTGCTGGATGGCTCAGGCATTCTGTTGTTGGCTGTGTTCTAGTGGTCTTCAGGTGTTTGATGTTTTTTTGTTGCAATTCGGTCTGCGTGCATTCTGGGTCTCAGCTTACTCATTTTGCACACAAATTTTGATGAGATAAATGACACCATTTGTCAGGGACAATGACTTTAACAGGATGAGAAGAAACCATTTGCCTCATTTTTCAGACTCACAGAGACATAATTATTTTAAAGAAATGGGTAACATTTACCATTTGGACCCCAGGGAAGGAGATTTCCCGAGCTGCTTGATCTTTGGAAAGATTGGCTAAGAGAAATCCTAGTGGAGTGGAACAGCCAGAGAAGCTGAATATGAATCTCAGCTCAGCCCCTGGCTTACTTTAACCAGAAAAGAGGCTTCGTAGGACTTAAAAGCGACCAAAAAGATACTTCATCACATGATTTAGAAGAAAGGGCTTTGCCAACCTTCAAGTATGACATAAAGATAAGCTTTATTGCTCCTTTCAACCATTTCCAAATAAATCATTCATTTAGTTGCTTGACTAGTCTGCAAGTCAAGTCAAGCAACATTTATTAAATTCCTATTATATGCTAAGTTTTGTGTCAGCCTTAGTCAGATATAAAGGTAAAACAAAACTAATCCTTGCTCTCCAGAAGGTGTCCTGCCTCTTTCTTCTCAAGTGGGGCAGCTTTGGGCCTGTGGCTCTGGTGCTCCCCAGAAAGGAGGGATCCTGTCCTGTATAACACAAGAGCAGTTGATGTTACTTGCCCTCTTTTCCCCACTGTCCAGGCAACCTGGTAACCATGGCTCCATCCCTATTGATGAGTTTCTTTTGGGTCTTCCATCTTTTGAAAGACAGTCTGCCTTTATTCCTCTCTTGGCCCTGTTCCTGATTTTCTCAACTGAAACCTTGCCTGCTTTCATTAGTATGAAAGCATTCCTTCCTTGAGAGCAAGAATTTTCTTTCTTTTTGCTTGTTAGTATATCCCTGGTACTTAGGGCAGTGCCTGATGCATAGTAAAGGCTTAATAAATGCATATTTCATTCAAAATGAGCACAAATAATAATGCTACTAGAAATGTAAAGTGTCACTCAAATACTGGCATGTCAGGCTATGTTTTATTCTGTCAGGAGACATTATTGAGGTGAATAGGGCTATGTTACTGATGGAGCAAATTAAGATATATGATTATAGTTTTGAAAGTTTATTTGTATGTGCTTTCTTATTTTGAGCTATTAGAAAATTACATTTTCTGTTGAAGTCTGAGTGTACCCTACTTAGAGGCCTTTTTTGCTGATTCTGTCTTTTCAAGTTGAAAAGAAAAGTTGAGAGTTTGATCTGAATGCTACTGAAATTTCAGACTGTCTCTCTTGAATTGGTTCTATCTCCACCTGAGCTTGACCACTTTGGGGATTAACTTTAGCTCAAAAAACAAAATTATGCTTTAGGTACAATCCTGAATGGGGCAATAAATAGAACATGACTTCCAAATACAGCATCTGCCTCTGAGTATCATTATTATTTTTATTTTTTCCATTGATCAGAGGAGAAATGAGAAATAAGGTCAGCAGAAAGAAAATTTAAGAACAGTGGTGTTGACCTTTTTGTGCAATACTCCAGAGGGAAAAATGTTTAGCTATGACTCTAGATTCACTTTCCTAGGGTAAGACTGGCCACATTAGGGTCCTAGGGCGCCTCAAGGATACTGTAATGCCATTGGTTCAAGTCTCCATTTCTTCCCACTTTTTTTTTTCCCTTAAAAATGTATTTATTTTTAATGCGCGTTGCTTTATGAACCATGTTGGGAGAGAAAAATTGGAACAAAAGGGAAAAACCATGGAAGAGATAAACAGAAAAAAGAAGTGAACATAACATGTGTTGATTTACATTCAGTCTCCTTAGTTCTTTTTCTGGATGCAGATGGCATGTTCTATTCAAAGTCTATTGGAATTGCCTTGGATCACTGAACCACTGAGAAGAACTAAGGCTTTCATAATTGATCATCTCACATTCCTGCTGTCATTGTGTACAATGTATTCTTGGTTCTGCTTGTTTTCCTCAGTGTCAGTTTGTGTAAGTCTTGCCAGGCCTTTCTAAAATCAGCTAGTTCATTTTTTTATAGAACAATAACATTCTATTACATTCATGTATCACAGCTTATTCGGTCATTTCCCAGTTGATGGGTATCTACTCATTTTCCAATTCTTTGATACACAAAAAGAGCTGCTACAAACATTTTTGTACATGTAGATGCTTTTCCCTTCTTTATGATTTCCTTGGGATACAGTTCCCACTTTACTCACTAGTGATTAGCCTACCAGTTTCATTGTTAAGCCATTAACAATCATAGCTTTAACAGAGCATTATTTACTATGAAAAGAGTGATCACAAATATGTTTCCTCATACCTGGGGCTCACTGGCCCCTTTCTCCTCTCAGTCCCTGGGGAGAGTGGGTTCAGACTTAGAGCAGTTTCTCTAGAGAGGTTCTCAGGCCTGGTAGTGTGTGCTGAGCTGGGTGGATGGACAAGTTTGCCTCTGCTGCTGCTGGCTAGCAGCTCGGTTCTCACTGTTCTATCTCTGGCAAATCCCAGCTTAGTCTCTGGGCCCTTCTCATTCCAAAGGAAACACCTACTAAGTGCTTAGGATACAGAAAGAAGCAATAAACTCCTGGGGCTCTGTGTCACCTCTTGAGTCAAATATAAAATGCTCTGTTTGACTTAATGTCCCTTTCTAGCCTACCCCACTCCTGCCTTCCCAGTCTTCTTACACTCTACTCTCCCCTACAGACTCTTCCATCCAGTGCTATGAATAAGACATTCCATCTCTCAGCTTTTTTCTTGTATTTTAGTTCTTTTGTAGCTTTTGAGTACCTGTTACTTGGCCAGGCTCTTGTCTCACTCTCATCCCTTCTAACTGTAATTAATATTGCTAGAATCACCGATTTGATACACAAAATATATTGTGGATCTGTGGCTCCTTCATGTGGAGCCTGGGAGGGATGAGAGTGCATGACCATGAAAAGCCTAGCACTGGTCATCCCTCCCTTCTGGGTCTGGGATGCCTGGGGAGGTGGGGATCTGTCAGACTTTTAGATTGAGATAGGGAGTGTAGGAGGTGTCACCACAGTAGCTGCGGAGGTAGGTAAGTAGATAACTAGATAGCACTTGCTGTGTGCTAGGCATTGTACTAAGTGCTGGAGATACAAATGTGAGCAAATATGGGGAAGAATATTTAAACACATAAAGGAGATGATCACAGAGGTGGCCCAGAAGTTCTGTGCTGGCCTGATCCTAGCCAGATGAGTAAGGTCAAAGCTGGCCTAGCAAAGTCCTCACTGGTTCCAGGGGCAGAGTCCAACTTTTGGTGGAGAAGGAGGTGGAGGGGTGACCTGATATTGCACCAGTTGTGAGAAGGTCAGATGAGGAGAGACATTGATTTGGGAGAATTTCTGTGAGTCAAAGACTTCATCCATTGGTCTCATCCATTGTTCAGACTGACTTTGCTTTTTTGGGAATGAACCTGGGCTAATCAAATTGCAACCATGTTCTTTTTTTTTTTTTTTTTTTTAATAACTCATGTTCTTAACAAGAGTGTTTTTTATGCCATCATATGTAATAATAATAATAATGCTCCATTACATTCATACACCATAATTTATTCAGCCATTCCCCAACTGATGGGCATCCACTCAATTTCCAGTTCCTTGCCACTATGAAAGGGCTACCACAAACATTTTGCACATTTTGCACGGGTCCTGCTCCCTCCTTTATGATCTCTTTGGGATACAGGCCCAGTAGAGACATTGCTGGATCATATGTACAGTTTGATAATCCTTTGGGCATAGTTCTATATTGCTTTCCAGAATGGTTGAATCAGTTCAGAACTCCACTAACAATGTATTAATGTCCCAGGTTTCTCATATCCTTTCCAATTTTTATTACTGTCTTTTCCTGTCATCTTCGCCAATCTGAGAGGTATGAAGTGGTTTCAGAATTATCTTAATTTGCATTTCTCCACTCAATAACGATTAGAGAATTTTTTCATATGATTAAAAATGGTTTTAATTTCTTTATCTAAAAATTGGCTGTTCATATCCTTTGAACATGTATCAGTTGGGGAATGATTTGTTTTATAAAATTTGCCTGTCTGTATTTTTGACTCATAGAATCACAGAATATCAGAGTTTGAAGGGAGCTCAAAAGCCATCTAGTCCAACCTGTAAGTCCACAAAAATCCCCTCTACAACATGCCTGACAGTGGCTGGGCTACTCTCATTTATCTTTGCAAGGTGGTGGTGAATGAAAGAAGTGTCACAGGATTGGGGAAGAGCAAATGCCCTGCTCTTCCAAAAAGAAAAGCGAATGGAATAGGCCAGTGAGTGTGACTTCAATTCCTTGCCAAATGCTATTAGACGAATGACTAATTCACCCCTAAATCATAAAGTAATCTTGTTGGTTCCACCATGAGTTAGATTGACAGGATAATTTACCTTGTGGCAGAACTAGCTGATAAAAGCATTCTTCCAGACTCACACCTTCTGCTTGTGGAAGGGATTGGGGGGTCGGGGGGAACAACAGATAGACAGATACACACAGAGATAGCTACAGAGACAGAGAGTCAGAAGTGACAGAGAGAAAAAGAGAGAGAGGAGGGAAAGAGAATGAGATTCTCTCTCTCACACACACACACACACACACACAGAGTCAGTCCAGTTTGGTTAGGGAGGTATAAAGCAGGTCTAGTGGCTGGATTCTTTAAGCATAAGCATTTATGATTCTTTTGTCACTGTGGAAGGGTGGACTGTTCTAGGGGTGATTGGCCACGGCTCTGTCCTGGGCCCCAGGCTGCTGTTTAACCTCTTTATCTTTATTGATGACTTGGAGAAAGGTCTGGAGGGTCTGCTCATCAAATTTGCAGATAGCCAGAAGCTGGGAATGAGAGCTGATGCACTGGATAACTTGAGTCAGGGCCCACAATCTCATCTTGACAGGTGAGATCCCTGGACTGCATTGAACAGCATGGAATTGAAGAGGAACAGGTGTAAATAAATGCTTATGGACTTGGGATAAAAACAGTAGATTCACAAGTAAAAGTTGGAGGAGGTGTGACTAGAGAGCAGAGTTTCTGGGCAGGAGGGGTTAGTGGCTTGTGAACTGAGTATGATTCAGTGTGGTCGGATCTTGGGCTGCCCTAAAGTACTGAGGGAAAGAGATGACATTCAATAGTAAATAGTTATTAAGCACCTGCCATGGGCCTGGCACTAGGCCAAGTGCCTTGAATGCAGAAAAGACAGTCCCTGCTGGAAAGAAGCTTATGGTCCATTGGGGGGAGAAGACCCACAAAAGGAGGTTGGAGAGGAAAGGGGAGGCTGGAGAAGTGAGTCTGAGAAGGCCTAGAGGAGGGCAGCCAGAGAGAAGTGAGTTGGGGGAGCTGCGATCTCTTAAGTGGAGGCTGAATTCATGGCCCCACCTGCCAGGCCAGGGGCAGAGGGTGGTGATGAGGGAGGGGCTTACAAGTACTAAGGTCTAATAAGGAGCTGGGGGGGGGGGTCGGTTTCAGGATCCCCAGGTGGTACTCAATGAGAAGTGGGGAGTCCAGGAGTGGCTGCTGAATTCTTATAGGTGCTGATAATAAGGACCTGGAGGGGTAGTCAGGAAGAGATCCTGATGGGGTGCAATCTGGTGAGAAGTGCGGAATGATAATCCCACTGTCTTTTCTGGGGTTAAGTTATACCTAAGAGTTTTGTAGTTAGCTTGTGGTGCCTCAGTGTCCAGGGAAGGGCAGTCATGGTGGGGAAGGGTACCTTGTTCTTGTATTCATATCTTATTGTTCCTTGCAGTCAAAGAAACTAGTGATAATTAGACTGGAGAAGAGAAGGTGGGAGATATGGCAGGTGTCTTCAAAGGCTGTTATATGTAAGAGAGATTAGGTATATCATCCTGATGTCAGGGGCCAGATTAGGAGCAGTGTTTGGAGATACAGTAAGGTAGATGTAGGTTTGATACAACAGAAGTGCTTCCTAACAATTAGAGTGGAAGTGTGGAATGGATGTCTTGGCGGGGGAGGCATCTCAAAAGAGATGATAAATGTAAAGAACTTTGTAAATCTGAAAGCATTAGAGAGATGGTGTGTTCTCTCCCCCTCCCTCCTATCTTTCCCCTCTCTCACCCCTTCATTCCCTCTTTCTCTTGCATTCCCTTTCGCTTGAGTTCTTGAAGCAAGAGCAGGATGACCATTTATTAGCGACATTGTTGATTTTTTTTTAGAGATACCACTTGACCTGAATGGTTCTTAAAGTTCTTTCTGCCTCTGAGATCTTGTGGCTTTATGAAGTGGTCACCCTTCCTTCACTGGAAGATCTCACAGTTAAGGAGAACTCTTTACCTTCCCAGATTTGGAGTTTGACAATAGTTCAACAGTTTATCCTTACGGTTCCTTAGAAGTAGTCGTTCCACCTGTTGTTAAAACTTCTGGGCATGGGGTTTATTTCATTAGTTAAAGATTGCTTGTGTCAAACTTAAATGTTTTTTCCTTTTTGTTTTTCAGTCAAGGAGGTTGGAGAGAAATCTTTCACTGAGTGAATGAATACTCTCACAAAATCACCCAAATGTTCCTTTGCCTGAGGACAGGATTTCATCTTTGAAACAAGAAGTTTCTCCGGAAGGTACGAGAAGTCCCTTAGCCTTCCATGATTAGCTGTCTTGTTGTACATATCTCACCTGCCAGGACCCTGGCATGTCAGGCCCTTGGCAGTGCTGCTGCCTATACCAATGATATTTTGGAAGATTACAGCTAGATTGGTGTCTTTTTGGCCGTGTTGGGCTTGATCCTATGAAACACTGACTATCTTGGAGAGGCAGCAGAGTGTGGTGGCTCCTTGGCCTTGGAAGAATTGCTTTGGATGTCTCGGGTCAGCTAGGACATGGAGCCACTTCACTCTCCTGAGCTCCCCTTCCTCAACCTTGTTTTGCCGAATTCATGGTGCTGTTCAGAGGAAAGTACTCGGCAAGTCTTAAAGTGCTTCAGGAGGAGGAATCAGGGCTATTTACCTCACTCAGTGTTGTTTAGTCCAGTTTGTGAATTTGACTTATGGCTTATTATTGTAGGTATCTGAAAACCCTGATTAATAATTAAAGATATGTTGGTAAACTGAGGTGAGGCTGAGGCAGCTTCTGGCTGGGCAAGCTTCAAAGCAGCCTGGGTGGTGTTCTAGTGGGGCATTTGGAATCATAGGCCTTTTTCTCCTTTATTTTTTCCCCCTACCCAAACAATTAATTTCCAGGAAGGTAGAACCAGAAAGTTAGTTAAACAACATTCATTTATTAAGATGGGTATGCAAAGGAGAAGCAAAAACAACCCTTGTCCTCTAGGAGCTTACACTCTAATGGGAGAGGCGCCATGTGCATACCTTTGTACATGCAAGACACTTAGGGAGAGTAGATAACAGGTAATTTCAGAGAAAAGAGGTGCTTCTAACATTGAAGGGCCTGGGAAAAGCTTCTTGTGTGTCATATATGGCATTTGGGCCAGATTTTGAAGGAAGGAGGCAGAGTGAATGATAGAACTCTAGGCATGGGGTCCACAGGGCAGAGGTGAGAAAAGGATGGGAGGAGAGAAAAGGATAATGCTTATGTTACCACGGGAGGCTCATGGAAAGCTCATGGACCTGAATTGGTGTGGACTTGGGCAATGAGGAATCTATTATCACCTCATTTTTGAGCTTAGACCAGATCTTATTTGGCTATTTGTGACCTGCCTACTTGCTTCATTCTATATCAGTTTAGTCTTGCTAGTTTTCTCTGAGACCTTCCCTTTCATCATTTCTTAGTACCAAAAGTATTCCGTCAGAAACATCACCAGGATTTGTTCTGCCATTTCTCATTTAGTAGCAACTCCTTAGTTTGTTTTTGTTTTTGCCATTGCAAAAAGAACTATAAATGTTTTTTAATATCCTGAATTTGTTTTGCTTAGAACTAATCTTTTTATTAATCTACCCTCCCTTTTATTTTATCCTTTTCCCTTCTTCTCTTTCATGCCTATTTGCTTTTTGAGTGAAATGTATTTCTATATCCAACTATTTGTGTGCATTTTTCCCTTTTGTGACCAATTCAGATGAGTTTCAATTCAGATGAGTTTCAATGTTGCCTGTTCTCCCTACCAGCTTCTCCTTGTTTATATGCTTCTTGTTTTGCATTCTGTTTATGTGAGATAATTTTCTCCTTTTTCTTTTTCTCTCATTCTCCAGTATGTACCTCTTCCCTTCCCTTTCTGTTCTTTTAAGATCACAAAAACATAAGATCCTCTAACTGATCTTTATGTGTAATTCTTGATGAGAAGGTTCTAAGAAGACACACATATCATTTCTTCTTATGAGGATGTAAACAATTTATTCTTGATTAATCTCTTATGATTGTATACTTATGTTTACCTTTTTATGTTTCTCTTGACTCCTGTAGATTATTTCAAAGTTTTTATATGATTCTCATCTTTTTATTGGGGTTGCTTGGAAGATCCTCTATTTCAATAGAGACCCATTTCCCCTCTCTACGGGATTATACTCAGTTTTTTTTTGAGGAAGTTATTCTTGATTGTAAGCTATATCTTTTGCTTTTCTGAAATACTATATCCCAAGCTCTCTGTTCTTTTATAGTGGTAGCTGCTTAAAAATACCTAGCTCCTTGATTGAATTCTTTCTAGCTGTTGGCAATGTTTTTTTTTTTTTTTACCTAGAAACTCTGAATTTTGATTATGTTCCTGATAGTTTTCATTCTGGGGATCCTTTAGGAGGGGATCGATAAATTCTATTTTTATGGTGCATTTTGATTCTAAGAGATGTGGGCAGTTTTATGATTTCTTAAACTACAATACTGTCCCCTTCCCCAGTTCTAATTCAGGCTGGAAAAGTGATTCACTGTGAGCTACTTTTAATTGAATTTTCCTATCACAGTTTGTTCTGATGAATTTTTTAGATCTGTTTGAAGATGGCAGTGGGGAATGAGGAAGGAGACTCTCTACTGCTTTCTACTACTATTCCATTTTGGCTTCTGGATAAATCTTTGGTTGTTTGATTAATATAGCATTGAATCTGTAAATCAATTTAGGTAGTGTTATCATTTTTATTATTGTCATGAGTCAGTCATAAACAATCTTTCCAATTATTTGTCTTTTTTTCCTGCATTGTAGTTATATTCATAAAATTGTTGCATTTGTCTTGGTAAATAAATCCAAGCAATTTATATAGCTTATAGGGTCTTTTTTTGGGGGGGGGTTACTTAAGAATGACTTATTTTTTAACATTTACTTGAAAAATATTGAGTTCCAAATTCTCTTCCTTACTCCCTTCTTTCTCTTCACTTCCCATAGAGAAAGCAAGAAATATGTTGTAGGTTATACATGTAAAATCATGCAAAATATATTTCTGCATGAGTCATGTTGCAAAAATAAAACAACGAAAAGCAAAAACATAAAGAAAATGAAAAAGCATGCATTAGTTTGTAACTAGAGAGTCACAGCTCTGTCTCTGGAGATGGAGAACATTTTTCATTACAGGTTCTTAGAATTGTCTTGAATCAGAATTGTCTTGATTTGAGCAATTAAATCTTTCACATTTGAGTATTATTACAATATTACTGTTACTGCATACGATATTCTCTTGATTCTTCTCACTTCACTTTGTATCAATTCATGTGAATCTTCCCAGATTTTTCTGGAACCATTCTGCTCATCATTTTTTATAACACAATAATATTCCATTACACTCATGTACCACAACTTGTTCAGCCATTTCTTAATTGATGGGCATTCCCTCAACTTCCAAGTCTTTGCCACCACAGAAAGAATTGCTTTATTTTTTTACATGTAGGTCCTTCCTCTCTCCCCCCCACCCCCCTGTTTTTATTTGATCCCTTGGGGAGGTAGACCTACTAGTAGTGTTGCTGGCTCTAAGGGTATGCATAGTTTTATAACCCTTTGGGCACAGTTCCAAATTGTTTTCCAGAGTGGTTAGACCAGTTTACATCTCTACCAATAAGGTAAGTATTTTTCCTCATCTCCTCCAGCATTTCTTCTTTTCCTTTTCTGTCATATTAGTCAATCTGATGGATATGAGATAGTGCCTTAGAGTTATTTTAATTTGCATTTCTCTAATCAATAACAATTTAGAGCATTTTTCATGTGATTTCATCTGAAAACTGCCTATTCATAGCCTTTGATCAATTATCAATTGAGAAATGGCTCTTATTTTTACAAATTTGGCTCTCTTCTCCAAGATGTTTGAGAAATGAAGCCTTTATTAGAGAAATTTGCTGTATAAATTTATCCCAGTTTCTTGCTTTCCTTCTGATTTTAGCTGCATTGGTTTTGTTAGTGCAAAATGTTTTTCATTCTGTTTATTCAAAATTATGGCAGCTGGTGGTGCAGTGCAGTTAAGAGAGCACAGTGCTTGTATATGTGTATGTACTTAAGAAGGTAAGGTCCTTGAGGGTTGGGGCTGTTCATGTTTGTGTCCACATGCCTGCTATCATAGTTTATGATAGAGGAGACATTGTAACAAAGGCTTTTGATTAGTTGATTGATGAGGGATTGGGAAGTGGTATCCAGGGAAAAGTGGTGTGGTCCAGACAATCCTGTGAGAGAGAATCACAGGGATTCGGAATTCCAGAGATTCTGAGTGGAGCACTCAGTTGTGATCGTCATCTGACTGCCTAAATCTTCTGGCTCCAAATCTCACAAATCCTCATCTATTTCCTGGGCAGAAATGCATAAGGCGGCTGTAGAAAGATTAGTTGGGGCCAGGCTGGTTTTAGCAGTTTGTACTTTGTATCAATGGTGTATAGAGAGCCCCTGGGGTATATTGAAGAGGAAGAGAGATGGCATGGTATAACCCACTCTGTAGGGATCTCTGCCAGGAAGGATGATGAGGAGAACCTGAGGTTCTTTAGTGCCCCTGGAAAGCAGGATGCTGACAGGAGAGAAGTTCTCAAGGGAGGAAAGACAGTTGTGAACCTACAGGGTTGAGGCCTTAGAAATAAAGAAATTATGAAGAGGAATGAGTTTGGGGTCAAAAAAAAATGAGTTCTCTTTTGGACATCTGTGTCCACTTTCTGCTTCCTAAGCCCCTTGTCATTCTTTTAAACCACCTCCATTGTGTCCTGCAGAATTCTGACTTTGTTGGAACTCTCATTTTCTTACAGTCACAGACACCTGACTCTACTGTGAAGATCCTTTTTAGTGTGAAATGAATTTTTGTGTCTCTGGACACACGAGGCCAGGAGGACTGCCACTTCTAGATTGTTAGGGATGGTGGGATACTAAGACCCTGCTCATCCAAATTTAATGTTGGGATAAAATGAGGCACTTTTAGTCAAGAATGATACAGTGATGTTTAGGTTCCATAGACTCTCTCCTCCTTTTTTTTCTATTTGGAAGCATGTCTTGTCAGCAGGACAGAGTGTGGTGACTCTTCTGGTCTTCAGACATACACTGAATCAGAGGAGAAATATGGGGGAAATTTAGGTGCTTGCCAGATGTCTCTATGTGGACGTCCTTTGAGAATGTTGGATTTGCTATCCCAAAGTCTGAGATGCTCTTGGGATTGAAAGAGTGAGCTTTTTGTTTCACGAGAGAAGAGGGGTTATATATAGTTAGCTCCCATTACCAAATTTCCTATTAATCATGTTGTACCCTATGCCTCAACTCTGAAATTAGTCATGTTGCCCCTTATCCCATGGTGTCATCTACTCTGTTCTCATCTTTGTTTTATTTTCTCCAAAACCTATATAAAAGAAGAGGAGTCCTTTTGCCCAGATCTTTGGCATTAATGGAGCCAAAATCCATTGACTCATTTATTGAGAAGGCAGTATGGCCCTTCTAATAAACATTTCTAATAAAAATTAAAAATATATATATATTTTGTTTAGAGATTTGCCTCAGCTTACCCTTTTGTTAAATTATAATTGTAACACCTTTCCCCACCCACTTCCATATCCACTCAGTTGCTAAATCTTGGCAATTCTATCTCTTCAATATCTCTCACCTCAATTTTCTCCCTCAGATTCACACCACAATCACCCTAGTCCAAACTCTTATTGCTTCTTTTCTGGACTAATGAGATAGCCTCCTGATCATTCTCTTTACCTCAAGTCTCTCCATTTTTAAGTCTTTTTCCATGGAGCTGTTAAACGTATTATACACATATGTGTATATATGTATGTGTGTGTATTGCAGATCTGACTATCACTCCTCTGCTCAGGAGTCTTCAGTTGCCTCTCCCCATGCCCCCACCCCATTCCTTTAGACTAAACCATAAATTCTGTTTAGTATTTAAAGCACTTCCCAGTTTGGTTCCAGTCTGTCTTTCCTGGCTGATCACATGTTAATCTCCTTCTTCCCCGGGTGGGAGTCGCCAGTGTGCCAGCCTTGTTATAAGGATGGAGACTTTAGAGAAAACAGACAGATGGAGGGCCCAAAAATGATGACTTTGGCTGTATGATGAACTTCTTATTCTCTCTAGCTGCCTCTTTCTGATGCATAATAATTAAGGATATCCGGTCTTGACCTTTTTTTACAATTTCTTCTTGACTTGCCCATTTTTTCATTTGCATCCATTCCAAATCAAGGGCATCTTGTTACCAAGAAGAAGGTCTTGCTTCTCATCAGAGAGAGGGACCTAGAGCACTATAAAGTCTGGCTGGGCGACCTGGGGTTTATAAGGCTGTATTGTAGCCATGCTTCCTTTATTCTCTCTGGGCTTCTTTGGCTTGAGGGCTTCCTTCAGGCTACAACAACTTTCAGCATCCCAGTGGTCTCAGAGGACCAGACTTGTTTAATGGGCTTTTAGCTCCTTGTCCAGTGTAAAATAGATGCATTCAAGTTGACATTCTAATGCTCGCCTTTCCTCTGGTTAGGTTGATAACTTTTTGCCTTCTTTAGCAGGCATCAAGAATCTTAGATCATTATTCTGAAAAGTAAATAGAATTGAATTGTAACCAGTCAATTTCTAGGCTTCTTTAGGGTTCTGATTCTCTCTTAGCAACAGTCTCCACCACCAGAATGTTCTTTTTGAAAAGACTCTTACCTGGAACTATATGACTCCAGTGCCAACATTTCTCTATGAAAAATCCCTTCTGGGAGATGCTTAACGTAACCTTAAAAAGCAAGTAATCAAAGCAGGACTTGGAGGCCTCTACATCTGTCTGTTTTATGAAAGGCTAGAAAATGTTGGTGACACCTTAGACTGCTGGAGGTGTTTAGAGAATGTGAGGAGAATCCTTTGGAAGCATTAGTATCATTTCAGGTATGTTGGAGATATCTTTCCCGTTGCTGGGCACAAATGACCAAAAGCCAGTTAATAATGTTACTCAGAAACAGTTGTTTGGCAGTGCTTCCTTTTGTTGATCGTGAGAAAAGATCCTCACTCTTTCTAGCATAAGCACCAAGTTGCTGGAATTTCTGGTTAGAGTAGAATGAAGGATTAATCATAATGAACAGGACTGCTCATCCAAGTAATGAGAGGTGAACACAATGCTTTGATTGAATGAATTTGATTCTCCGAGACGTCTCCTAGGTATTTAATTAACGTGAGCACAAGACAAATGATAGACTTAGGCTGATAGAAATATTTGACAGGAGTGAAAGGATAGTCAGCATGTATCCTCCAGAAGATTCTGTATTCTAGCGGGATCTTGTCAAATTCATGGGCAATGAAATGGGTCTTTGGCTAGATGTAGAACAATGACTTCCAAGAGGCTGACTTGTTTAGTTACGGCATTGCTTAATATAAGAAGACTGTTTTTGTCTGGAGCTTGGAAATCTTTTTGTTACAAAAATTATAGTTCAACAAAACTCACCAATTTGTACTAATTGGTGTTAAAGATGAATACAAATTAGTGACAAGTATAAATCATAGATTATTTGAAAGGAATTATAGGTTGAATTTTAGTAGTTATAGTAGCTGAGAGTACAGTAGCAAAAGTTTACACATAGAGAACCCATTCTGATGAATAGAAACTCATTTAAAACTAATGTGTTAATTCTCAGACAGGGTTTGAGACTAATCATAAATTCCTTGCTTGCTCTTTTTAAGCATGAATTTCAAGCCCCTGAAACAAAGCGTCATGTTACATGTTGCTAATGTTGTCCTGTTACTGTTTTAAGCTTGGGAATGAGAGACTGCAAGAAGTTTGGAAATCTTAAGTTGTTTATTTCAGGCCTCAGCAGCATGTGTTCTTTCAGCAAACTGGACTTTTGCTAAATGAGATGTACTTATATTTTCATTTTTATTTAAATGGGTCGTTTGTTTCAACAGGAAGAAGCCATTTTGTTTCATCTTTGTTTAGAAATGTTGGAGAAGTGCTAATAATTTTCCTTTAAATTTTGACTGGAAAATTATCATGGGACTTCAATATATTTGAAATTTAATTTAATATTCCTGCCACTTTGGATGGGTTAAAACAAAGTCTGTTCATTAAATTTTATCAGTAAGAACCATCCCCAAAATGGAATGGGTAACCTGCTGGTTCACTGACAGTGTTCTAGATGAGGCTTGGAGGGGGCAATTATTATACGACTACAATAGTGCTCTGTACACCAGCATGAGAATCTGGAATAATCTGGATGAGTTGGGAAGGACCCAAAATGCCTTTATGTACTCTGGAAAGCTCTGTGATTTCTACCTTGGATCAGATTGAAAATCTGTATCTTCCTATTCTGATGGAAATGCTCTTTAAGAGAAGATATGATGGATGTCTTCCTCCTGTCCTTTTTTCCTTTTCTTAATTTTGGAGACACCACCAGGGTTATCAGCCTGTTGTCTGTCCCTTTTTTGAGAGTCAAAGTAAATTGATTTTACCCTCACAGATGATGTATAAGTGCTAAAGGCTTCCAGGAGGTTATCAGCAAATACAGACACATCTTGAAAGGAATCCAATAGTCTATTATCTCCTCTTGCAAGGCAAAGACATTGGAAATGTCTGAACAAATGGTCTTCATTTCCATTCCCCTCAGACCTGCACTTTCTAAATATCTCATGACAATTGCAGAATTGCCAAGGTACAAATCTCAGGAAAATCTTGGTTTAAGATCTGCCTCTGACTTGTATGAGATGCCTCTGACCCCAACTATTTCCCCATTCACTTCATTCCTCACTATCCCCAGGGAACTCAGACTCAAGAGTATAAATCAGCTATTTCTCTCAATGGTCACAGGTCTGGTTCAGAGAAAACTATTTTCAATAAAGTCTTCTAAGCCTCTTCTGGCACACAAGTTGCCCTTGTTAAAAGATGGTCACTCAATACCCACAATGTATCTTTCCTTTGCCTTTTGGATTATTGTAATTTTTGGTGTTTTGAGATTTTAGTATTCCATTGTGAACAACCATAATATGTGACCAAATAATAATTTGCAATCATTTAAAAGACTGAATTATCCAAATTCAGGACAGGCTGATTACATCTTCTTCCTCAATTCTGAGCTTTTTCTTTAGCACTTTTTTTTTTTTAAAGATAGTTATTAATAGATTAATTTACCAGGACAGATTTGGTTTTTTCTTCTTTGTTTTCCTAATGTAGAGGATTAAACTATTCTGTTTTAACAGTACTGTGGATTTCTCTGGGGAGACTGGATAGTTACAAGATTTGAGGCAATTGGTACTGCATGCAGTACTTTCACAGAATGACTTGAAGTAGGGACCCATTGTGTAATAAATGTCTTGGAGGAAGTATAAATTGTAAAAGTGAGTGATTGAGTAGGGGAAAAAAGACATGGAAATTATATTGCACCCACTAAAAAGGAGTCAACGATGGGAAATTTTCAGGCTTCCAAAAGGAAGAACAAGTTTGGAATCACATTTTCTCCTTGCCTCAGAATCTTCATCTCCATTTAGCTTCCTCCCTTTTTTTTTATTAGCCTCTTGGCTTTTGGGGCTGTTTCTTATTCCAGATCAAGCCTTAGAGGATCTTGACTCTCCCTTTTGATTCTGCTAACTCTATATCCAGTCTGGTCCCTTTACTCAAATTAGTTGGGCTAAAATTAGTTCAAGTAGCTACTGTTTCCCAGCTGGAAAAGGGCCGGTGCTATTTTGGCACCAGCAGTTTAGAAGCAGGTTTGGGCATGAGCCTGGAGGTGACAGAGCAAGCCAGATTGCTAGAGATCACCTCTAGCTTTGGAGTTTTAATATTAGGTGCTGAACATTATATGAGGAGGGCAGTTCCAAGGGTGTGAGAGTCAAAGACTAAATTAACTATGGAAATTAGTCATAGATTCAGAAGTAGTCTTTAGTTTCTTTTTTGAAATTAGCTTGAAATATTGTAGCCCCTGCAGTTGGGGAGAATATAACTTTAGACTGGGTGACAGACAAGTGTGGGGATCAGATCTAAGATGATTTTTATACAGATAAAGTTCAGGATAAGGAAGGGAGAATGGTACAAAATATCTGCAAGTAGTTGGCAAGTAGTCAAGCCAACAAGCATTTATTAAGTGCCAGTTGTATGCCAGATACTATGCTAAGGGCTGGGGATGCCAACAAAAACAAAACCTTAGTCCCTATCTTTGAGGTAATCTCAGAACGAAGACATTAGCATTGAGGGGGAGAAGAATGGGAGAGCCAGGAGATAGAGGCAAAGGAAGAAAATTTTAAGCACAGGGAATAACCACTGGAAATACTTGCAAGGGAGTGTATTGTGGGAAGAATATCAAGAAGGCCAGTGTCATTGGACTTCAGACTGCAGGAGTGGGGTGAGGAGGAAGAAGGCCAGAAAGGGAGAAAGGCATCTGATTATTAAGTGCTTTAAGAGTCAAATAGAGCCTTTCATGTTTGATCCTGCAGATAATAAGTAGTCCCTGGAGTTTATTGAAACAGAGTGAGAGTGTGTGCATATGCATGTGTATGTGTGCGTGCATGTGCTTGTATGTGTGTGTGTGTGTGTATGTGCATGTGCATGTGTGCATAGGAGGTGGTGGGTTAGGCTTCTGCCTTAGAGGAAGATCACTTTGATGGATGAATGGAAGATTGAGCCGGGAGAGCCTCTCCATTAGCCTTGCTGTGAGGTGAAAGAGGTGGTTATAGTGTTGGAGGAGAAAAAGGGGCCACATGCGAGAGAGTGTCAGGAATCAACAGGACACGGCAATTGATTGGATCTGGGGGAGGTGAAAGATGGGGGGCTGCGGGT
Organism: Antechinus flavipes; assembly: GCF_016432865.1. Taxonomy (NCBI): domain Eukaryota; kingdom Metazoa; phylum Chordata; class Mammalia; order Dasyuromorphia; family Dasyuridae; genus Antechinus; species Antechinus flavipes. The sequence goes on along the minus strand of NC_067402.1, from coordinate 292,525,913 downwards.
CCCACCCATCTGGAGGGTGTTGGGCCAATCCATAGAAGGAAAGAAGCTAAGACTGAAGGGTTTGGAGGGAAAAGAATGGATTCCATTTTGGATGTGTTCAGTTGATGCTCTCTGCAAGACATCTGGTAGGGAAGTTGGCTGTGTGAAACTTCAGGAGGTCAGGAGAGAAGCTGGGGTGAGCAGCATCTGCACACAGTAATAGTGAGATCACCCAGAAAAATAAGATAAAGGGAGAAGGGATAAGAATTCTTGGGTGGACCTAGGATCTGAGGGCAGGATCTAAATGTGGAGACTCAGCAAGAAGACAGAATGTAGGGAGAAGGAAAATCAAGAGTGAATCAAGAGAGAGTGATCTGCACAGAGGGTCAGATAAATGAGGACTGAAAATGAGTCATTAGCTTTTGATTAAGTGATGCTTGATAACTTTGAGTTGAATGAGGAGATTGGAAACCAGAGTACAAAAAGTTCAGTAGAGAATGAAAGGAAGTTTACAGAGGCATCATCAGTTAGAGATTTCCTCAAGAAGTGTAGCCACAAGAAGAAGAGAGATGGGGTAGAGGGAGTCAGGGACAGTTGTTTGAGGATGGAGCAGGACATGGGTGTGTTTGTGGACAATAAGAAAGCAGCCCATACACGGGGCTGGAGAAGATGGAACGGGATTGCTTATGCATGGAGAGGGGTTGTCTTGGGAAAGAGAAGGACCACCTCTTTATGAGATGGGGGGAAGTTGGAGAAGTTATCTGGTTGATGTGAGATGAGGACAAGAGAAGGAGGAGTTCTTGGCAAATGGCGCCAATTTTTTCAGTAAAATATGATGCAGGGAGGAGATGAACACTAGGAAGTTTGGGCAGGGATAAAAACGTTTGGAAGTGGAAGTTTGGAGTAGGATGAATTGATTAGCAAGGTGCCAAAGGACTGCCTTGGTGCAGTGGGGAGGACGAAGGGAAGGATCATGTAAGATCTTTGTAGTGGACCCAGGCTAGCTAATTTTTCTGATTTCCTTCAGCTTTGTTGATCACTATGTTGAGGAAGTTATAGTGAGGGCAGTAATCCAAGGTTGGGGCTTGGTATGGGTCAAGATCAGCGTTATAGGTAAGGAAATGAGTTGAGTGAAGAGAGATGGAGTTGACTTGGTTCACTGTAGGATTAGGATGGGGAAAGGAGGAGAATAGAGCCAGGCCAGGAATGTTGGCTTGGAGGTCACAGTAAGGAAGGTCAACAGGGTTAGAGACTGGAGGCAGAGGGAAAGGGGGAATGACAGCAGAGTGTGAATGTATCAAGGGATTTGAGAGCTCATGAGCATGGAAAGTGAACTTGGGATGGTGGTGGAAGGAAGGGTGTTACTAGCACTGGACTAAGAAAACTTGATGATCCCTCCCCGTGACTGCATCCAAACTCTCCTTATTATGGCCATTACTCAGGAGCTTCTCCTCATTTAAAAGTTGTTCATTCAATCCATATTTTGTCCCCAAACAAGATACTGATGACTGGTATCTACTGACCTCCTGCTTATAGGCTTTCTGCACCCCAAATCCCCCCTGCACCCTGCCTACTTCAGGCAGTCCTCCCCTCAGTTGCCAAGGCAGTTTTCCTAAAATGCTGCTCTGATTCTGTAGACATCTCATGTCTATTACCTTCAGGATCAAATAGGAAACTTCACAGCCAGCTCCCTACTCTACTTTGAGGTAGTTGAGTGGTATAGTGGGCAAAGTTCTAGGCCTCCCACCCTGCCTAGCTGTAGGACCTCATTTAGCCTGGTGCCTGGCACATAGTAGGTGTTCTATAAATGCTAATGTTATTGTTATTTTGACCATATACTTTATAGTCCAGAATTCATTGGAGGAACAAAAAGTTTTAAAAATGAAGGGAAATAAAAAAAATAAAAGTGAAGGGAGGCTATTGTTGAATTAGCTGATCTCAGAAAACATTATAAAGCAATATTCATGCAAACTTTTTATTCCTATACAAAAAAAATACAAACGTTGGTCAGAGAATTAGAGGAGATTGTAAAGATAGATAGGACATTTTCCATTGGGAAAATTCATAACTAAATAGAAATAGTAAAGATCATAAAAGACCAAAAAGACAGTTTGGACAATAAAAAAATCAAAACCACAAACCAGCTGCAGATATATGTGATCAGTATCGAATGATTAAAACTATATCGACTATTTCTAATATCCATAATATATAGGGAATTGATACACATGTAGAAAAGCAAGAACCATTCTCTAATAGATAAATGATCCAAGAAGGTGAACAATTTTTATAAGTAATGTGAAAAATCAACAGATGCTCCAAATAACTAATAATAAAAAAGTACATGAAAACAACTTTGGAGTTTCACATTATATCCTTCAAAGAGGCAGTGATAAAAGATAAGTAGGATAACAGCTAACATTTATTAAATGCCTGGTGTGTACCAAGCCCTGTTCTAAGCACTTTACAAATATCACCTCCTGTGATTATCACAACAGCCTACAAAGTAGATGTTGTTATCCCCATTTTACAAATAGGAAACTGAAGCAGACAAGGTGAAGTGACTTGTCCAGAATTACACAGCTAAGAAATGACTGAGGCTGAATTTGAATTCAGGTTTTACTGACTCTAGGCCCAGCACTCTTGTCTACCATATTACCAAGCTGTCCTGGGTAAAAGATGAAAAATAATATTGGAAGGCATGTGAGGATATATATTAGTAGCATTGTAGATGGGTTTATTCATTCTGCCAAAGAATTTAGAGTTATGTGAGCAAATTCACTAAACTTTTTTCATACCTTTTGATCCAGTAGTGCCAGTACTGAGTATATACCCCAAGGAAGTAATAGGCAGAAAAGTCCCATAAATACTAAAACATTAATAATAGTAGCTCTTTTTGTGGTTAATGGGGAAAAAAACAAACAAATAGCAACAACCACCCTGTAAAGTATAGATCTCTTAGATTTGGTCATGGGTGAACAAATTTTGGTGCATAAATACAATGAAATATTATGCTGTATATTATGGTGATGGTTGTTATTCATTCACTTGTCCTAACTCTTTTTGGGGACCTCCATTTGAGATTTTTGTGGCAGAAACACTGGAATGGTTTGCTATTTCCTTCTCCATCCAGCTCATTTTACAGATGAAGAAACTGAGACAGACAGAGAGAAGTGACTTGTCCAGGTTCACACAGCTTCTAAGTTTCTGAGGCTAGTTCTGAGCTCAGGTCTTCATTACTTCTGGTCCATTACTCTATTTAGCTGCCTCAGTTAATGTGTTATAAAGATAATAAATTTAAAGAATTTAGAAAAACATGAGAACACTTAGAAAAGAATGTAGAGCAAATAAAAATTGAGCTACTAGAATGATATTTTCAATGATTATAGTAGCAGAAGCTGAACTCTGATTGCAATGATCAATCTGGGGCCATTGAACATTGGTAGAAAGGTTGAGGACTATGGGTGCAGACTACTGCATAACTCTTTTGGAGCTTCCCATCTCACTTAGAGGCTGGTCTTATTGCTGATCAGCATTTCCACCTGGGCTGGTACCCTCTCCCCACTCCTGGGGACTGACCATTGTTATGTTACCTGAGGCTAAATCCTCAGTTGGCATAGTCTACTGCAGGTTTGGACTCAGGAGCTCCAAAGGTCTGCCATACTTAGCTTGCCCAGAGCTGGGATCAGAGGTGTATACCACTGTGCCTGGCTGTACCATTTAAGACACGTTTGATTTTGCACTAGTTTTTGTTCACCACAAGGGAGGATTCACTGTGTGTGTGTGTGTGTGTGTGTGTGTGTGTGTGTGTGTATGAGATAGAGAGAGAGAGAGCAAGGGAGCAGTGGTAATGGAATCATAATGGGGTCCCAAAAAGCACCAAGGAAACTGATGTAAGAAGATGTTTATTTTAAAGAGAAGCTTGGTATCATTAAAGCACCACTGTACACTTTCCCAATATCATGTTGGCTCACTGCCTTCCCTCTGCTCCATTCAGGACCCGAGTATTGTCCATCTACTGTGGACATGAACCAATGTTAAGGGACTAGATATAGGAGTTATCCTTTATGTTGGGCCACTAAGTGGGGGCCACAATGCACAAAGTTCCGGAATTGGAATAAGAAATGAGCCGAGTTCAAATTCAGTCCCAGTTATTTATTGGTTGTGTCACTCTGGGCAAGTCCCTTAACTTCTCTCAGCCTTCTTCCTCATCTGTAAAATGGGGATGATAATAGCCCTTATCTGATAGAATTGTTTTGGGGTTCAAATGAGATTTTATATATATATCTATACACACACATAAACATACACATACACACACACACACAAAGTTTTGTGAATCTTAAACCATTATAAAAATGCTTTATATTATTATTTAGTATTATTTGCATACCACCATCTAGACTGGAGGAAGCATTTTTATCCACTTGGTTTTTTTCTCTAGATAGTGCCTGAACTTTTTGAAAGGTTCTCTTGTCCAGGAAGTTTTGTGCCAGTTTTATGTCTGATGTAATCAGCATCAGGTCAAGCTTAAATGGATGACTTCAGGGATTCTGTCCTTCATTTTAGCTTTATATTGGATATCATCCATGAAGTGGCCAACATCTTTGGCCAAACATTCTTTTTTCTGTTTTTATAAAAGTGTTGCTTAATAGTAACAGAAGGTCATTGAGCAAAAATGATCTTCACTAAATCTGTTTGCTGTCTAAAGCAGTTTCTGGGTTCATTTGGTCTCCTTGTTGTGATGATCGATTTTCATTGGTTAAACCTGTTTAGGAAATGATGATAATCTGTGAAAGTATATATTTTTTACTGAATGAATGGAAGGGGGAAATAGAATATCTAGTTTTCAGAACAGCTAACAGTCTAGTATGACAACATTCAAAAATTGTAGGGAGGATCGAAAGGTGGGTAGAAGTCAAATTGTGGAGGAACTCAAATACTAAAATGAGGAATTTCTGTTTTATCTTGGGGCAATATAGAAGTACTGCATGTGACAATAAAGCCCTTCATGCTCTGTGGATATGATGAAGTAAATTCTAGTCTTCCATTTCCCAGTCTGGGATTTCATTAACTTTCATTCTAGGTATGAAAGACTGACATTTTGGGCAGGAGGAAACAATACAATACCTATATTTTGTTCAATTTATAGAGCATTTGGTTTCCCAGAGATTTGTGCTTTTAATTTGATTGAGAAGAGGTTGGAGAAGGACAATGGTTAGGAAGGAGTCCCAGCAAATAGCTGAAAATTCCTTCAAGAGAAAAGAACTTGGCAGGAAAGGGCCTTGGAAATCTAAGGTCAGCTCTATTTATATAAATAGATATTCTGTATCACATTTTATATAATAAACAAATTCTATATTGTCATATTATAGAAACTATTCATATGAAGTATCTTTGCATATATTTATATATAACAACATAATATAATATATTACATATATTCATATTATAATTATGTTTATATTATAATTTAAAATCTATAACCGATAATATATAATAAAACTATATTATGTAATATAAAATTTTACATGTTTATTTGTATTTGTGTTATAGTATGCATTATATGATTATATAATGATATTATAATATATTATTGATAGACACACATATATACACACATACATCCTTACATTATATCCTTTCGTTACAGAAAAGAATACCCCAATTATCATAGCCAAACTACTTTTTCTTCATTATCTCTTTGCCTGTTCCTCTTACAATCATTGTTTCACACAGGATAGGATAAGGCCAATTTTTTGTTCAAAGTGAGTTTCTAAGGGAGTTTTGTTATTCATAATACTAGCAGTGATGAGAGTAGCAACATAACCTTCTGTCCAATTTCCAAATTGAAAGAATGTTTTTTTGTTTTCCAAAGTGCTTTTACATCTATTATTAACTATTATTTTTTCCTCACCTCAGGGTTGGTGTCTCAGTAGTTTTAAGTGGTAGCAATTCATTCTTGGAAACTTATGCCTATAGCCAATAAAATATGAAGGGGCTAGTAGTTTAGCTTTGAAACACTTGTCTGTCCTACTTTTGCTCAGTTGTTTCTGTCACGACCAATCCTCTTGGCAATGATGTTGGAGTGATTTGTCTTTCCTTCTCTAGGACATTTTACAGATGAGGAAACTGAGGCAAGCAGGTTCGGGGACTTGCTCAGAGTCACACAACTAGTGAGTGTGTGAGGGCAGATTTGAACTCACTCTCAGGAGTCTTCCTGACTCCAGGCCTGGCGCTCTAACCACTGAGTTACTTAGCTGCCCATCTCATGTTTAGAGACATGGTTTTCTAACTTGTCCCCAGGAGTTACGTCCAATTTTCTATATTCCTCATTTTATGTGTAGGATTCCTTGGAAGGATTTCAGGATTAGAGATTTAGAACTAGAAGGGAGCTTCAGGATCTATCTTCTTGTCTAGTTCTCTCCGTTTCTAAGTGAGGTTAAATGCCATGCCTGCAGGTTGTGCTTGGCAGAGCCAGGCTTTGAAGCCCATCTTCCAACTCCCATCTAGGTCTCTCTCCATCGTACCACTAGAGAAAGAGGAGAAATAAAATGCCTGCTCTGGGCTCTCCTAGCAATGAGCCTCCCTGCTTTTTGCCTGACCTAGAAGAGGGGGAAATGGGCCCCGAAGGTCTGCCTGCGTCAGAGTGCCTTTCAGCTGCTGTCGCTCATCATTTGTGTGTGCCCCAATGCGCCATACCTGAGACTCTGGCAGGTGGACTCAGTTCTCTTGGCTAGACATTGGATAGACCACAATATTGCTGCCTGTTTTTGATCACGAGGGGACTAGGAGTAATTCTACTTCTAGAGCACTCTCGGTGGCAGGATTTCTGTGATTCTGGAAATCTGTTTGATAACAGTCTTCTCTTTACACAGTGCTTAGAAAGCACAGGTCAGTGGAACAAGAGTTTCTTGAGCACAGAAATAGCTGCATTTTGTCTTTGAATTCCTAAGGCCTAGCACCACCTTAACTTTTTAGCAAAATCACCGTGATGGGGATTTCTAGATAAAGAAGTCCCATGGATCCCCAGAAAATTATTGATTATCCATTGTGCTGCTTAGACACTGCCACTCTGAAATCCTAGGCCTGCATGCTGCTTCCAGCTTCCTTTCCTTTTCCCCTTCTTTCTCCCTTGCCCTAGGACTGGCAGCAGCCCTATTTTGTTCCCTCAAAGCTCCTCCTATGACAGGTCTCCCATATTTCGGACAAGAAATTTTCAGATCACAGATGTCATGGTCTTTAGGATTTAAATCAGGCTCATTCCAGCAAATGATTACTTTTAGGCTCCATCTACCTTATGAGGACTAGCAATCTACTTCCTAAATTTGCATTTCTCTAGGTCAGGCCATAACCTAGGCTATGGCTGCAAAAGATTTCTGATATTCAGAATTCCTCAAGTTTTTACTTCTAGGTTTAGAGAACCCATGTAAATAAATGGGCTGGGAAAATGTATAAAGAAGGGTTTATACATAGGAAGCAAGGTGACTGTTTCTGCTGACTGCTAAGCTAATTCCTGGCTTTTTCATATAAAAATACTGCCCCAAAACTCCACGAAAAGGGCAAAGTCTGAAAGCGACTTTTCCCCACTTCTTTATGTTCTTCCCTAGTTGTAAAATCAGGTCCTGCAAATCACTGATGACATATTAAGAAATCTGTGGACATTGAACACAACATACAGAAATGATCATTTCCTACAGTTCACACAGTTAACTCTTTTGGATTTAGCACAAGGAACATAAAGATGCCCTTTATATGAAAGTCATGTTAGAAATGCATGCAGTACGTCCAGTGCAATTAGGCATATATAATCAGAGTGAAAGACAGCTGGTAGAAGTAGAGCCTGATTCAGGCCATTCTGATGCATTGGGTTCAGAATGGAACTGAAATGAGACCTTCCTACTCTGGAGATGAGAAACTTTGCATGGAGATTCTTGGGAGCAAAACGGGAGAGACTTCTGCTGCACCTAGGGCAAGGGCTTCTGCTTTATAAATGAATCAATGAATGAACAAACAAATAACTCAGTAAATGAATAAGAGTGGGCTAGCAGCCTGCTTCGGATTTCATAAAAATGGCATTTCAGGGTGGAGGGTTACATATGTGTGGAGCTTTTTCCACTTATAGTGGAGTGTTTATTTCCTAAGGCGAATGCCAGTGCAAAATACCGTGTATTCTAAGTGCCCAAAAGAATACCAAAGCTAAGAAATGTTATGTCACGTTTCTCATCACAAAAGTCTTACTCAGCGAGGCAGGACAGTCAAGCTCTGGGAGCAGGGAAGCTGCTGACAACAGACCTAAATAGGGCATCACTTAATCTTGGGGCTGCCTGCAGCCAACTGAGAAAGCAGAGGAAGCCCAGGCCCTAGGCCAGCTGTGCTCCTGGTCCTTTGGCTATGGAGCTCAGTCTGCTGACAGGAGGAGGAGCCAGAGAGCCTAAGGAAGGCCTTGGCCACTCTCAGAAGTCTAGTTTCATTCCTGGAGACTCCTATCTGGCTTTTCATGACATTGCTCCCTTTTGGTTCTCTCCACTTCCTCCACTCCCCACTTAGATCAGTACTTTTCAGCCTCCTTTGTTGGACTTTTACCCAAGGCTAATGATAAACTCACAAGCTTTATTTTTAGCACAAAAAGCCAGTGAATAAAGCACACACACACACACACACACACACACACGTAATGTGCACATACATCATGTGGCCGTTTTAGCAGATAGAGGTTTGTCCCCACATTCAAGAAACTCACCTCAGCAGGGAAAGGAAGGGAGGGAGGGAAAATAATAGCCTAAGTCATATACCCTGAGAATGAGCTTAGTTGGAAATGGGTAATTGGTGCCAGATGTGGGAGGGAGCATTTCTGATAAGATCCAGATGTGCTGGAAGAGTACTGGGGTCCTTTATTTCTATCAGGCTTGGGTGAAACTCAGGTGAAGAGTTTCTTTCTCAGATCCACATACTGGTAGAAAGATCTCTTGATAACTAAGGCAGAAGGAGGAGAAAAATTATAAGTCACTTCATTTTGAGGCCTCATATAGTGTGACATCAAACTATAATCTTGATTATATCGAACAATGTAAAGAAAAAATTTCTTTTTCTTTTCTTGCACACATGTTGTATTCCACAAATAGAACATAATGTCCTCCAGTGAAGCAGGGCAGTTTTATCTTGTCTTTGTGTGCTCCACAGCTGGAAATGTAGCTTGAATTAAATAAATGTTAGTTGACTTGACTTGTCTGGTTTGTGGTTCCTGCATGTGAGTGACTGTGTTCCCTCCATTTGGAGGAGGTTCTGAAGTATTGACATGGTCAGATAGCTGCCTAAGATCTTAGGCACAGAATATACCAAAATTTGGGCTGCAAGTTTAGCAATTGTTACGACCGTGACAACAGTACCATGGGATAGACTTTCCCTCCCAGGTTCTTGGGAGGCTCAAATGAAAAAATGAAAAATAACCACAGTTTGCTTTTTTAAAGAGATAAATTAATTTCCATTGTTGTTATTATTATTATTACCTGCTTTCCTTAATCTTTCAGGAATGCCTGTGTTCCAAGGTCATGACACTGTGACGAAGGGTTTGGAGAAATGGATGGCCTCTTAGAGATACATCCGAGCTGTGGTTCATGATTCAGATAGACTTGGCCTAGAGACTCTCTTCTACCTTTCACATTCTGGAAATCTATGAAAGGTCAGAGAAGGGAATGAATGAATGAATGAATGAATGAATGAGGAACATTTGTTAAACTCCTGCTCTATGTTAAAATTTGAGGCTACAAATACAAAAAACAAGATAGCCCTGCCATATATCCCCCTATCTTTTTAAGGGCAGACAATGCATCTGGGAGAATAGTGACCATGGGAAGGATAGTCTGGGAAATCAGAGAGATGGTGACTCATCTAACCTGCCCTTTCCAAAAATATTCTGATAATATCAATGTGATTAAGTTCCATTGGCTCTCTCTTATCTTTAGGACGAAGTATAAACTTTTCTGGTATTTAAAGCTCTGTACGGCCCAGCTCCTTCCTAGCTTTCTTTATAGTTTTTTTTTTTAAAGAGATTAATCCCTTCCATGGGCCCTTTATGGCCCAATTAAATAAGAACCCCTGAGTAAGTGGTAACATATTGGTAGGGGGAGGTGGAGAATACTTAGAGCAGAGGAGATGACAAGATGTCTGGGGTGGAGAGATTTCTGGGATATAAAGCATGTTTCATTTGTGGGTGGACCCCAGCATTACAATAGTATGAACTGCAAACTTTAGGAAGGTTCATGGAGGAAATAGAAGTGATATTTTGTCCTGTGTATTGGGAAAATTATTTTGGCAATTGTGTGAAGGATAGATTGAAGGGAGAAGACATTGGCTGGAGTCTAGGGGACTGATGATAAAGGTTTAATCTGGGGTGGGGGCATTAGCAATTGAGAGGAAGAGGGAGATGATGCCCCTTGCTTTGGCCATAGTAGGACGAGGTGCTGATAGAATAGACATGTGAGTTTGGGGAGAGATTGTGACTGAAAACAACCTGCATTGATCATTGAGCATAGATGAGATTTCCTGGAGAGAAGAACCCAAGAATGGAGCCTTAAAGAGCAAAGAGCCAGAGAAGGACACTGAGAGATAGACAGCAGGAACTGCTTGGAGACTTAGGAGAGCTTGATATCCCTGTAGCTTCATCACAGGAGTTGGTCCAGCAGCACATTGTGCAGGAAGATCAGGAGAAGGCTGAGGAAGAGCCAGCTAGAGATCACTTTGACAGAAGTTTTAGGGGAGGGGAGAATGGGGGTGAGGAGACAGACGGCAAGGAACTACGGGAGCCGAAGCAGCAGCTAGAGCTGGTGAGTTCTGTGAATCTGGCAGGGAGAAGGGAGCAGAGCTTTAACGATAGCTTGATGAAATGCCAGGTAGAGAGACGAGGAAAACTATAAAAAGAAAATTGTTACTCCGTATTGTATTTTGACAAAACAGATATTGTTCAGTTGTAGTTGATACCTTATGGCCCCATTTGGGGCTTTCTTGACAGAAATGTGGTAGTGTTTGGCTGTTTCCTTCCTTACCTCATTTTACAGATGAGGAAACTGAGGCAAGCAGGATGAAGTGTCTAATCTTGGGTCACACAGCTAGTGTCTAAGACCAGATGTGAATTCAGACCTTTCTGATTCTAGACCCAGCATTCTACCTGCTGAGCTGTCCAGCTGTATCTCATATTTTCTAATATAGATGAATTTCTTTAGAAATTCTGTTTCTTTCCAAAATAGTTATCTTGTGAATTTGTAAATAGTATTTTTAAAATAATATTTTATTTCCCAAATATATGCAAAGATAGTTTTCAACATTCATCTTTGCAAAACTTTGTGTTCAAATTTTTCTCTCTCCCTCCCTCCTTCCCTCTCTTCCCACGATCAAAAGGGAAAAAACACAAGCAAACAAACAACCAAAAATGGTGGAAATACTATGCTTCGATCCACATTCAGTCTCCACAGTTCTTTCTCTGGACGCGGATAGCATTTTCCATCCCAAGTCTATTGGAACTGCCTTGAATCACCAAATTGTTGAGAAGAGTCATGTCCATCACAGTTGATCATTGTATAATCTTGTTGCTGTTTACAATGATCTCCTGGTTCTTCTCACTTCACTTAGCATCAGTTCCTGTAAGTTTCTCCAGGCCTCTCTAAAATCATCCTCCTGATCGTTTCTTATAGAACGATAATATTCCATAATATTCATATACCATAACTTAACCAGCCATTGCCTAACTGATGGGCATCCACTCAGTTTCCATTTTCTGGCCACTACAAAAAGGACTGCCACAAACATTTTTGCACACGTGGATCCTTTTCCCTCTATTTATAGGACACTATTGACCACGATGTTCCTTCTGTGTCTCTGAGTTAGTGATCCTTTAGTTCAACTGCCTCATCTGATAGATGAGGAAACCTTGGCCCAAGAAGTGAAGGAACTTGTCTGAAGCCATGCTGCTTCTCAATTTGCTCTTCTAATGCCATCCTCCCAGCCCCCTTTCCATTCTCTCTGTTCCTCTCAAGCTAGCTATGATTTCTTTCTATTTGTTGTCATACCTTATGATACAATAACACTCTTTTATCTTTATAGAGCATAACTTCTTCAGTCATTTCTCAATGTTGGGAACATAGTTTTTATTGTCACAGTGTTGCTGTGAACATTTTTATACAGGGGGAATCTTCTCTGTTAGCAAATTCTTTGAGGCGTAATCTCGATAATGAGATCTCTGAGTCAAACAGAATGAATGATCTTGGTCAGAAAGAGCATGATTTTATGTTTTTTAATCCCTAAGGGAAGACTTTTAATGATTAAAAAACAACAACATGAAAACACAGGGATGTTTGTAAGAAATTGAAAAGGAACCAATAGGTAATAAGAGTGTGAAGATGGAGGATTGGGCAGTGGCATGAAATAATTGTTCTTGGAGTAATTAAACTCTTGAAGGAGATAAGAGAGGTTGGGACCTTAGAGCAAAGGAGAGAGAAGATTAATATTGTATGACACTGGAGCTAGCTAAGAGAGATTTGGTGAAGATGTCTAGAGCCTTTGAGGTAGGAAAGAGGGGAAATGAAGACATTTCTAAAGAATAATTTTAATCTCAGTGAAGCAGAAGGCAAGGTCATTTATTGAGAAGTGGAGGCATATGAGTGAGGAGTTAATCCAAGATGGACAAAAGGACTACATGCTATAATTGAATATTGAGTTGAAGGTTAATAATTTACATTTGTATCCAACTCTGTGTAACTCATTTCATTTTCATTTCTTGGAGTAGAAGTAGAGAATTATCAGCGATGGTGATGGGGGGAGGGAATTGGGGTGAGAGTGATTCACCACCATGCTTTAGGAAAGCCAGTAGGTCAAAGTCAACCTGCTTTTGATTGTAAAATAATTTTTGTCCCCATGCATGTGTGACTGCTTATAAATCTTTCTAATTTTTATTGCTGAAAATTGGAAAAAAATAATAAAAGCCACAGTGGCTAGAGTACCAGCCCTGAAGTCAGGAGGACCTGAGTTCAAATCTTTACACTTCTAGCTGTGTGACTCTGGGCAAGTCACTTAATCCAAATTGCCTCAGGAAACAAAGAAAATAATAATAAAATCTTGAGACAGTCACTGTTTTAAGGATGGGATAAAGTCAAGTCTACTTAAATCTTCTTGATGGAGCTGGAAAGTGAACCAACTTTTCTGGGGATTAGTTTGGAATTCAGCAAGACAATCCCAGGGAATATGCTGAAATACCTAGGGCAGTGACACTAAGGCAGAGTTTGTTATTTGGGGGAGTGACTGAAAAATCAGCTATATGAATGGAGGTAATATTGTTTGCATGAGGAAATGAAAAAATTGAAGAATTCAGAGAAACGTGATAGTATTTGTAGATGATAGTGAGCAAAATCAAAAGAACAATCTGTACAAGCAGTGTACATTTTAGTCACTAAATAGGAAGTCACTCTTCTCAAAAAAAGCTGAAAAACCACTAAAGGTTCCGGAGTGAACCTTCTTCCTCACAGAGAGAAGAGGGGTCACGGAAGGAAATGACTGGGATAGAATAGTGTCTCTCATCAGCTCTGCCAGTCTGTGAGCCTCTTTTTGGACAAATTCTGTTGCTTCATCACAAGGGAGAATTGGATAGACATTGAAATGATTGTGAGATAAAGATAAAAATGTGAAAGAAAAAATCTGTTTTTAAAGTTTTAAAGTAAAATGTATTTTTAGAGATAATTACTCGAGTTTTTCTTGGTTTATCTTTCTTTGGCTTGGGTTTGCTGTGGCATCTACTAGACTCTTGGATGCTAGGGATATAACACAGGAAGTGATGGGAGTCGTTATCTTTCCCTTCCAACCCCTAACTAAATTGTCTGTTATTGCCGAGAGTACCTCCATTCTCCTGGGCATTGAAGCTCATAAATGGGTATCATCTTTCCCTCCTCAGGCCCATAGACTATTCTGCCTTCACAGCGTCTTTCCCAGATGTTCCCCTTCTTTCCACTCACATAGCTACTGTCTCATCTCTTCCTGTCTGGACTAGCGGATGGCCTTCTAACTGGCCCCCCTATCTCAAGTCTGTGCCCATTTTCCAGTTGTCTGAGGGATCTTCCTAATGCCCAGTTTTATTGTCATCCCCACTCTCTCCCCAATTCAGTGAACTTAAGCAGCTCCCTTTTACCTTCAGGACCAAACAGAAACTCTTCTTTTTAGCATCTGAAACTTTCCTGTTTTCACACCTCACTCCCACAAGTCCATTGACACCGGCCTTCCTGCTGTTCCTCCCATCCAACACTAATTTTTACCTTTTCACCAGCTATATCTACCCTTCTCCCCTGACTCTCATAGTCTGGTTTCTCTGCTGGCATTCTTCAAGTTCAGTTCTAACCCTCCTCATTCAAGAGCTCTTTCCCAGTTTTCCCCAAATATTAATGCCTGCTCCAAGATGATCTTATACTTACATTGTGTGTGTGTGTGTGTGTGTGTGTGTGTGTGTGTGTGTGTGTGTGTGTGTAATTATTTATGTGTTTTCTCCCCCATCAGAATAGGCATACAGTAAGAGCAGATCTTTGTATCCTCAACACTTGGCATGCTACCTGGCACAGAATAAGTGAAAGGATGAATGTTTGGAATGTTTATTAAGTAGTTAATAGGTGCAAAGCCCTGGGCTAAGTGCTGGAGTATACCAATAGAAAAGGAAGACAGTCCCTGCTCTCAAAGAGCTCCCCTTCTATCATGAAGACAATACATAGGGAAGGTTTAGTTAGAAGTTAGATGGAAATATCCATTGGTCTTTAAGGGGCAGCAGCAAAGCAGAAGGTCCCTTGTCATCTTTAAGGCCATTTCCACTGATGAAATCCCATCTGTTATTGATGCTAAACTATCGAATGGGGCCGAGGATTCTGGTTCTTATCTGGGTCCTCACTCCTATACACTAAATAGTTTTGTTTCATTCACTCTTTTAACCATCACCTGCATTCTGGCGAGTCCTCCATCTCTATAGTCAGCCCAACCTGTGTTTTGAACTCTAGATCTCCATTTCCCTTTGAGATCTCACTCGTTTCTCAAATTCATTATGTCCATAAATGAATGTTAGTGCATTATGTTTGTGCAAAAGTTGCTCCTCCTTCTGAGTCTACTCCCAATATGGTCTTTCCTCCAATTTGAAAATCTTGAGATTATGATTCTTTCTTTTCCCTCATCACTACTTTGCAGTCAGATTGTAGAGCATTCCCTTTCTTTGCCATCCTCTCTTCTCTAGTCTTGTGGCCAAGGCCTCATTACCCCTGACTTGACTCCTTCAGCAACTTCCTAACTGGTCTGGCCCCCTCATGAGTATTTCTTATCCCCCAAATTGGTTGGGTCATTTTTCTGCTGACAAAATCTCTGGTGGTCCTGAGCTATTGCTGGTCAACTGTCAGTCATAGTTTTACTTCTGGTGTGCTCTGACTTTTTGTTTTCCAGTCTTATCTCATCTCTGAACTTTACTCTGTGTTCTGTACTTCTACCAAACTAAAGGATTGTGTCCCTGAAATATCCCATGTATGTGCCCACCTCTGTGCTTTTGCCCACACTGTTGACATGCCTGAAATTCTCTCTCTTTCTTTTTTCTTCTGTTAAATCTTCTAATTCTCCTGTTTTGGTTATGTGTGTCCTTCTCCATAAGAACTTCCCCAATGACATCATGATCCCAACATGACACTTGTTTGGTGTCTTTCAAATACATTTACTTGTATAGTATGATTGTAGTATACTTGTCTGGGGAAGTCTGGATCTTGTCTCCCCATTCAGTTATTAAATAAATACCTGAGGGTTGGGAATGATTTCCTGTTCAAAGTTTGCATCTTCCATAGAAAAAGACTGCCAAAATTAGAGCTTTATATGTTGTCAAATTTTTGAAGTTGTATTAATTCCCTAATCCCACTCGTCAGGTTTCTTAAAGTGTATTTTCTTTCTTTCTCTGATTTTTCATCTCCTTTCCTTTTCTGAATATGAGCACTTTGTAGCTAGTTCTGATGAGGCTTTCTGAGTGGTACTTTTAGAATTTAAACAGCCTTTTCTGTGAATAACAATGAAATTGAAGTGGACTCTGGAGATTTTGCTTTCTGAGCTTTTCCCTTTGCATTCTGCCTTAGAAACTGGCCCATTTCCTGCATTTTACAGTAAATTTATGGTTACCTAAACTCTGAGATGCCGTTAGCTACTGACCCCCCCAGCTTTCTCTTTGCAGTTTAGGAGATGGTAATAGAGACTGTGGCAGAGTGGAAAGGATCTGGAGCTTGGAGTGACGAAGCCTGCCATCTGTTGATTCTGACATGAGCCTGTTTGGGCTATTTCTAAAAGTTAGATCAATGAGATTGCATATTTGCAAATACATTGATAATGAGAAAAGACAATCCTGACATCAGGGAGGTGATGCAAGAGAATCGGATTTAAAGGAGGGAGAACTGTTCATGATCATCAGCCCACTTTCTTTTCTAGGATCATCTGGGTCTAGTAGCTAGCTAAAGATCAGGGATAACTGGAGATGGCCCAGGAAGCAGTGGTAATCACTGATGAATTAAAAGGACTACACAGAGGCTCTCTTAAACTGATTTGGGTTTCCCATCTCTCTATGGAATGATTGTCCTGTGATCCTCCTCATTAGTTACTGTTAGCGACAATTCGCATTTCTATTATAGTGTACAAAATATCTTCCTGATAATAAACTCATGACATTGTGTGATCCCAAAAAAAAAAAAAAATACTGCTGAATGCGGGTGAAGTAAGTGACCGTTTGTTATCTCCATTGCTCCAATGTTCTTATTCTTTTCTTTTCTCATTTTCCTTGAATCAGTTCTCAATCCTATCAGAATCGACCCTGAGGTCCTTCTTTACTGGAGAGCCCAAACCAGATCATCCTATCTGGGTCTCTCCTCTTCCCCCTCAACTTGTCTATGTGTGGAAAGGTTATATTAGCAAAGTGCCTGACATGTACAGGAACAGCAATCAGTTGGCTTAAGGTTAAAAGGGAAAAAAAAGTCAACAAAGGGAAAGAGATGTCCCCAAAAGGCTAGCCTAAGCTATATGCCAGAAGGGTATAGAGGACCCACCTGCCATCCGGTCTTGCCTTGGTGATAGAGGAAGGGAATTGAAAAGGGAGAGGGGAGATTTATTAATGTGCTACTGAGTATAGGCAGGTCAGGCTTTTTCCCATAGAGTCAGTCAGTCTAGTCCTCCCTTTTCTTCTTCCTTCGCACTGTTGCTCCTCTGAATGCTTCTAGTTTCCTGGGCCTTTTAGTTGGGTGGGTCCAAAGCCCCCATCCCAACTGCTCATAGCTGTGAACATTTTCTCATATAGTGGAAAGGAATGGATCTTAGGGTTCAGAGTGGAGTTTCAAACCTGCCTCCCCTAGTGTGGCTCTTTCTGAAGTAAAGCAAATTCTGAACTCAGAAGATGAAAGAACATGAACTTGAAATCAGAATTCTTGGATATGAGTTCCACTTACTAATTAGATGATCTTGGAAAAATTATCTCACTTCTATAAACTTCAGTTTCCTCATCTAAGAAAAAAGATAACACTTGATTGGTCTATGTCATAGCATTGTTCTAAGCCTGAAATAAGATATAGATCTGAAATAAGATATAGATCTTATGTACATCATATATTTTGAAGTGATGAAAGTGTAAACCACAGCTGACACACACACACACACACACACACACACACACACACACACACAGAGTTTATATAGTACAGTGAAAAGAATACAGTATTTGGAGCTTTGAGTATTGACTAGTTGTGGGACTTTGAGCAAGTGACTTATTTCACTTGCCTAAGCCTTAATGTCTTATCTGTAAAATGGGTTACAATACACACACTACCTACCTCACAGGGTTGTTGTGAGGAAAAGGATTTGTAAACCTCAGAGTGCTTAAGAATTGTAAGCAATTAGTCTTATTAGCTTTTTGCTAATTATTCATGGGATTTTGACACTAAAATATTCCAATCCTCCTGTAACCCATTTATAAATGGACCAAAGGTAGTTGGGGCACAATTCCCTTTCCAACTTTGGTGATAAAATTGTGTGATTGCCCAAAACATGTGGTGTCTCTCGTAGGAGCGTTGTGGGGGTCAGCTGGAGGGGTCAGTGCCAAGGATGGTTTTTGTTCAGGTCAGCAGCTCTGCTTAGAGCTTGACCTGCTTAGGATGACGAGGACAGTTCTTGTGGATAGTCGTCCCCACACATGATGGAACCGTATTCCCTTAGAGAAAATGGTAGCAGCTCTCCTTGGGCTCCAGAAGGACGGAGTAGGTGAGGGCTGGACTGGTTTTGGAGGTGACGAGAAGTGACGCCTCTTCTCTTGCCTTACAGCTTGGTGAGTCCTATCACCATGTTCTGGAAGTTTGATTTGAACACAACATCCCATGTTGATAAACTGCTGGACAAGGAGGATGTAACTCTGCATGAGTTGATGGATGAAGATGACATCCTACAGGAATGTAAAGCACAGAACCGCAAGCTTCTGGACTTCCTCTGCCAACAGGAGTGTATGGAGGAGCTGGTGAGCCTCATCACTCATGACCCACCCCTGGACATGGAAGAGAAGGTCCGCTTCAAGTATGTACCCCTGCTGCGGCCCTGGGGTCACGTTCACTGGGCAGTGTCTCAGGAAGGTGATCTATCTGTAGCTGAGGGCAGCTGGAACCTTGAGAGCTCTCATTTCACTGATGACCTTGTCTATTTTTCTACAGCCTCAGACCGAGTGAACAGAACTGTTTCATAGAGTTTCTTTCTTATAATGCTTTAAAAAAAATCTTTGAATTCCATGTGTGTGCTTTCCTGCTCGCATTTTCTAGGAAGTTTATATTTGATGGTATCTGAAAGTTCATGTTTTCTTTATGAATGAACATCTTTTGCCAAAGCAAAAATGTTGATTCTGTGGCCAAGAGTGGCCACGTGAACTTTCATTTTCCCCAGAACTAGAAACGCTGAGGCTCGGGTTCTCAGCCATAGGATTTAGACTGCCCAAATAGACTCAGAGCTTTCTAGAAGATAAAGGAGTCACAGTGGCAGCCAGGGTCCCAGTGACTGCAAATAGCTTCATTAAGAAACATGATAGTTAAAGAAAATTGGAAAGTTTGCAGTCAGCATTAATGCTAGTCTTGATGTGTGACCTTGTGCATGGTCATGCTTCTGTTGTAGATGAACAAATAATGACATTTGTGAAGATAAGATAAGGGGGAAATGGAGAAATTTAAAAATAGTTGTTTTCATGGAAAATGATCCAAGTGATTTTGAGCTGCCTTCCTGGAAGGCTCAGAGCACTGAGGCTTCATGTGAAGAAAAGCCCCAGGAGAGAAGGCTTGAGGGGAGGGAGGGAGCATATAATTTGGGGAAAGGAGGATAAAGCTATTCAGTTTCTTAGTGGATAAATGTGAAGGGATGAATGGTTCCATGTGATATAGCCAAATGAAAGTGAATGTTTAGTACAGTTTGAGATCACAGATGAGAGGTAGTTCTGGAAGTCATAGGACTAGGGTCCATTTTCAAGGGGGAGAGTGTAGAGAGAAAAGCAGGTGACCAAGGGCAAGGCCTTGGGATTACAGGTATGTTCAGGTACAGGAAGAAGAGAGGCCGAGAGAGAAGCAGGGAGTCTGTCAGAAGAGAGGCTTGGGGGTAGTTGGGACTCTCCTACTCAGGCCCCATCCTCCCACAGCAGTTCCGTTCCTCCTTTCTCTCTTTTCCCCATTCCGTGTGCTCGCCGAGCCCTGTACGAGACATGCCCACAAGCCTTCCCCCTTCCATCAGCAGGCCTCTGGCCCCATCTGGCCCCATGCCTGGAATGTCTTCCCTCCTCCCATCTGCATTTCATTCGAGGCTCCGCAACAGGCCACATCCTGTGTGAGACTCCCGACTCTAGTGCTTAGTGCTCCCACTGTCCTCCTGCTGACTCTGCTCTGCTTAAGTCTCGTATTCCCTGAGTAGACCATTAGCTCCGTGAGAGCGGGTTTGGGTTTTTTCTCCCTTTGTCAAGTACTATAGTAGAGGCTGAAAAGATAGACAAAAATAGAACAAGCTCTGCTTTCGAGGAGTTTACATTCTATGTGAGGCAAACAGTGTATAGATAATTAGCCATTACGCAGCTACAAAATTCATTCAGAATAGACTCCACCAGGATTACTTCCTCCAGCAGGTGGTGCCCAAGCTGAGCTGTAAAGAACAGTAGGGATCTGGCAAGGCAGCTGTCAGGCAGAAATGCTCCCCGGGCACAGGGACCAACCAGCAGGGAAAGAGAAAGACTTCCGGTTTGGACTTCCTGAGCTGGGAATGTCCAGTAGGCAGTTGGCGGTCCAGGACCAGAGCTTAAGAGAGACTAAAAACTGGAGCCAAACACGTGGAACCCATGGCAGTGGGTGAGGTCGTAGAGAGAGAAGGCTCTCTTCTTAGCGTCCCCATCACCGGTGCTCTATCAGACCAGAGCAGATCAGCACGTCCCAGTCTGACCAGACATAAAACAGATCAACACCTTTGGAAAGTTGGGAACACCTATCAACAGTCAAAAGAAACTCACCCTGTAAAAACCTGGAGAACTCCATTGGAAAAGAGCTCGTTCTATCAAAAATTAAGCTGAAAAATTGTTTTGAAGTTGAAGTAACAATAACACATTCCCCCCAAATTATGAGAATTTGAAAGGACAATCATTTTTTTTCACCCAGAATCCAAAACATGTGACAAGAGTTTGAGGCAATGTGGTCAAGATATAATTTACTAGAGCCTTTTGTGTGATTTTTAAAGACAAAGGTTTTTTTATTTTTCTGTAGAAAGGGAAAAAACTACTTCTCAGCATTTTTCTGGGTTCTCAGGAATACTGTGTCTCTGGGTCAGGTCTTCCAAAAACAACTTTTCAGATCTCTGTCGTGTAAATTCACACATAGAGGAAGAATTTAGATTGATTGATACACTGTTATATACAGAAAAAAATAAATTATGTCTATGGAAAAACAAGAGAAAAGAATCCTGGGTGATAAGCAGTCAAAGAGAAATGTTTCGCTCTATGTCAATGATCACACTTAGTGTCTTTGGTTAAAAGGAGAGGGAGGAACAAATAGAAATTGAATGAATTTTTACTTAATTAGCCTGTAATTGTTAGGATTTATTTTTTAAAGGTTTCTGAGATGCTAACTAATGAAAATGAATTTGCTAATCCTGCTTCTTATTGGTTGTAAAATTTCAGCTCATGGTGAAACAATGTTATTTGATTATAATCAAGACAAGTCTTTACTAAAGTATGGAATTTATTCTGCATAATTGTAGGATCAGGAGAGAGATTAGTTTTGAATTGCTGCTCTCAGGGAGGAAGAAGAGGAACTCTTGTTGTGACATACCAGGAACGAGTTTCTCAAATTGGGCTGAAGAAGAGACCCGCCAGGGACTGCCTGGGCAGCATGCCCTGGCACCTGGCGCCCTCTCCAGGGCTGGCCCCGGGCAAATAAAAAGACTTTGTAGGGGACAGTGTGGAAAGAGAGATGGAGAGAATTGGTCATGGCACGTGGGGGTGTGAGGGACGGATGGTGATGGAAAAGCCATCCTGTGTGTCCTTGTAGCTGTCATCTCTTCTGGGAGATTGGGAGCTCCCCCAGGGCAGTTACAATGCGTTCTCATACAACCTGGAGCCAGTGGTCAGCAGGCACTGTGCTAGCTGCTCGCACTGCCCAGATGGAAGGGAGAGCCTCTGTCCTCAAGAAGTTTACACTCTGCCGGAAGAGACCAAAAAATACATCCTAGTGGGGGGAGGCAGCCTCATATGGAAGGTGGGAGCCTCAGTGACAATCTCTGTCCGTTGCCTACTTGGGGCAATGCCTTCACTGAGCTAGTAACTAAGGGATGCCTTATGTTCTAAAACCTAGGAAGAGATGGTCTTATTTAACGCTGAGATTGCAGAGGAAGCTGGCAAGGCTTATAAGGGAGCCTGATGAGAGAGGCTGTTGGGGTCTGAGGACCAGCTGAGCAAAGTCCCAAGAGGTCTTCTGCCCCACAGTGATGCATTTAGGGGCGCTTCTTGTAAGTCAAATCAGGAGCGTGAACCATGGCAGAGAAACTACTGGATGAACAAGGAGGGAAGCCTTGAAGTAGCATTTGTTGCTAGGCAGGGGAAGAGGGAGCAGTTATTAGTGGCACCTGGCCCATAGGTATCATCCAGCTGTAAATTAATTTACCATTTGGATCATTTGCCCAGTGCTCTCAGCTCCATCTTCTCATTCGGTCCCCATGACAACTTCAGGAGCTACCCAGTAGAAATGCACATTTTATGATGTTTGTACAGATAAGGAATCAGTCCCAGAGGCTGGAGGTATTCCCTTTGGTCACAGAAGTGTAACCCCCAGGTATTTTGGGTATGAACTGTGAGATCCTTTATGAAATGTTTCCTCTTGACCTTCCCAGGTCTGTGGGTCGCATTTTCTCCTTGCATTCAAGGCCCCTTCCTTCTGCCATTATCTCTTGGTGCTAGGCTTGGTATTCACTTCCTTCTACCCCATCTCCATGCACTACAGATTGAAAATGTCTATTTTCTCAGGTTTTTAAAGCACACTAAGGTTTATGAAGCACTTTTGCATATATTTATTTACAGGGAAAAGAAAAGCTACAAATTCAGAAATAATTTGCCAGTATAATTAGAAGTAACGATTCAATAAACCCATCTAGTTCCAGTCTAGTTAGCCCTGCTTAAGCTATTCTAGCTATCTGCAGTTTTTTAGACCAAGCTTAGCCCATCTTGAAGGAACATTTTGAACATTGCTATCCAAACGTGACCTTTTGTTTTTAGGCCAGGAACCTCTAGCTACATCACGGGCTCAGGATACTCTCAAGCAGTTATGGGATTTACCTGCCTGGGCATGCTGCATTGAGCTCCTGGCCTCCTCGTCTTGCAGCGTTTGCCTCAGTCTCAGAAAGCAGAAAGCCTCCCGGTGCCGCGTGCTTAGCTTCTTGGTTGGTCTGTCCACGGGCCTGTGTGTCATTGGGGACTGAGAGAATGTGTTTGGCATGAGCGCCGTACTGCTGTCAATGATCCCTGAAAAAAGATGTTGCATGGGAGAAGGGCTACAAAGTGGGGTGGGCAAAGATTGTGCCCATCTGACAGCAAGGTGAGGGGTGGAGGCTTGACACAAGAGGCCAGGAGACTTGATTTCCATTTGGCAGTTTAATATTAAACACATTATTAAAAGGGTGAGTACTTAGGAAAACAGGGAATGTTAAGTCAGTATAGATTAATCAAGAACTAATTATAGGGAAAAAAGTCAAAGAACTCCAAACTGCTTGTTTGATAGGGTGGGTGACTCAAATAGCAAATCAGGCACATGAGTCCAGTTTAGCCTCCATGGATTTTAGCAAGGCCTTCTTTTAGTGTTTCATGATGTTCTTGTGGAGACTTGTGGACTCCGGCAGGGATTCTTAACTGTTTTTGTGTCATAGACTCCTTTGGCATTCGGGTGAAGCTTATGGACTTCATTTTAGAAAAAGATTTTTTAAAATATGTTGAATCACAAAGGAAGCCAATTGTATTGAAATACATTTTCTTTTCCCTTCCAAATTCATGGACTCCCTGAGTGGAGGATTTGTTAACCCCAGGTTAAAACTCTTGAGTTAAGTGAATTCTGAGCTAGTTGAAGACCTGACTGAAAAAGTGATAATTAAATGGGATAGATGTCAGCCAGGAAGAAGGTCACTGGTAGAGTCCATTACACCATTGTCTTGGGACTTGTGCCCATGGTTTGAGATGGCTTTGCTTATTAGTAAATTCCTGAATGACAGATGGCTGGGAGGGCTAGCTAATCCTTTTGTCCTGATTTTGTCATCCAATAATATCCTAGCAGAATGGTGCTAAATCAAATCAAAAGCAGGGAAAAAAAACAGGAACAGAGCCCAGCAAGTGTAGGATGAAGGAGGCCCAGCTCAGCATGTCCTATTAGAGAGTCCGGGTTCTGGCAGCCTGAAGATATTACATGAGTCAGCAGCATGGCGTGGAGCCCAAAGGAGACGTGCAAAGCACAGTCCTCCCCTGCTCTGCTTCTGTGTTCCCTTCTGGACGTCCTCTTTTAATAAAGATACAAGGATGTGGAGTTTGTCCAGAGAAGCGCAGCTCGGCCTGTGAGGATCCTTAGAAGGATTCCGGGTGCAGACAGAAGTGGGGATGCAGAGTTTGGTGAGGGAAATTCATGTTTCTGAAAGGCAGTCACGTGGAAGAGGGAAGCCTGAAAAGGCAGAACAAGGATGGATGGGTGAAGTCACCAAGAGGATCTGAACTTGAACAAGCCTCCTGACCAAGCCAGCCTAGAGCAGAATGGGCTGCCATGGAATATTGGGGCTTTCTCTTCCCCAGTGGGATCTGACTTGATGAGCCTGTACCAGGACACCGTAGGGGGCAATGTGGTTCCTTTCCACTCTTGAGATTCTCTGGGCTAGTCAGAGCTTTAAAACCAAACAAATAAGCTGAAACACACCCAGAAAAGACCCACAAACAGTATGTAAGAAATTCAGCAGCCTGCAGCAGCAGCAGTACACACCGAATGCCTCCTGTGTGGCAGATGGTGTCATGTCCTCGATTGCAAACTCTCCCCCACCCATTTGCACAGTCATCCACAAGTGAGGTGCTTAATTCAGCCTTTTTGGGTTATGTGACGCCCAGTCTGGTCTCTGGAGCTTGAAGTATGTTTAGGGAGAGATGTGCACACAAAAAGGTCTGAGCCACCCATTATGGGGGTTTGGACCATTACTTTTGGGAGGCTGGCGGGGAGAAGCCTGGAATGGGCCAAACCCAAGCCTAAGGGTTTGCACTGTTATATTTGCTGGTTCTGTAATAATGTTTTCTTAAATTAAATCTTGTTTCAAAAACACATTAAGTACATGCTATGTGTATTGGATGCTATGGATACTCTTTCCCTCCCTTTTCTCCTCTCCCTTCTCCTCACCTGCCCCCCGCCCCTCCCCTCAAAAAAAAAGAAAAAAGAAAAAAAGAAAGAGGTCCTGTCCTTAAGGGAGCTTACATTCCCTTAATGGGAAGGTAGGTCAAGGCCCCAGATAAGTGTATACAAAGTAATTTGAAAGGAGCCAATACAAAACTCTAAAACTGGAGGGTGTGTGTGGGGGGGTGAGATTAGAAAGACCTCATGTACTTGGGGGGCCTGAGCTGGACTTTGAAAAGAGTGAGGTTTTTTAACTTGGCAAAGGTGAGGAGGGAGATTCAGTCATAGGACTGAAAATGGGGAAGTGGGAAGTTGAATATTGTGTATGTGGAACAGCTCTCAGGCTACTCTCAGAGTAAAGGGAGTAACAAAATAAGATTACAAAGGTAGCTGGGAAGCCTCTTCTTAAGCACTGTAAATACCAGCTGAAGAATCCGCATTTTACCCTCAAAGTAATAGGCATTCAATGACTAATTTTTCAGCGGGGAGGGTGACATGGCCAGATCTGTATTTTAGTGACATCTTTTTGAAGGAAGAATATAAAATTAGAAAGCTTGTTGGAGTGGTTATTACAATAGTCCAGGTGAGAGGACTTTGGCTGGATTAGGCTAGGGGTTGTGGGAGAAGGTAGAAGGGGATAGGTACAAAAGACACTGCAGTGGCTGAATTGACAAGATTTGGAAACATGGAATGAGATAAAAGGAGATAGATAATTATGGAGATAGAAAATCAATAAATATATAGATAACAAAAATGCTCGCCACAGTGAATGGACAGCACAAACTGAGTCAGCTCAGAAGACAGTAAATTGGTAGAGAGGAAAGAGAGAGAGATTGGGAAAGCCAGTGAGAGGATGGGGAGGTGATCAATAAGGCGAGACCAGAAGCTCGAGGAGTGAGGGAAAACAGATGCCAAAGGGAGGGTCTCTGGCAGGGAGGGGCATATATGAAGAGGAAGATCAAAACAGCCTCAGGAAGGAAGACCGTACTGGCCAGAGAAGAATAGTATCTGGGTTTCCATAATATATTGTTCTTCTAACCCGGATTGGCTTCCTACAAGATCAGCTTATTTTAAACAGCTCTCTAAATTAAAAACAAAATAAAACAAAAACAAAACATAATCTAACCTTCAGTTTGTTGTGCCCTTTTAGATATCCCAACACAGCCTGTGAACTCCTGACCTCTGATGTGCCACAGATCAATGATAAGCTGGGAGGAGATGAAACTTTACTGAACATCCTTTATGATTTTTTGGACCATGAGCCACCTCTCAACCCTCTACTGGCCAGCTTTTTCAGCAAGACCATTGGCAATCTTATTGCAAGGAAAACCGAACAGGTAAATCAGTGGCAAAGCATTGGCAGATCTGGCTGCCTGCTTCTGGCTGATGTGAATGTTTATTGTTCATTAATAAGGTGCTAGTCATGCTTAGAAATCAAACAGAACCAGTCTTACTTCAGCCCTCATTGGGGTAACAGAATGGAGATGATAATAGCATCTCTCTCTCTTGGGCTTGTTGTGAGGATCAAAGGAAGTCATATTTATAAAGTGCTTTGAAAACCATAAAGTACTATAGAAATTAACCATGGTTCTTGGAGGAGAGAAGAACTTCTCAGATTCAGATGGAGTTTTCTGTTCTCTGCTGGGAAGTTCTGCTATCATGGCCACAGGAAAAGGCTACTCTCTCAAAAATAGGCAGCAAATTCACATAGGTACAGGGGCTACCACAAGGATCTCTGCAGGCTGCCAGCTGACTTAGAAAATCACAGATGTTTTTGCTTTTGTTTTTTTAAATTGATATACCAGCACATCAAAATCAGATGGGTTCTAGCTGTTCTCAAGAGTATCGGAAATTGCGTATTTTATAAGACTGTTGTTGTTTCCAAGATGTCAGCCCTGTTTCTAATCCTCTGTCCTGTTGTTTGTAGTTCCTCTGCCCTTCCCTTTGCCAGAATCTCTTCACCTCTTGTTGACAGACACTTCTCCAAGAGATCCTTGTGAAGTCTTTTTTTTTTAACCCACTGGGCACCTCCTCAGAAGGGCCTTCAGTCCCTGCACAAGGACTTTAAAAGCTTATGTGTGTGTATACATCATATGCATATACATACATATAGCCATTCATTTTTTCATTTGTTTGTCTTTATCTCTGGTTCCCTCCATACAGTTTAGCTTTATTTCTTCAGAAGAGTTGTTGTTTTCTTAATCTGTTCCTAAAAGAACTTAGCCCCTTCTTGCTATTGCAATATCTTTGATCAAACAAAACCTCCTTTGGCAGCTGACCTCCTGGTGCCAAGTCCCTCCATAGAAGTCAGTCCTCATTGGGCCACAGACACAGTGCAGCCCAAGCTTTTGGACTGCTACAGATCACCTCTGAGTTGATCCATCCAGGGAGAGCTAGCCCTGGACTTGCTACCCTTTTAGAATCCACGTTGACCAGCATATCAGGATAAGACATCTGGGGACAGTGCTTATGTTCAAAGTACTTAAGATGCAAGATGATTTTTAGACTCCAGGCAGCTCCTGTCTGCTGCTGGTAGTCATTTTCCCCCTTAGATACATGGGGATGAAGAAATCATTCTTGCCCTCTTCTGTCCCTTAGTGACAGCTCCAACATCAATTCATTTGCACATCAGATATTCTGAGAATAAAAAAAAGCCCAGGCTTTTTAAAGGGGTTTTGCCTAAGACTTTAGGGAGATTTCCTCTAGCACATCTTTTTTAATAAAAGATTAATTTGTGTCTTAGGTGATCACATTTCTGAAAAAGAAAGACCAGTTTATTAGTCTGGTACTCAAGCACATTGACACCTCTGCCATGATGGACCTGCTACTTCGCTTGATAAGCTGTGTGGAACCTACAACTCTTCGGCAGGAAGTCTTGAATGTAAGTGTAAACATTTCATATTCCCTACTGGGAGAATAAGGGCAATAAACCAACCCACCCAAATTAGCTGGGAGGGCTAGAATTGATACCAAATAGACTCTCAGGTTTTCTGGGCCACTAGCATGGGGAGGCATATATATATCTCCATGTATTTTGTCATTGAGAGCTACGTTGGTCTGAGTCTCCCAGAGATCTGTGACTTTGACCCAGAGTAGCAGAAAGGAGGAGCAGAACCTCTGTCTATTTCAGCTAGGGGTAGTGAATCAGTGCAGCCTATCCTAGCTGCCAGAGTGTCTGTCCCCCTCATTGTGCTGGAGTGTCAGGCTTCTGATTGTAGGGAAGCTCCTGAGCATGCATTCTGAGGAGATGTGGAAAGGTTATGCTGAGGAAGAATCAAATCTCAGTGATACTGAGGTTTGAGTACCTTGACCCAACTTCCTCTTCTCAGTGTGTGGTTTCTAAGTCTCTGAATAAGTAGTTTCTAGAATTATTGGAAACAAATGGCACTATTCAAATAGAATCCACAGAACTCTGACATAGAAGAACTTAAGATTTGACTCTCTAAAAGATAGAGTAGTATAAGTAAAAACCCTGATTTCAAAGTTCATTAATATAATTTTGGGGAGGAAAAGTAGAAAAAACCCAAATCATTATCATTAATTAATCATTAGAAACTAGTAAGAAGAGATCATGGCATAAATAAAAGAATTCTACAAAATTATCAAGAGTACTGTACATAATTCTATGTTAATAAATTTTGAGATTCTAAACTGATAATTTACAAAAATATAAAATGACAGCATTAAAAAATAAGTAGTTGAAATGTTTGGAGAAATCAGACCAAAAATAAGTTGCTCAGCAAATATTACCAGAATGAAGCTGAGTCACAAGAAAATGATATTAAATACTGGTTTTTTAAAAAAGTAATTCCTTAGATATGTAGATTTATTTCTAAATATTGAGAAATTAGTCAACAGTCAGAGAATAAACATTTATTAAACACTTACTTTTGTGCTAAGTATTGGAGATCTAAAGAAAAGCCAAAAAAAATAGGTTTCCTTTCAAAGAACTTAGGTGAGACAACCAGTGTCAAACAAGATGTGTGTGTATTTCTGTATAGAGACAAAGAATATGAAAGCAAAAGTGAGGGAGAGAAAAGGGAAGAGAGAAGAGACAGAAAGAGTGGATGGAGGCATTTTGAGAGAGAAAGCCTTAGCAGCTAGTGGGATCGAGCAAGGTGTCCTATGGAAGGGGAAGTTTGAATGGAATCAAGATGGAAGGTCACGTGATTGAGAGATACCAGTGAGGAAGTAAAACATTCTAGGTTCCAGTAACATCCAGTTCTGGCTCAAGTGTATTTTCAGTCTAAGCAAGATTAGGAAACAGTATCATAACAAAATTACATAAAATGTTGTTAATATTCCTCACTAATCGGCACAGGCTAGAGGTATTAATTGCCAGAAGTAGCAACAATTTAAAATGTTGTTTTCATTAACTTTGGGGAAAAAGATTTTCTATTACTGACTTGAATTTCCTGGAGAGCAGTCTGGCAGTGAACAATAGGATTCACAAAACTGATGGTGCAGTTTGATCTAGTAATGATTACATTATTGTACCATATTCTAATGATGGACTTATTCAATTTATTTGGAATATCAAGACAAAATGAAATAAGAGAATAAAAAAATTATGTGTGTGTGTATATATATATATATATATATATATATATATATATATATATAATTTGGAAAATAGCTGAAAAATTATGACATGTTGAGAATACTAGGATACTATAAAATGACAAATTTGAGCAATACAATGAAAAAAGAAAAAAAAAAACTTGAGAGTCAGGTATAGAGTAAGATCAAGCTGGTTTGGGAAGATGGTTTGTATGTGCCACAGTCAGACCTCCATTTTAAGAAGATCAATTTGACATCTGAGTGGAAGATGAATTGGTGTGGAGTGAGGGAGACCAGCCAGCGGGCTATTTCAATAGCCTCGTTGGGAGATGATCAAGGATTGCACCGGAATGGTTTTTTCAGTGTCAAGGAGAGAAGGGGGCATATATAAGAGATGTTATGAAAGTAGAAATGACAGGACTCAACCATTGATTGATCATGGGAATGACAGAGGGAGACATCAAGGAAGCCTACATCATAAGCCTGGATGAGTGAGAGGATGGTAATAGTAATAGGGAAGTTAGGAAAGGGGAGAATTTGCAAGGAAAAAATGAGTTCAGTTGTAGAAATGTTGGGTTTAAGATGTCTGTCAGAATGTCTAAAAGGCCCGTGGAGATGCAGGACTGTTGATTGGGAGAAGTTAAATAGATCTGAATTATAAAAATGATCATTGAAACCATGAGAGCTGATGACATCAGCAAGAGAAATACTAGACAGGGGCAAGAGAACAGAACCTTGGAGTAGGATAGTCAGTCAGGAAGAATAAACAAGTCGGTGTGCAGCATTCAAAGTCCATTTGAGAGTTTTGTAGTATAAACTTGTAGTGGTCCCAGTGAGCACAATTTTATGAGATTTCCACCATCAGCATTTGGCAGCACATAAGTAAAAATGGAGGAGGCAAATGATAACACTGCTCCAGTACTTGGTTTTGGAAAAGTATGAGCCTCTAGAGAACAAGGAATTGTTCTCCAGACAGTGTAAAATTGACTTGACTTACTATAGGGTGAAGATTTTGAGATGGAGAAAGTAAAGCCAGAACAGGAGAGAGAATCTAAAAAAGTGGAGAGAGAGGTGTAATGACTAGAGGCAGAAGGGATAGTGAGAGATTGAAAGTCAAGAGAGTATAGGAAGAGAGAGGAATTTCAGAGTAATACAAAAGATTGTAGAGGTGGAACGTTGTATGGAAGATCTCGAGGGTATAACCACTCCCTGTGAAGCAGGTTTTCAATTGGGGTAGTAACCAGGGTTATTCTTTCACTCTTTATTCCACTCGTTCCCCCTCTCCCTCCCACTGACTCATTGTCTAGATTGGCTTCACAGTATAAACAGTCTCTTTTTGCCTGGACAGTTGTAACTAAAACATATACAGTTCTCTCTATTTTTAGCTCTGAGCCCCCAGGCAGAGATAGTTCTGGCAAAATACTTCATTGTTAAATCTGTTTTCTCAGGTTTGTTCCCCCTTGCCAATTGCTTACTTCAAACTGTATTTCCAGTAAGTGCACCCAGACTAGCAAAAGTCTGTGGTTAACACTGTTTATAAGGATAAAGTAAACAAGAAGGGTAAATAGATTTTCCCCTTTCCAAGAGGGAAAAGGTCTCTGGCTTCCATGCCAAAGTCCAAAGGGAAAAAGGAAGTACAGAATTATTGCCGTGAAGTCTCTATGAATTTTCAATGATTTGGGATCTTTCCCAACACATCTTATACCCAGTCAATCCTCAGAGAGCCTCACTGCCAGAGTTACAGCCTTTTTTCCTTATAATGGCTGCCTCTGTCTGGGATGTAGTTTCTCAGAACCTTCTCTCCTCCAGCTTTGGAAGCTGCATTTTTCTTTGGTTGCTGTCTCTTGTCTAGACCAACTTAAACCACTAGACTCTTGAACTGTTCGGCTAGGTCAGCTTAGGCTCCTTTTCTAATTATTCAATCAAGGAATTTGTTTGCACTAGATGTGATTGAAATTTTACAGATAGTTTTAATATGTCATTATCATCAAGTCCCCTTATTTGAATTAAATCCTTGGTATTCTGAGCTTGGGGAAGGGAAGGTGGGATGGCTGGAGACTAACTTCTCTATATCTATGTGGCCAAAGTAAAGGGGAAATGCAGCTCTTGAGTAGTGTCAGCATTTGAAAAAATATCAGGGGGAAATATGAAGGCCCCAGGAATGGGGGACGGGGTGGGGATATGAAAACCAAGAATGTGGTCCATCTGGAACTTCCCATAGCATCTCATGAGGGTGTACTGTGAGTCCCAAAAGTAGGTACATCCACTGTAGGAGAGCTTAGCCAGGGAGGCCATGGATTAGTGTTCCTTTCCAGCTTCACATATGTCATGACAAAAATGTCAAAGGCTAGTGTGGGGTCTAGCACAGGGCTAGGGCCAGGGATATGAGATGGAGTAACCCCAGGGAAAGCTGACATTCATTTTGGGGTTTAACCATTTGTCCTTGACCAAATCTATCCAGTTGTATACTTTGTAGCCCACCTCTCTCTCTCTCTCTCTCTCTCTCTCTCTCTCTCTCTCTCTGTCTGTCTGTCTCTCTTGATAATGTTATATTTACCCTTTAAGTGACAACTAAATAAACAACATTTCCAGTTTTTTTTCAGATGCCATAAATACCTATTCTTAATCATTTTCAGTAATGGTGCTTCTAATGAAAAATGGTAAAGCATTCTGACTTTAAATGAACATAAGAATGATGACCTCAAAGCTAATAGACCATTTGCTGTATTCTAGACAGAAGCTCTTTCTCAGCCCTGTAAACTATTCTGGTCCTTATTCAAACAAAAGCTTTAGATTTATGAAAGGATATTCTTATAGGGGGTCTTAAGTCATCAAAAAGAGAAAGGAATTTTATCTTTTTGAAATAGCAGCTAGACTGCTCATTGATAGAAGTGCAAATGGTAGAAAAAGTCAGAAACAGTGAGGCTGAAGTTTTGCTTAAATAGAGGAGTGAAAATCTGAGCAGGGCAGAGTCATGTGGAAATAATGATGCCAGCAGCAGTGAGGGCAGGCGGGTTTTCTGGCTGCAGTGATGGCCACTGTGAAGACAGATGGGGACCATCACGTTTGAGAAGCCGGGGAGAAGTAACACACAGTTGGACCAGGAAGTTACATCAGGTCCAGGCTGTGAAGAATTCTGAAAGCTAATCAGAGGATGCTCTATCGAATCCTAGAAGCATTAGGGAGCAGGAGAATTCATTGAGAGGGGAATGAGACGGTCAGATCTGCTCTTAGGTAAAATCACTTTGTCATCTGTGTGGAGGAGAGACAGGTATAAAGATCAGCAAGGAGGCTGATGAGGAAGCTGTCAGTATAATCTAGGTGGGAAACGAGGAGGGCCCAAACCATGGAGTTTGGAGATGAGAAGTGTGAGAGACTTGGCGACTGATCGTGTCCCTGGGGTAAGGGACAAGGTGCAGTCAAGGGGGTCTAGAAGGCTAGGCCTGGTGATGCCTTTCACAGAAAGCTGTGTGTGGGTCCATGAGGGCAGGGCCTATCCTGGTGCCTCCTGCATACAGTGGTCGGCATCTTTCTCCCGCTTACTTCCCAGCCTTCTTCCCTGTGACTCCTTGGTATGGCTTCTCACCCATGAGCTTCCACCTGCCCTCTCCTCATTGCCTTTGGCCGGCCGTGCCCCATGCCTGGAATGCTCGGCTTCTCTGAAGGCTCATCTCAAGGACCACCTTCTCTGGGAAGTCTTTTGTAATATCCACACCTTGGTGCTCTCACGTGTGTGCTTCCTTGGGTATGCGGAGGCTCACCCCATAGACCAGAGCTCTTCCAGATCAGGGAGAGTTTGACTTTTGTCTTTGTAGCCCCAATCCCCAGTGGGAAGGAAGCAGAGAGCTTGATTGATATTTTAATGAGTGCTGAGAAGCATTGATTTGAATTAAAGTAGAATAAACAGAATAAGGGAATGTCAACCTGCAAAAAAGTTTTTTAAAGGAGGAAAATTCATCTCATCATTTTTCATTTATTTCCTGTTACTCTCTTTACTGCATTTAACTTTCCAGCCAAACTGACTTTCTTGCATTTAGCAGGCTGTGCTGTCCATTTCTCCTACCTCCTTGCCTTTACACAAGCTGCCTTTCATGCCTTAAAATAGAATCTTTCCTTTACATTTTTAGTCTCCTTCAAGAGTCAGCTCAGGTGCTGCTTATTTTTGGAAATTCATCAGACTTAAAAAAAAAAAGTTATTTTTTAAAAAAAGTAAATAATAAAAGAGTAAAAAAGTAATAAAAAGTAAATAAAAAAGCCTGTCCTGACATGTCTTCACTCACTCATCCATATTGTTGTTTCCTCTTTTGTCCTGCTCTCTCTTTCTCTGTCTCTCTTTGTCTCTGTCTCTTCGTCTCTCTCTCGTTTATTTCTCTGTGCACATGTAATTTCTCAGTCTATATCACAAGATCATAGCTAAGAGTAGCAGAATTTATAAGAGATCTCATCCTTTATTTTACATATGAGAAAACAGAGAGATGGCCTGACTTCATCATCCCACATCATATGTGGCAGAAATAGGATATGAACTCGGGTCCTCTATGTCTCCAACCCAGAATTCTTTGCACTACACACACTCTCCCAGGGGTTTGTGGGACCCGGGGCCTGGTTTTGAATCACAGCTTTTGGCAGAAATATGTGACCTGAGAGGCTTTTTTTTTTCTTTTCAGTGGCTGAATGAAGAGAACATCATTGAGAGGCTGGTGGAGCTGATTCACTCAAACCAGGATGAAGATGTGAGTAGAAAGCCCAAGCTTCACCCCCTTACCCCCGAGAAAGCTGTGAGGGTCTCTGGCTCACTCACAGTCACGTTTTAGCTATTGAGCAGTCCAGCCTCTTCGGATGGATGGTAGAGCAAAATGGCAGCAGGTTTGAAAAGTGGGCATTCCTACATGCTCCTATACCACTCAGTCTGTCTTGTACCCACTTGTTCCTTGATTGGCCTGGGTTATACTAAAGTGAATGAAAGAGGTTTTGTTTTCCTATGGGAGGTAACCTAAGGAATCTTTCTGTAGCATTTATTACTTTAGAGCATCTGCTGTCAATCTTGGATATTGGATTCAAAGGTCTCTGCTGCTTCTGCAGAGACTAGAAAGTGGAACTGGTGAGTCTGGGACACTAGGGGGCGTAGCAGCAAGCTCCATATCTTCATGTCTGTGACCTCCACTCCTCATTTGACTCTTGCCTTGAACGGACTCCTAGAATTTCATGTTTGGACAGGCTCAGGTGGTGTTACACACCGGATGCAGTTCAGAGGGACTCCCGGGCTCCCCTTTTCTATTTGCAGCATTCAGGATGGAGGCCAGCGGACCTTTTGGAAAAGACCCAAAGATCTGCTTTGGGTACTGAAGTTAAAAGCAATTGATTAATTCTGTTGGCTGCCTCCCTTTGGCCTTATGCAATAGTTATCATCACAGAATTGGAAGGATTGGAAAGGCCCTCCTGCAAAAGGAACACCCCCAACAAATGGTCATTCAGACCTCATCCTGAGGCAGACCATTCCACTTGGAAAAGAGGCTTTCCTGCCATCAAGCCTCAATCTGATTGAAGATTTCTCATTTTGCCCTTTGGAGTCCATCAGGTCAAGTCCAATAATATTTTCTCCCTGACAAGTTTTCAGATACTCGAAGATAGTTATCATCTCTCTGACTCTTCTCTAGCTTAACCCCAATCTCTTTAATTAATGATCAGTTATTTACTTGACAGATAAAAATGAAACAAAGCAAAACAACTTTAAAAATGTATCTCAAACTAGTGGCTCTTTATTTTCTCAAGTAATTTCTTAAGTTTTTCTTAAACTTTGTCCTTATGGTGTGTATTGTAAAGCTAGAGCCCATGTGTCCCGACCCTGGGCCCTTGCCCTGAAGGCACGAAGGGGTGACATGTGGACGTGTAGGGAGAGCAAAGACGAGGAATGATGAAATTTGTTTGTCTGATTTCACCAACCTTGCCAGGAGGTCTCTGGGGATGACAAATGGCTTTCCTTGTAACAACTTTGTGAGGGAGACAGCACAAGGATAATGTCCGTTTTATGGAGAAGCCAGCTCAGGCACAGAAAAGCCAACCCGAGAGACCCTTGAGATGTCACACAACTCCTGGTTTTTGGAGCTGGGATTTAAATTCAGGTCATCAACTTTAAAGGTGATGCCAGGCCCATCTACATTCTGTCTTTCTGTGCATAGTTTCTCTGTCCTGCATTGTGTATTCACAACATTGCAAAGACTGTCTTTGGACACAGGAGATACTTTTTGCATAACTATTTGGAGATAGTCTAAAGTGTGGCCATTTCCATAGCGACCGCTGAGGAGGCGACTTCAGTTCTTGAGGATTGTGGTTCCTGCTTTTGAGAAGGCT
The DNA here is from genome assembly GCF_016432865.1 of Antechinus flavipes. NCBI lineage: Eukaryota > Metazoa > Chordata > Mammalia > Dasyuromorphia > Dasyuridae > Antechinus > Antechinus flavipes. The sequence goes on along the minus strand of NC_067402.1, from coordinate 292,490,085 downwards.
CCTGGGCTTCTTTCTACTGTTCTCACCTAGACCAGTGTCCCCGTCTATGACAGGCTGACATCTGTGAACAGGAGTTGTCTAAAAGCTACAGAGACAAGAGTGGTATAGTAGCTAAATTCCCATATTATTTCCTTACTCGAACACATCAGAGCAGGTGCCCTGTGGCAGCCAAAAGATTAATAGTTGAAGATAGGGGAGCATTACAGGTATATGTAGTGCCCCTGGAGTTCAGAGAACTTAACTAAAAAGCATGAGGTTCTGGTTCACATGACTAGCAAGATGGAGGACTAGACATTTTTTCCTGTTTCTCACAGCCTCTTACATCTTTCCAAAACAAAGTCACATCCCAGACACATAGAACTTCCAACTGTCTCCATGGTCTAGGTCACCTGAAACCCAAAAGAAGGTAAAAAAAAAAATTCCATGGCATCACAACTACTCTGAGCTCACCTAGCTCCTTCTCTTCCTTCACCTACCACATCACTGTTACGTTAACTGGCACAAGGAGCTGACCCATGACTTAGAAGAAAAATCAAACCGTATTACACCTTAGTTCCAGTGCCTTAGAAATCTGGCCTCCAGGCTACAGAATTTGTTGAGAGCTCCTTGGCCAGTATCCCATCAGCATTCTGAGCTATAATGGAACTTTACAGAAGAGTCAGGAAGAATGGAAATGGGAAAGGACATGTCTGGGCTTGGAATAGTGCTGAACCCCATATTCTAACTTCCCCCTTCCTCTCAGAGCCCTGAAGACCAAACTCCAGAAATCATCCCAGCTATAGTGACATCAGCTCTCCTGAATGCTGGGCCAGAGAACTGATGAGCAGAGGGAACGGGACAAGGATGTATATGTGTGGGAGCTAGGTGATGCAGTGGATAGAGTCCTAAAGTTAGGAGGACCCAAATTCTAATCTCGCCTCAGACCCTTAACACTTCCTGACTGTGTGACCCTGGGCAAGTCACGTAACCCCAATTGCCTCAGCAAAAAAAAAAAAAAGAATGTATGTGTGTGGAGAGACGGGGAAGGTGACTGGATGGCTCTCTAGTATCCCTGAGGGAAAGAGCCCAACACCTAGCTGGAACCAATTCTGTGCCCCCAAAATCACTTGGGGCAGAAAGATACTATGAATTACCCGCTGTGAGAGGAAATTCAGGTTTGGAATCCAACCGCCAGGGAAACCACTGTCAGAGAGGAGAGTCAGCAGATGAACAATAGGAGAAAATGAAGGAAAAAGGACTGAAGTAACCTAAGATCTCAGGAAGAAGAAAACTCAAATACCTTGAACATAAGCAGATAAAATCAAGAAGGAAAACTAATCTGACCTCTATATGTAGCAGATGAGTTCAAATACTGCAAAACAAAGAAAAATCAACACTTGAGAGAGAGGACCCTGCAGAATTTGAGAATGAAACCACAGCATGCTATTCCTGAGTGGTCTGAAAAAAGAAATAAGAATTTGAGAGCAGTATTTATGAGCTGCACAGCAAAAATAAATGGCAGAACAGAAAAACTTGAATCTGAAATGGCAAATCTCACCAAAAAAATCCACAGAGAGAACAGTTGGTTGGGCATGTAAATACATGGAAGTGAAGAACAATCTAGATGTTGTCTACCCAACAGAACATCTTGCTCATTAGGACAGGATGCATAGAAACAGTTTAAAGATTCTGGATCTCCCAGAAGAACAAGAGAAGTCAAAAGTGAGTATCACAAGTGATAATACAAGAGCTTCTGAATGCAGCAAATGAACTGCCAGTGGAAAAAATTCACAAATCATTTCTGGGCTTCAGACTCCAAGACATGTACACGTACTGGTTTTTTTTTTAAGCAATTTAATTTAGAAACAACAGGTCTTTCAAGCAATCGGGAGAAAAACCTTCAAATACTGCAATAATAAAGAGATTTTTGAAACATTCTTATAAAGAAAAACAGACCTGAACATTTTATTGGTTTCTTGAATACTCCATTCAACAGAAATGCAAGAAGGAAGAATAAATGTGTTAGTCATGAACAGGTGATATCAGAGAGACCAGTAAGAGATGACTTCTTTTTAATTAAGTTTTATTTGTTTGTAATTTGCAGAATAAAATAAGCATTTCCAAAAATTAGTACAATAAAAAAGATTTCATATGAAACTACAAATTTAATATGTAAAACTTGTTATTCATTTTAAATATGTAACAAAGTTATTGTGTAATTTTTACCCCTTTTTTTCTTCCCTCCATCCCACTCTAGAGATGGGTACCATTAGACACAAAGATATATGCATATGTATGTGAAATCCTTCCAGACATCCTTTCATTTATCTGTTCTTTGTCTGGATTTCCTTAGCATCTTTCTTCATAGGTACTTTGTAATTCATTTAGTTATTTATAGTAGTCAAAATGACTTATTCACTCAAGGTTGTTTTGAAAACAATATTCTGTTTACAGTATACAGTGTTCTCTTGGCTCTGCTCATTTCACTTCCTATTACTTCGTGCAAGTCAGTCCATGTTCCCTCAAGATAATCAAACTCATCATTTCCTACAGCAAAGCAGTACTCTATCACAATCAGATCACAGCCTCCCAACCATTCCCCAGATGATGGGCATCCCCACAATCTCCAGTCCCCTGCCACTACAAACATAAAATTCTTTTTAAGAGATTTCTTTCTAAAAGGAAAGATAGGAAATAGGAGTGAAGGCAAAAGTGAGTCTTTAATTTGGTGATGGGAAAGTGTTCTTTTGCTGAATATCTCTATAGGTGAAGAGAAATGTTCTGAAAAGAGAGGTGGACCTTGTTAAGTGGATTTTGGTACTTGAAAAGACTACTAGTCCTACCTTGAAGGCTGGGGGAAGAGATGGAACTCCTGGGCCCATCTGGTACCTGAAAGAGTGGGAAGGAATGGACTCAGGAGATTTTGAGGCAAATAGGGAAGGAAGGTGATGGGGCATGGGCAAAGGGTATTAGCAGTGTACTGCCTAATCAACTCTATGGAGATGAGGGAGTATGCCATGGGTCGGTATCCTCTTAGCTATAAAATTGGCTTTGTTGTGGGAGTGAGATAAAATGGGAAAGTGGACTCTATAGGGCAAGTTCCATGCCCCTAGAAGTGAGAGCTCAGAATAGATAGGTTGGAAATTTTGATTCTATGAAGAACAAGAATAGAGAGAGACTAGATAATTACATGGGTCATGAACCAGAGATTGAAGGTCTAGAGTAGATAAAAAAAGAGGTTGGATAGTGAAGAGCATGGGAGAAATCCTCTTGGAAAAGAGCACATAAAATAATTTTTAAAAAAACACAACTAATAAATAGAACTAATTTAAGGTGAATAGAGATGGAGGAAAATCTGCTTGACTGAGAGGGAAAAAAAGAGGAAGAACTAATTAGATAAAAGCAGGAAAGAAATTGGAATTAAAAATCAAAAAGGACAAAATAAAAATTCTTGATGTAACCAGGGGTAAGGAGAAGAGAGCTGATGGGAACAGGCCCACTTTAAGCTTAAACTGAACTTAAGACTTAAGCTAAAACTGAAGAGATGTAATACTGTGTTTACATCATAACTTGGGGGAAAAACAATATCAGAAAGAAATGGAGGAAAATGTAAACCTCATTCTTATAACTTTGAATGTAAATGGATTAAAAACAATCCAGTAAAATGAAACAGTGACTGACTGGATAAGAAGGCAAATCCCTATATTCTATGGCTTCCAAGGAATACATTCCAATAACAAAGAAGCAGAATTGAAGATGATGGAAAAAAATGTACTACATATAAGTGAATTTTAAAAATTAAGAGTTGCAATCTTGCTATCTGAGAAAGCAAAAATAAAAAATATATATAAAAAGGCATAAACAAAGAAATGGCATTATGCTGAAATGAATATAGCATAGTTAACAAATCAAAATTGGTAATAACAAAGTAAATTAATATCAGTAATATATATGATCCAAATTCATAAAGGAAACATTAATTGAGCTATAAGGAGATAGAGATTATAATACACTAGGGACAGGAGAATAAAATATCCTGATCTCAATCTTGGATAATTTTCATCTGAAGATAAAAAGAAAAATGTGGAACTCAAAAAAATTGCTAGAGAAACTGGAATTTAAAGACTTATGATAACTCCTAAATGGGATTACAAATTAATGCTTTTAACACCTTTTTACAAAAATTGGTCATGTATTAGGGCACAGAGGTATTACAACCAAATGTAAAAAGGCAGAAATAATAAATATATTCTTTACAAACTATGACCCAAAATGGTCTTTGGTTCAGGGACCACAAACAGAAAGACCTATGGAGACTTAACAATGAAATCCCAAATAATGGATGAATCAAAAACGAAATCATAGGAAAAAATTATGTGAAAAAAAATCGATGAAACAGCAGATGAAATTTCTAAGATGCAGCTAAAGCAGTCCTAAAGGGGAAAAATTAATACCCTACAAACATATGTTAACAAAATAGAAAAGAAGAGGATTAATGAACTGGATATAATTTTTTTTATTAAAACTTTTTCTTTTCAAAACACATGAATAGATAAATTTTCAACATTTACCCTTATAAAACCTTGTGTTCCAAATTTTTTCCCTTCCTCCCACCCCTACCACTAGATGGCAAGTAACTAGATATGTATTTTAAAAAATTATAGAAATCCAACAAACCTAAAATAAGCACAAAAAAGGATGTATTAAAGGAGAAATAGGTAGATTGGAAACTATAACAAATGATAACTAAAACTAAGAGCTGGATCTTTGAAAAGACTTAAGATTTAATCTGGTTAAACAGAAGAGGGCAGAAAATAAAATCAAATAGAAATGAAGCTGAAATTGCTTCAAAATCTAAAGAAATTAAAAGACTAATGGAACTTATTATACACATATGCCAACATAAGTTAAAAAGAAACAGAAGAAAAAGCTATAGACCCATATCAGTGATTAATGATTAAAAAAATTTAAACTAAACAAAATCCCATTGAACACATTACATAATTTTAGCCTAGAAATCATTTATTATTGATGTGGGTGATGTAGAAACCAGGTGATGATAGGCACTAAAAATTAGGGTTTGGTCATGTAAAGAATTCACAATGGCCATTCTCTTTGGCAAAAGGTCCATTTATTTAGGGAAGTGGCTACAGACAAAATGAAGGGATACAATAGACACCAGGAATGGTATATATGAAATGAGAGCTGGGACAGTATAGAAAGGCAAGTGCCTCAGTGGAACTCATAATTAGCCAGCAGTATGCCCCATGAGGGCATATCTTAGATGACAGGCTTTCCAAATAACTACAAAATACATTAAATACCTAGGGATTGACCCGCCAAAGCACACAAAAGATTTGTATAGCATCAATTATAAAATGCCCCTTAAAATGACAGGAAAAAATAATGATGAATGTTGGAGGGGATGCGGGAAAACTGGGACACTAATGCATTGTTGGTGGAGTTGTGAACGAATCCAACCATTCTGGAGAGCAATCTGGAATTATGCCCAAAAAATTATCAAATTGTGCATACCCTTTGATCAGCAGTGTTTCTATTGGGCTTATATCCCAAAGAAATACTAAAGAAGGGAAAGGGACCTGTATGTGCCAAAATGTTTGTAGCAGCCCTATTTGTAGTGGCTAGAAACTGGAAAATGAATGGATGCCCATCCATTGGAGAATGGCTGGGTAAATTGTGTTATATGAATGTTATGGAATATTATTGTTCTGTAAGAAATGACCAGCAGGATGAATACAGAGAGGACTGGCGAGACTTACATGAACTGATGCTAAGTGAAATGAGCAGAACCAGGAGATCATTATACACTTCGACAACGATAATGTATGAGGACATATTTTGATGGAAGTGGATTTCTTTGACAAAGAGACCTAAGTTTCAATTGATAAATGACGGACATAAGCAGCTACACCCAAAAAACGAACACTGGGAAACGAATGTGAACTATCTGCATTTTAGTTTTTCTTCCCGGGTTATTTCTACCTTCTGAATCCAATTCTCCCTATGCAACAAGAGAACTGTTGGGTTCTGCAAACATATATTGTATCTAAGATATACTGCAACATATCCAACATATAAAGGACTGCTTGCCATCTAGGGGAGGGGGTGGAGGGAGGGAGGGGGAAAAAAATCGGAAAAGAAACGAGTGCAAGGAATAATGTTGTCAATATAAAGTAATCATTAAATAAAAAATAAAAATTAAAAAAAAATGCCCCTTAAAGAAGTAAAAGAACAACTTAAATTTTCAATGTATGGTTAGTCCATGCCAATATAATAAAAGTGATACAAAATTACTTGGCAACTTCAATCCTATACCAATTTTATAAAATTGATAAAATAATAAAATTCATTTGAAAATATAAAAGATCTATAATATCAAGGTATATGATGAAAAGAAGTAGGAATGAAGGGGAAATAGTACCTCCAGACCTCATACTACATGATAAAGCAGCAATGTCAAAAACCATTGAATATAAGGACAGCTTCAGTAGCTGTATGACCCTTGTTGGCAAATCACTGTTTGCCTCCGTTTTTTCATCTGTCAAATGAATGGGAGAAATAAATGGGAAACCATTCCATTATCTTTGCCAAAAAAAACCCAAATAGGGTCATAAAGACTGGAACATGACTGAAATGTCTAAATAACATTGGTTAAAAAATGAGATCAGTGGAACAGATTCAACAAGGGAGAATTTGAAACAATAGAACTCAGTAACCCAGTGGTTAATAAAGTAGAAAACATAAATTATCTAGAAAAAAGCACCTTATTTGATTAAAAAAAAAAACTGCTGGGAAAACTAGAAAGATGTCTGGTTATAAATTAGGTTAGAATAGCATCTTATACCATGTTCCACAATACTTTCTAAATGTATATGTATATAACCTTCATATTAAAGATCATACTATTTTTAAAAATTAGAAAAGAAGCAGATCATATATTTCTCAAAGCTATGGTAAGAAATATATTCTTAATCAAACCAGAAATGAAATTAATTACAAAAGATAAAATAGGTAATATTGCTTACATGAAAGTGAAGAGTTTCTGTATAGATAAAATTAATATACCTAGATAACCAGAGAAATAGTCAAATGGGAAATCTATACATCATATTTCTCTGATAAGAGTTTATTTAAGTTATATAAACAACAACTATATACGTAAGCTTAATGCCAGAATTTGAAACTATGTCCAGAGAGCTATAAAACTGTACATCCTTTGATCCAGCAGTGTTACTACTGGGTCTGTATCCCAAAAGAGATCATGAAAGAGGAAAAAGAACTCACATGTGCAAAAATGTTTCTAGCAGCCCTTTTTGTAGAGTCAAGGAGCTGGAAACTGAGTGAATACTTTTCAGAATGGGGAATGAATAAGTTATGGTATATGAATGTAATAAAATATTATTCTATAAGAAATGATGAGCAGGCTGATTCCAGAAAAGCCCCAAAAGATTTACATGAACTGATGTTGAGTGAAATGAGCAGAACCAGAAGAACATTGTACACAGTAATAGCAAGATGTAATCAACTGTAATAAATTTTAACTCTTCTCAGCAATTCAGTGATCCAAGTTAATTCCAATAGATTTGGGACAGAAAATGCCATCTGCTTCCTAAGATAGAACTAAGGAGACTGAATGTGGATCAAAGCATAGTATTTCCACCTTTTAATTTGCTCTTTCTTACACATGTTTTTTTCCTTTTGGTTTGATTTTTCTTGCACAACATGACAAATAAGGAAATATGTTTAAAAGGAGTGTACATGTATAATTTATATCAGATTGCTTGTTGTCCTTGCGAAGGAGAGGTAAGAGAAGGAGGGAGAAAAATTTAGAACACAAAATCTCACAAAAATGAATGTCTATATGTAATTAGGAGAATAAAATACTATTGACAAAAAAAAAGACTATTTAATAGCCATTCCTCAGTAAATGAGTAGTAAAAAGATATGAATAGTTTTCAAAAGAACTGCAGTTTTCATAGCCACATGAAAAAAAAATGCTCCAAATAATTAATAATAAGAGAAATACAAATCAAAACCATCCTGAAATTTTACTTCATACCCTGCAAGTTGGCAAAAGTGACAAAAAATGGCCACCATCAGTTTGGAGAGGTGGTAGAATGATAGGCATATTAATAGTGGAACTGTAAAATGATACAGCTATTTTGGAAAGGGGAATTCTGCAAGTAAAGTGATTAAAATGTCCATATCCTTTGAACTAGAGACTTATTGAACTTATTCCCCAGGGGAGCCATTGATAAAAAGAAAGTCCTCAGATACACTAAATATTGATGGTGTTTTCTTGGTAGCAAATAATTGGAAGCAAAGTAGATGTGCATTGATTGGAGAATGGCTACATAAATTGTGGTATCTGAATGGAATGACATATTTCTGTGCTTGAGAAATGGCTGTGATAGGGATACAGAGGAACATGATGTAGAGTAAACAATCAAGAAAACAGTCTTCCCAGTGACTACAACAATGTAAATGAGGAGAAAGACACACACACTAAAAAATCAAAAGTAAATGTAACAAAATTATAAAATCCAGCAGAATTGGACTCAGAATGGAGAGAGATGAGAAAGACGCTCCCAAATCATCCCTCAGTGGAAGAGAGGGAAGTCCATAGGGATTAAGCATGGCAAGTTTGGGGACTTTTCTGTGTATCGATCATTGTGTTGCTCTTTTATTTGAGGGAGGAACATCTTTAAAAATTCCATTTAAATTTGTTGTATGGCATAGTTTTGAGGGGAGGGATAAGGGGAGATAACTGTGATATAAAAATATAAAAACTTGCAATGCAGCTGAGCCTTAATCCAGATTCCTGGGGAAAGTATTCAGAGCTAGTCTGTCATCATATTTGTGTTTACCTGGAGGAAAGGAAGCCATCCCTTTTTGCAATACATTGCTTATTTTGTTTGTTCTAGAGAGGCAGCTTGGTAAATGGGAAACAGTGCTGGCCCTGGAGTCTGTGTGGCTTTGAATTGTGAGTGCCACCTTGGACCCTTATAAACTGTGTCACTTTATCTTTGTGACCCTCAATTTCCTCATCCACAAAATGGCATTTGGAATAAGTAATAAAGTAATCTATAATATCACATAATAAATAAAAGATGGTGTTGAATGGCTATTACACTCTTGTGAGGACTATGTGAAGCTGTCTAGTTTGCTGTTTTTAATGTTCACCAAGAAGGCTGCTCTGAGTTGATGTAGAAAAACCTTGATTCTGAAACATAAGAGCAAATTTGTTTTGTTTTTACCAATGTCTAGGTTAAGAAAGGAGTAGTAGGGGGCATATTGGCTTTCATCTCTGCTACACTAGCTTCTTTATTCTGGGTAGCAATTCTGTTCGTGACTAATGGGGTCATTCTTGTCATTTGTGATCATTCTCAGAGACAATCAAATGCTTCTCAGACCCTCTGTGATATCATTCGACTCAGCAGAGACCAGAGCAATCAGATGCAAGAGCTTTCTGAGCCTGACCCCCTCCTCGCAGCCCTGGAGTCGTGAGTACCCAGTAACACAAGGCCCCTGGCAACATTGTCCCGTAATTCCACTGTAACTGGGTCCTGTCTGTCTTTAGAGACATTGATGTTTGTCTTCAGAATGGACTGCCGGGTACTTTCCTGCCTGACATCTGATAGGAGCATGGACCTCCCTCATCAGCCAGGCTTTCCTACTGTTTGGTGGCACCCTTAACATGACCAGTCACTTTTCTCCTGTCCTTAATGGAGATTTCATTTCCTCTTTTTGTCCCTTAGAATGCCCAAGATGAATTTGATGCATTCTCCTTTTTCCTGACAGTAACTCAAGTATCTATTTAACAGACAGGGATGTGTGGAACAGCTTCTAAAGAACATGTTTGATGGAGACTTGACTGAAAACTGTTTAGTCAATGGCACTCAAATTTTACTGACATTGTTGGAAACAAGAAGATCTGGGTAAGTCCTTTTCTTAAAGAAGATGCATTTGTGCGACGTCTGACCTTAACACTTAGTTTAACCCCCGAGAAGTGTGGGAGTCATTTTGCTTATTATACCAATCAGTAAATTAGTATTTATTAAGGGTCAACTAGGTACCGGTAACTCAAGACAAAACAAAGGTAGTTTTTGTCTTTAAGGAGCTTACATTCTAAGGGATGAGGCAACTTTTATTAATATTAATGTAGACAAGGTATTTTTAAAATACATACAAGGTGATATGGAACAAGAGGCCCAAATAGTTGTTGATGTCAGGAAAGGCCCCATGTAGAAGGCAAGGCTTTTGCTGAGCTTTAGAGAAAATGAGAGAGGCTAAGAAGAGGCAAAGAAGAGGAAGATGGGCATTCCAGGAAGGTGGCACAGATAGTGCAAAGATGGGGAGAAGGGACAGGATTTGCGGAATATGAGGAAGTAGCAAGAAAACCAGACTGGCTGAATCTCCAGGTCAGAGAAAGGGACTAAGGAAGGCTGAGAAATAGAGGGCTTTGAATACCAGGTATAGGAATGAAATCAGTGGAACCAAGAAAACAGCTTACAAAGTGACTTCAATTATGTAAGAACAACCATAGAACAAAAGTGAATGTTAACAAAATTTAAAAGAATAAGCTTTCCCTCAAGATACAACAATTAACTGTCATCTCCTAAGACTGGGGGTCCAGGGGAGGGCAAATACTGTACATTCTATCAGACTCTTCAGTATTCTGCTTGGTTTTATTGATTTCTTTTTTCCTTCTTGTTGTAAGGGATATTGTAAGGGATAGCCTACTTGGAAGAATATATTCTAGGTAATAGAAAAATGGAAATATCCATAAAATCTTTTTTTTTTTTTTAAGAAAAACAATTTACAATTAAGGCCATTTAGAAATTGAGTGTTCTGCTCTTATCAGGAAAGAGTTCTCTTATCATATGTAGATGTTCAGACAAAGGCAAAGTGATTATTTGTTGGGAGTGCTATCAGAGAGAATCATGGGAACTATGATGAGGTTGGATCATGTGACTTCAGAGTTCCCTCCAAATTCTAGGTTCAATAAATCCTTGGGAAGGTGAAAAGTGGGGTTCTGGCTGCATCTCCCCTTTCCAGACTTCTTCACGTGAGGTACAAAGACCAATTTTGTTAGAATTCCACTGACTGCTTATAATACTACTCCTTCCTTGTCCTCTCCCTTAAATTTCACTTTCCAAATAAAATTTGTTTCCTTCCATATGTTTCAGCAAATTCTTACTTCTGATATATATGCTTGTCTTAAAATTATGTCTTATAATTTGGTTCAACAAAATTGTTAAGTGCTATTGAGGGCAAAGTGCTGTTTGTGCTTGAGATACACAAACAAGGTGGTCTCTGCCCTACTAGAATGATAAAAACACATACACAGATAAGTACATTCTAGATAATTTGGAGGAGAAGACTCCCTGAAGGCAGGGACTGTCTTTTTTTATATCTTATCCATTTCAGTGGACAGAGAGTCATCAGTTACTGATTTCTTTTGTGTCATGGATGATTAAAAAGTTGACATACTAACGCCCTTCCAAGTACCCGTTGGTGTTAGGCTTATCAGGCCTACCTCATCGAGAACCTTCAAGGGGCAGAGTCAAGATCGCAGAGTAAGAGGCAGCATTTTTGCCTACATCAACTGGCATACTGCCTTCACAATCACCTAAAAACCCCGCCCGATTGAATTCTGATTTGGAAAGCCAAGAAAAAGTCATAGTCGCGTTTCTAGCCTAAAGCAGCCTAGAAAAACAGAGAAGTCTGTAGATACTGTGATGAGGGCTCATCAGAAGCGCAGCATGCCAACATGGACAGTAGGCTGAGGAGTATTCTAGTCTTTCGAGATAACAAGGGAGGGAACTAAGACAGTGTCATGACAGGAAGCACCAGGCAGGAGCTATCAGTGCTGGGAGCAGGAAACAGATGCCATCTGGCAACTCTGTTGCTCATTGTCCTGCTCTAGATCACAAATCCATGGTGAAGAAAAGTGGTCTCTAGAGCATGGGGCCTGGCTGAGCCAGGAAATGATCTGCTTTCTGGGATCTTAAGCTTTGTGGTTCTGAGCCAGGAACAGAGCAGTGAGTCATGGGGACTTAATGGTGACTGTAGCCAAGCACATAAGACTGTAATTGGATGAAGAGAGCAGAAGACCAAGCCCAAAGGGGAATCAATAATTCATTCACTCTGAATCTGCAGAATCTCCCAGCAGGCTAATAGTGATTGAGTTCAGCAGTCATCTGTGCAAACAACATACACAAGCCAATAGACCCAAATCTGCATCAGGAGCTTGCAGAGCTCAGGCCGTGAAAAATGGCAGAAAGAGATAGAAAGACAGAAGCTCCAGCAAAACATTCTTCCCTCCTCCCAGAAGTAAGCAGTCAACGCCAACATAAAGCCTAAAGTCAAAGAGAAGGCTGGAAGAATAAGCAAACTAAGCAAAAAAAAGTTTGTGACCATAATAACTATGGTATTCCTTATGGTATAAGGAATCAAGTCACAAACACAGAAGACAATGACTTGAAAACATATACAAGCAAAGCTTCAAAATAAACTGCAGATTAGATACCAGCCTGACAAGAATTCTTAGAAGAGCTTAAAAAAATAGATTTTCAAAAAAGAGGAAAAAATTTTAAAAGGAAAAAAAATTATAGTAGTAGAGGAAAAAAAATAGAAGACTATGCAAGAAAGTTATGAAAAGAGAGTAACATTTGATAAGAGTTCCAGAATCTTTTTAAAAAAAAATTTAAAACGTTTTATTTTCAAAACACATAGTTTTCAACATTCACCCCTGCAAAACCCTGTGTTCCAAATTTCCCTTTCCTTCCCTCCTCCCCACCCTTTCCTTCCCAACACATGCTAAACATATGCAATTCTTCTATGCATACCTCTACAATTCTCATGCTGCACATGAAAAATCAGATCAAAAAACAAAACAAAATGCAAGCAAAAACAAAAACGGTGAAAACACTAGGTTGTGATCCACACTCAGTTCCCACAGCCCTCTCTCTGGGTATAGATGACTCTCTCCATCACAAGATCATTGCAACTGGCCTGAATCACCTCACTGTTGAAGACAGCTGCATCCTTCAGCACTGACCATAACATAATCAAGTTGTTGCTGTGCACAGTGTTCTCTTGGCTCTACTCATTCCACTCAGCATCAGTTCATGTAAGTCTCTCCAGGCCTCTCTGAAATCATCCTGCTGGTCATTTCTTATAGAAAAATAATATTCCATAATATTCATACACCATAACTTATTCAGCCATTCTCTAATTGATAGGCATCCACTCAGTTTTCTTACCACTGCGAAAAGGGCTGCCACAAACATTTTTGTACATGTTGGTCTTTTTCCCCTTTAATGATCTCTTTGGGATACAACCCCAGTAATGGCACTGCTGGATCAAAGGATATGCAGACTTTGATAGCTCTTTGGGCATTGTTCCAAATTGCTCTCCAGAATGGTCGGATCCATTGACAACTCTACCAACAATGTATTAGTGCCCCAGTTTTCCCACATCCCCTCCAACATTCCTCATTATGTTTTCCTGTCATCTTAGCCAATCTGAGAGGCGTGTAATCAGAGTCGTCTTAAATTGCATTTCTCTCACCAGTAATGATTTAAAGCATTTTTTCATGTGACTAGAAATTTTTCTTACTTCTTCATCTGAAAACGATCTGTTCATATCCTTTGGAGGTACAAAAGGAAACACATCCTTACTAAACAAACTCCTTGAAAATTAGAATTGGTTGAATGGAAGCTAATGATTCAATGAGACATTCAATGAGTCCAATAATAAAATAAAGTGAAAAGTCAGGAGGGGTGGGGAAGTAGAAGAAAACATGAAATATCTCATGGGAAAAAACAATTAATCTGGATAGGATTTTATTTTATGAGGTTTTGTTTTTTTTTGGTGAGTCAATTAGGGTTCAGTGACTCGCCCAGAGTCACATAGCACACAGCTAGTATGTATTAAGTGTCTGAGGCTGGATTTGAACTCAGGTATTCCTGACCTCAGGGTCAGTGTTCTATCTGCTGGGCCATCTAGCTGCTCTAAAACAACTAATGTAGAAAATAGATCAGGAGAGTCTTTGCACTATCTGAAAGCTATCAACAGAAGAAAAAAAAAGTCTAGACATCATATTTCAAGAAATTACAAAGAAAAACTGCTCAAGTATCTTAGAACCAAAGGGCAAAGTAGAAATTGAAAAAAATTCACCTCCTTTAGGAAACCTCAAAATAAAAACTACCATATATATGTTAAAGCCAAAATAAAGAGCTCTCAGATTAAAGAGAAAATGTTTCAAACATCTGGAAAGAAAAAAGTCAAAAAGAAATTCACCAAGATTTTAGCAGTTAAAGGAACATAGGGCTTAGAATCTGATATTCTAGAAGACAAAGGATCTGGGATTACAGTCAAGAATAACCTATCCAGTAAAATTGAGTATATTCCCCCTAGGAGAAAAATAGGATATTTGATGAAACAGAACTTTTAAGTGTTCCTGATGAAAAGATCTAAGGAGAAAATTTGACATTTACAGGACTAAAGAGAAGGATAAAAAGGTAAACATGAATAAGAAATCATGATCAGCTAAACAAGGCTCAACTGTTTATATTCTTAAGAGAAAGAATTGAAACCTCACTTTTATCTGAATTTTCCCTGAAATATATGTACAAAGGTAGTTTGTAGGAGGAAGGAAAGGGGTTAAGAGAAAGAGGGTGGGGTAAGAGGGCGGATAGATTGAGGAAAGCAAGGATCAAAAGCAAAGCAGTCTCTTTAAAGAAGGGACAGGGTAAAAAGATCAATTACAAGAGAGTAGCATGGGGGAAAGTATGTAATTAGCAATTATAAGCATGAGTGTGACTGGAGTAAATTCATCCATACTCCAATCTTGTCACCATGCTCTTACTCAGGCTTGGATTACTCCACCTCCTTACCACTTCCCTCAGCCTCCTTTCCCCTCTGATTAGAGGCTTGGACTAGACAGCACTAGACTCCTCCCAAGGCTTTCCTTTAATATAGAGGGCAGAAACTGAACTTTCCAACTCGCAATTCTGCCTGGTTTCAACCCCACTGAACAAGGTGTCCCCATGACAAGTGCCCCCTGGTGTCATCCCCACTCCCCTTTCCAGTTGCTTTTTGTGTCTGTCTTCCTTCATTAGGTTCAAAGATCCTTCCTATGTGTATAAAAATATTGATAGCAGCTCTGTGGTGGCAAAGAAACCGAGGGGATTCCTATCAGTTGGGGAATGGCTGATCAAGATGTATATATTTGTGAGGAAATACTGTTGTGCCATAAGAAATGTTAAAGAGTATGATTTCAGAAAATTCAGAAAGACTTAAATGAACTGATGCAAAATGAAGTGAGCAGAACTAGGAGAACACTGTACACAGTAATAGTGTAGTGGTGATCGATTATGAAATACTTAGCTACCCTGATCAGTACAGTGATCCACAACAGTTCCTACCTCCAGAGAAATTGATAAACTCTGTGTACCTTGAAACAGGTTTTTTTTTTTTGCACTTTATGTTTCTTGCTTCTCTCCGCCCCCCCCCCCCCACCTCTCCCCGACCCCAAAGATGGCTGATGTGGTTATTTGTTTTGGATGACTGTACATAAGCTAAATGGTTTTGTTTTTCTGGCCCTCTCAATGAGTGAGAATGGAGAAATTTTGAATCTGGCAATAAAGTGGAATTTTTTTTTTTAAAGAGCCTTCATCATTGCCAGTGCATTCGTGGTTCTCCTGCCTTGGAACCCATTACCATTAGGCCTTATACAGTGCTTATGGGGCAGCTGACTAACAGGAACTGGGGCCTGGTAGAGAACACAGGTCTGGCACATGCTCGAGGCCAGGAGGTCAGGGAGTGTAAAGAACAGGTTTTGGAAGCCAGAATGTGAAAGTACAAGCTGGCACTGGCCTGAAGAGAAGCAGACCTGGTAGGAGGAAGCTTTACACACAGAAGGGAAAGACAGCCAGGAGTGACCGTGAACTTGGGATAAAGATGAGCTTCTGTCTGCTCCAGTTGTATGCCTTCTGCTGGACAGGAGGGGTCTGGATTTGACCTTAAAGCTTTGACAGATGAGGCAGAAAGAGCTGCTGAGGATAGAGATTTCACTGTTTAAAGAATGGATTCACTTTGGGACTAGGGAAAGTTCAGGGCCAAACCTTCCAGGGGAGGATTAGGGGAAGGAGCCAAGTAAAGGCTTCTTGGAAAGAGAGTAGTAGCAGGCTTCCCTGTGTCCTCTGGCTCTCCCAGTCAGGAAAATGAGCAGGAGGACAAAGGGCTGAGACTCTGTCAGTCTCATCCCAGAAAGTGCCTCTGCAGGTCCTTGATGGAAGCCTAGCTCCCTTAGCAGGGAAGACTAGGAATTGCCCAGAATTGTGTTTAACGTGACTGTGTCTTTTGAGAAGAGGAGATAGTATTGAGGCATCTCTGAGACTGACCAAAGGAAACTATGGATGTTCACTGAGTGACATGATCGGCTTCTCTCTCTCTCCTGAAATCTGCAGGGTGGAGGGCCTGATGGACTCATTCTCTCAGGGACTTGAAAGGTCTTACACTGTTAATAGCAGCATATTGCATGGCATTGAACCATGGCTGAAAGACTTTCATCAGCTTCTTCTCAACCCTCCAAAGGTAAGTTTCGTTCAGCAGCTTGGGACTGGCCCCAGTCTTCCTAAACCATGAGCACACCCCTGTCCTGGGCATCGAGTGCCTACTGTCTCCACAACACTGTTCTAGGACTAATATCAGAGACCCTTCTGTGGGGGAGAAGGACCTCAGGGATTGGACACTCTGGGGGCGAAGAGCTTCCCAATGCTGCTTCTCAGGCCTCCACAGGCAAAGACCCCTCAGTCAGTGCAGGAATTCAGACGAGACAGAGAGTGCGAGGCTGGGGAGCCTTCTGTTGGGAGATGACTCGGTGCTGAATTTCATCCCCGAGTTCCTGAAAGGAAGTGCCGTGGAGGAGAAGTCCCCACTGGGACTGAAAAGGAAAGATTGATGTTTTAATTAAAGAAGAGTGACTCTGGAATCCTGCCTAAACTCATTATAAAAAAATAACAATTTTCATTCCTTTAAGGTGGCGGTGTTTTCAAACACCCTGTCTGTGTGAAACGTAATAGTTTGGGCTCTGAGTAGGGCCCAACATTTACCGACCGCTGACTGCTCCCCATGGGCACTTCCTCTTGCCTAGAGCTAAGGGAGAGGCAGCCAGGCAGCAGGGTGGGTTGAGCTCTGGTCAGGAAAATGAGTTCAGATGGGGCTTGTGACCAAGGAGGAGCACATCACTTAACCTCATCTACCTAGGTTTCTTCAACTGTAAAATGGGAACAATAATAGCATTTGAATCCCCGGGTGGTTTTGAGGATGGAAGGAGATAATATGTAAAGCACTTAGCATAGTGCCTGGGACAAAGTTGGTACCTAATAAATGCTGGTTCCCCTCCCCTCTCCTAGCAGCCCAGAAATATGAATAAGTCATAATCCTCCAGATGCTGGTACGGAAGTGCTGGTGTGTCTGGCCTGACCTCTATTTCTTCTAGGTGGGTGGATGCTGTTGGGGGGGACAGAGATAAAGGAGGTGTAAAGGAGGTGTGGCAGTGTAGTTTGTGGGCCCTCCTAAAGAGAGACCTTGTATTTCCTGTTCCCCAGAAAATGTCCATTCTGACCACCATCGGTGTCCTAGAGGAGCCCCTGGGAAACGCTCGACTTCACGCGGCGCGGCTGATTGCTGCCTTGCTGCACACCAACACACCCAGTATTAACCGCGAGTTGTGTCGGCTCAACACCATGAACCTGCTTCTTGTAAGTGGAATCCCTGACACCCCCGTGTCTCTCCTGCTCGAGCCCAGATGGGGGATGGCCCTCACCTTCAGGGGCCTTGCTCCTTCTACTCCCTACTTTCTGTGTCGGACTCAAGGAAGGCAATGCTAACCCTTTTTCCACTCTACCCTCCTTAGGATAAGTGAGGACAGTTTCCTCCTGTGACTTTGTTTTTAGTCCCTTCATCATCCTGGTCATTCTCCTCTGGACATACAATTCAGGTGCTCATTGTTTTCCTCCAATCTGACACCCCGAACTAGAGAGGGACTGACCAGCACAGAGCATAGTGGCTTTCTTACTTCCCTCCAGTCAAGTTGAGCCAAGTCGAGTCCAGTCAAGCATTTGTTAAGTGCCTGCTGTGTGCAGAGCTCTACGCTGGGAGGTTTCAGCAAAACAGCCTTTATATCCTTATATCCTCCTCCCTCTGTCTACTATATCATACTTTACGACATCCAAGCCTTTTTCTTTTTTGGGTTTCTTTTTTTTTAATTAACAAGCCTTTGGTTTTTTTCTCTCTCCTACCTTTTTTCTCCACTTCCTAAGAAAAAAATTAGTCCCCCAAACAACAAAATCCTTATAAACAAATACACACAATCCAACAAAACAGATTCCTGTAGTGGCCATATTCAAAAATAGGTGTTGCATTCTGCACTTTGAATCCGTCTGCTCTCTGTCAAAAGGTGGGACACAGCCTTCATCATACATCATTTGGGATCATGGCTGGTTATTATATTGATCAGAGTTCTTTAAGTTTTTCATTTCCATTGAGGTACTTATCATATGAAAATTTAACATTTCTTGTCCTAAAAGAATTTTATTATTTAACTTGTCTTGATGTTATACATTTATTGGATTTCATCTTCTCTGATTTGGCCCATCCTTCTGGACAAGAGTTCATAAACTTTTGTGGCATAGACCTCTTGGGCAGTCAGGCAAAGCCTGAGGACTCTTTCTAAGAGTTAAGTTTTTTAAAAATATAAGTAAAATTCACAGAATTGAAAGGGAAAGCAATTATGTTGAAATTTAGTTATCAAAGTATATTTTTTAAAAGATCCTTGGACATCAGATTAAGGAATCTTATTCTAGTGTCTTTGTGGATCCCAGTGATCTCATCTAATGGGTTAGGGTCTCTCAGACTTTGTGCCATCTATGCCTTAATTGATTTTTTTAAAAAACATGTTCCCAAATGGAGCCTCAGAGCAGTTTTCTAGAGGCTTTCTCCCAGGTTGACAACTGTGTGGGTTAGCCACGTTGGCACTTTCAGGCTCCCAAAGCTCTTTCCTTACCAAGCCTCCCATACCCCCCTACCCCCCACCCCCCCCAACACACACACACGCTCTCCATTATACATGTAAGAACTTCTCTGGGGCTCCATTTAGGGCCATGTCTGTTGGACTCATCTCCAAAGTTACCAGTGCATTGTAGATACTAAGAATGAAAGTTGTCTGCTAAGAATTCGGGTGCTAAGGCACATGATGGAGCTGATTAATAGCATTGGGATGAGCGGTCCTCCTCGAATGAAGGAGGAGTATTTGGGAGGAGTTTTTTGGTCCTTCCACTGACAGTCCCCTCTGCTAACTCTCTTAGTGCTCTTAAGGTTTGCAAACAGCTTTACCCATGGGCTCTTCCTGGGCCTCTGAGCTGGGCAGCGGTAGAATGAAGCACGGTCAGAGTTCTTTCTGAAGTTCAGTTCCGTTACGTGCCCTAGAGCCTGAATTCCTGGCAGACGGCCTTCACTCTCAGCAGCTACCCTCCACCAGTAATTATGAGGATGAGGAGCTGAGAAGCTGGAGCACAGAGGGTTCAGAACTAACTGAGAGGGCAGGGAGTGGAGGCAAACGCCGATGACTTTTCCAGGGAGTTAGCCACGAGGAAGTGTGAGGCAGTGGCCAGAAGGGCCGATAAGATCAGCCGAGGATTTTTTAAGGCCGAGGGAGGCATGGGCTGGCATGCCTGAAGGCAGCAGGGCAGGAACCAGTAGATTGGGAAAGACTGAAGATAAGAAAGGACAAGTGGGGGCAGAATGCCAGAGAATTTGGCAGGAGATAGGTCCAAGGTGCATGTGGGGAAATTGACCTTGGCAAAAACAAGGACCATCTCTTCATCTAAGTTGGGTAAAGGAGGAGATAGTGGGAAGAGATAACTGAATGATAGGAGATGAGAAGGGTAGAAGAGGGAGCCTTAGGGAGGCTCAGTTGTGGGGGGAGTATGACCAGATGTTCATCTTAGAGGATGAGATTGGGACCTGTAGAAGGCGAGAATGGCATAGCCACTTAATGAGAAGGAACAGAATGTTGGCCTTTCTGTAGTGAGAGTCCGGTTGAAATTTGTTAACATAAATTGAGAGTGTGCCCAGAGTTTTGTAATGGAGTTGTTTAGTAAGTTCCTCTAGCTCCATTCAGCAGCACGTGAATAGGAGCAAAGAAGACCAAGAGTAGTTATCCAGGACTAGGTTTTATCAAGATCTGATCAACTTTGGGACAAGAGGACAAGAGATTCAGGATTGAAGAGTAGTATAGAATTAAGTTGGCTTATCAAGGGGTCAGAATAGGGAAGGGAAGAAAGTGTAGTTAGTGCAGGGGCAGTAGACAAGAATAGAAGCATGGGTGAAATGGGGTTCTCACAGTGGGAATGAAGAACAGGATTAGGAATTATAAGGCACAGAGAAAGATGGAGTGATTATGATCAGAAAAGGAAATTGCAGGATTGTTAATATGGGAGTGGAACATTAGTGGGTGATGTGTGGCTGAGATGGACCAGAGAAGTAGGTCTCTTCCCTTATTGTTGACCCCAGGTAGTCACCCTTCCGTCACTCCTTCCTGTTTCCAAGTGTCTGCCTACTTCTGGAAGTTGCTTCCTTCGCTGCCCCTGGCTCCTTCCAGTTTTCTACCTATGTGCTTTCTATGTGCTTTAAATTTTTTTTCAGTTATTAAGATAACATTTTTCCTTCATTCTGTCTGTTCCTTTTAACTGTTTAATTGCCTGTTTCTATTTAACTCCCCACTAGGGGAGGGGTTAAAAAAAAAAAAAACACAACCCTTATGACAAATAGGCCCAATCAAGAAAAATAAATTCCCGAAATGGTCATTTTCTTTTTTTTTTTAAATATTTTATTTTATTTTATAATAACTTTATATTGACAGAATCCATGCCAGGGTAATTTTTTTTAGAACATTATCCCTTACACTCGCTTCTGTTCCGATTTTTCCCCTCCCTCCCTCCACCCCCTCCCCTAGATGGCAAGCAATCTTATATATGTTAAATATGTTGCAGTATATCCTAGATACAATATATGTGTGCAGAACCGAGCAGTTCTCTTGTTGCACAGGGAAAATTGGATTCAGAAGGTAAAAAACAACTCAGAAAGAAAAACAAAAATGCAAATAGTTCACATTCGTTTCCCAGTGTTCTTTCTTTGGCTGTAGCTGCTTCTGTCCATCATTTATCAATTGAAATTGAGTCTTTGTCCAAGAAATCCACTTCCATCAGAATACATCCTCATACAATATCGTTGTCGAAGTGGAAAGTGATCTCCTGGTTCTGCTCATTTCACTTAGCATCAGTTCATGTAAGTCTCTCCAAGACTCTCTGTATTCATCCTGCTGGTCACGAAATGGCCATTTTCAAAAATGTAAATCTCACTCTGCAAATTAGTCCATCACCTCTCTGTCAGGAAGTACATAGACTTGTTCATTATTGATCTTCTAGAATCATGATTGCTCACTGCATTGATTGGAAGTCTCAATTCTTAATTAAAAAAAAAACAAAAAACTAAAGCTAAATGTTTATCCATATAAATGCACTCACTCCCCTTTCAACCTCACCCTACTCCCCACCCTCTCATAGAATGAAAGATAAACAAAAGCCCTCTTATAAACATGTACAAATTTCTACATTGCTCATGTCTAAAAAAAAAATTGTGTGTGTATGTGTGTGAGAGAGAGAGAGAGAGACAGACAGACAGAGACAGAGACAGAGACAGACAGAAAGAGGCAGAAAGAAGGTGAGGTTCTTGACTCCATATTTCTCACCTCTCTGTCAGGAAGTAGGTAGCATGTTTCATCATTAATTCTCTGGAATCCTTCATGCTGAACAGAGTTCCTAATTTCAGAGTTTTTGTCTGTACAATATAGTCATTATGTAATTATTCTCCCAGTTTTGTTTACTTCACTCTGAATTAGTTAACCCAAGTCTTCCCAAGTTTTCTGAAAACAGTCCTTTCATTATTTCCTGGAGCACAATAGTCTTCCATCACATTTATATGCCATCATTTATTCAGCCATTCTCTAGTCAATAGGTACCCCTCAGCTTCTCGTCCTTGACACCTGAAAAAGAGCTAAAGGTATTTTTGTAAATCCTTTACATGGACCAGCTGTACGTCTGCTTTCCACATTAGACTGTGAGCAGTTTGCCCTTGATTTGTCTCTTATGATGATTCATTTGTGTTTTTTTACTCTCATGTTGAACTTGAGAGTTTGTCTAAAGCTCTGGTGTTCTTTCTTTTTTTTTAAATTTTAATCAAAAAATCACTTTGCATTTATTAAATATTATGTGTCAGGAACTATGCTTGATGCTGAAAGACAGGTCCTGCTCTCAGTGAGTTTACATTCTACTGGGGGAATATAAAACATCTGGTCTTTTCATCAGGATCTCTTGGAATGGAAAGTCCATTATTCCCCTGTTGCATTAGACTCAAGTGAGTGTTCCCTAGGAATAAAGGACGCCGACCTTGTGGCTGGCTTTTGCCGCTCATTAGGAGACTGTAATTAAGTGCCATGATGTATGCTAAGAAATAGCACACTCTCTATGAGAACAGGAGGAGAAAAAGTTGGTGGGCAGGGGGCATCACCCATAGGGAGGTTGGGACAGATCTGTCCCAGCAGAGCTCTGGAGGCCAGGGAACCCCCGTGGGTGCCGAGACTCACTCACCTTAGGATTCAGAAGACATTTCATGGAATGGGTCCTATGGAAGCAAGGGTAGATTCAGCAAGGGCCTGCTATGTGCTAAGCGCTATTTGAGACCTACGCAGGCGAAGGGGCTGAAGCTCAGTTTCCCCTTGAGCCCTTGGGGGGCTTCAGGTGAAGCTCTGGCAAACAGAGCAGGCCCGAGTGGGTGGTTTCCCACGCTGGCAGCCATAGAGAAGTCTGAGAGGCTGTTGTGGGTCTCCTTTTGTCCTAGGACTTGTTTTTTAAGTTTACCTGGAATAACTTCCTGCACTTCCAAGTGGAGCTGTGCATAGCAGCCATTCTGTCTCACTCTGGCCGGGAAGGAGGATCTTCAACCAGCGACTCTGATTGCCGAGAGGACATAAACAGTGGCAATGAAAACTTGGAAAAAAACGAGTCTTCAGAAATCATCTGTGAAAACGTGATGGTGACCCACGTACGTCCGGCTGGCAGGGCCTCTGGAGGTGCCGGGGGACGGGGAGACAGCCACGTCAGAGGCAGGGCCCAGCTAGGGCCGAGGCAATGGGCCTTTAGAACCTCCGGGAGGTTGTGGGGTTATGGGAAAGCCCCTGCCTCAAGTCAACAGCCTTCTCAGCTCCCCAGCTCCTCTAGGAGAGAAGCTGCAGAGACCCTGGGGCCCTTGCCTTATTTCATGCACATTGAATAGGTGCCCTGCTGTGAGGGGCAAGGTAAGGGTTGGTCTTCCTCTCATGGGGTTGGCACAGAGTGGGGAAGGAGGCCATTCCAGCCCAACATAACCACTTGGGCAAGAGCTAAATAGTACATTGAGCTCTGGCCTTTGCATCAGATTAGAAACCCCGGGAGGTTCTGTCCTGGAGGGACTGAAGTAAAGGTGAGGGTCAGGAAGCCTTCCCTGAGGCCCCAGCTGCACTTCTGACTTCTCAAATTGTGGGTGCCGCCCTCAGAGTCAGAACCAGATCCTGAGAGGGCTGAGCAGTGAACAAGGAGGCGTTTCAGGCTGCCTTGGGGTCTGAGTGGATGTTCTGTCTTCTCCTCCAGCTGTTCCAGAAGTGCCACTTGGTGCAGAGGATCTTGGATGCCTGGGAAGCCAACGACAGAATCCAGTAAGGACCAGGGTGGGAGCGAGAGAGGGGTTCTCTGTGAATTATGAAACAGAGGCCTCCTCTCCCCGAGGGAGTCCAGCAGAAGACTTGGGCCTGCCCTGGAGAGACTAGCATCTGATTGGGATACCTTATAAAGGAGGGAGGGGACAGTCATGAAGGGCTGGAGTGGCTAGAAGGACCCAAGCAGAGGCACAGGAGCGGGACTGGAGGAGTCATGGGACCGTCGTGAGATGTGGTTCAGAGACGGATTGTGGAAGGGATCAGATGCCAGTTAGGGGGTACATGGAGGCAGGACAGTGCAGACTCCAGTGAAAGCTGCAGCCTGAGGAGGGTCTGGATGGAGGCAGTGACTGTGGGAATGGCAAGGAAATGCCAGGAGCTAGAAGTGTACAAAGAGGAGAATTGACAGGACCTGATGTGTGAGTGTGGGAAGGGGAGAGGACTGATCAAGAATAACAGAAATGGAGCAGCCGAGGACAGGAGAAGGGCTGGTTTGGGCTTTGGGGTGCTTGATTGGAGCTCCGGGTGGCTCGGTGGCTTCTCAGTGTTCACAGACATGCTCAGACTGTTCCTGGCCTTAGATGAAAAACAATCATCGAGTGCATTTTGAACAATGCCTTCGATGATTTCGCTGATGGATGCATCTGTGTTTGCCTGCAGTCCCCAGGTGTTCCCTTTGCCTTATCCCAGTCTTTATATGCTATGAAGAATAGGGGGCACAGAGCGCTCTTTGATCACTCATCACCAACCCAGCGTCAGGAAGGCAGACTGAGCACAGGCCAAGCAGAGCCAGTAGCATCTTCCACAGAAGGGTGCCCTCCGGGAGCCCCATGGTCTTGCAGAGATCTCCTTGGTTAAGTCTGGGATTCTGGAAAGAGTGTAGTCTGGGAAGAAGAGAGCCCCCTCGTACCTCATTGATTCATTAATTGAAGTAGAAAAGAAATGGCAGGGAGATTCTTAGTTCCATTTGCCCAGTTTTGAACAGGGTCTTGTACCAGGGATCCTTGCCCTTGAGAGGTCAGGATTAAGCTGCACCAAGCCTGAGGAAGGTCCAGGCCCTCCCCATCTCATTTCCTTCACTGCAGCTTCTTCCAGTTGCCCACTCACTCTGCAACGGGGGCCACCTTTGCTCTCTCCAACTTTTCATTTGCCTTTGGCGCTTGAGTTTCTGCATGATTCTTTTCTGAGCTGCAGAAATGGCCACAGGAAAGGTCACCAGGAAAGCAGGGGTCTGCTCTGCTGATGGGAATATGTGAGCAGCCCTCTCCCAGAGGGCAGTCTGTCTACCTTGGTCACTTAGAAAGTGGCAAAGGCCTTGTTGTGGGGCTGCCCGTGGTAGACTGGCACTGTATGGGGCACTGTCACCCACTCGGGCCCCTGCCTCTGGGCAGTAGTACTCCATCAGACGGCTCCAGCCAGGAGACACAGCCACCATCTACCTTGGGCTGTGGACGTTGTTTTTCACTTTATACCTGGGAATGTTGTGGGTCCTTCCCGCCTGCCTCTTCGATATCAGTGAGGGTGCCAACAATAGCCAGAATTTCCATAACATTTTACTCTTTGAAAGACTTTCCATGTGATCTCATTTGAGCTACAAGAGAAGCTTAAGAGGGAGGGAAGGACTCAGGCAAACAGAGGTTAAGTGAAAATTGCTCAGGGGCACAGTGAGTGTCCGAGGCCAGACGGGACTCTCGGCCAGTTCGGTAGCGGCGGCTTCCCCCTGCTGCTGGCTTCCTCTTTTATAGAGCTGCTCAGAACAAATAAAATCTTGAGATCTTAGGCCCTGTGTCTGCAGGGCCCGGTGATATATATTCATTCTTGCCTTCTGCTGCTTATCTCCTTAATGCTCTGAAGTAAAACCTGAAATTCTTCCCCAATCTGGGAGTGGTTTTAGGACTTCCCCATGACCTAAATTTTCATCCAACAAGAGAGTGCCTGATTCTGCTAGGCCCTGGGGAGCGCCCTACAGAGAGGCGCAGGCCCTGACCTCGTGGCGCTTGCTCTCTGCTAGAGGACACCACACTGTACACCCACATCTTTCCAGGATGTGGCTGTGAAGGGCCCTAAGAGGCCCAAGCACTCTCAGCCTGCAGAGAGGGGACGGCCATGCTCACTTGGTGTCATCACATGGGAAAATATGGCATGTGTCCAGCCCCAGATGAGATAGTGAAGTACAGTCACAAACGAGCCTCTTTCTCCTTGTCCTCCAAGAGCGTCCCCTCGCAGGATTCACCACACACAGATCAGTCAATAGATGTCCTTAGAGGAGGGAGAGAGGATGAGGGAAGGCGGGTGGAGGGCTCTGAGAGGCAGGCCTGAGACCAGACTGGGGAAAGATCCTGAAGGTCAAGTGGCGAGATTTTATTCAGGAGGGAAATGTCTTGTATATTGTCGGGGAACTCTGAAGGTCTCTAACCATCAAGACTGTGCCTGGAGCAGCTCTCCAGGATGACTTTGGCAGGGCAAAGCGGAGCAATAGAGATCAATGAGAAAATGGCTCCTTGATCTCTCTGAGGGAGAACCCTAAGAAGTTGGGCAGTAAATGGAGCAGAAGGGAAGGAGGCTGCCAGCTCGGTCCCTGTCTGATACCTCCCTGACCCTTGGTCTCCTCATTCCCATGAGCTAGAGCAGGCCCCGGGCTCTGCCACTCAAAAGTGGCTGCAGAGACAACAGCTCTATTTATGTTACTTTGTCAGAGGTGGGAAGCTGACTCCTGGCTCTGATGATTTTGTTTGTAGGGCCGAAGGCGGGATGAGGAGGGGAAACATGGGCCACCTCACCCGAATAGCCAACGCTGTTGTCCAGAACATGGAGAAGGGCCCCATTCGGTCTCAGATCTGCTCATTCATCAAAGGTACGGGGCTCCTGTTTTCTACTGTCCTCTCATCCCACCCAGCTCCTGAAACCTTCACTCCAGATGATTAATTCCCGGTCTCCATGATAAAGTCCCTCTCGGGTCTCATGCCATCAACACATTACAAAGACACAGCTGCTGCTTTCCCTCCTGCCCAGCTTTGCCCTTTCCCAGGTCTCAAAGGCTGTTCTTGAAGTTCAGAATTGTAGAATCTCAGAGCCGCCCAGGCAGATGTGATCCCTTACGGCTTCCCCATGTGTTATTAATCAATCCAGCTGAAAGTGCCATTGATGGGGAGCGCCTTCCCTCCTAAGAGAGCACATTAGCCAGAGATCCCAGCACCAGCATCCTGAATGAGAGCAAAGGGCAGTGATGGCAAATCAGCAAGCATTTCTCAAGCTCCTGTTCTGTGCCAGGCCCAGGGCTTAGTGCTGGGGAGTCAGGAACAAAGAGAGAGCTCTCTCTGCCCCTGAGGAGCTTCCATTCTATTGGGGGAGCCAGCACATAAGGAATCAGGTAGCTAGAAAACCAAATCACGGGAATGGTTTTGAGGGGCAACCCTGATGGCTGGGGAGAAGAAGGGTCTGGGGGAAGGGCTGGACCATATTGAGCCAACTTACTCAAACCTGACTGAACTTATCCTCTGCCGGCAGGGCCTTTGAAAGCCCAGGATTACTTCTGTCAGGATAAAAAGTAGAGGAAAATTTAAAGGCTATCTTTTAAAAATCCAATCCAAGTTCTAAGCAGCTCTGCGGAGGGGGGAGGGGGATTTTGACCAAAGGCCTACAAGGGTGGGTGCTTCAGATGGATCCATTGAGGGGTCAAGGGCAGGGATTATGCTGGTGTACCTAGTGGCTTCTCCAATGGAGAGTTAGTCTCGTCCTTGGGTGACGTCCATCGCCACCTTCTCCTTGGAACCTTTCTGACTGAGCAGGACTCGATGGAGTTTGTGCTTCAAGAGAGGAGCCTGACCAGGAAGGTCTTGTCTGCCATGGGAGGCCTTGTCTGGAGCAGGGCCCCCGGCAAGGCTCATAGTCACCCCGAGTCCCTCCTGTTTGCAGACGGCCACAGAGCTTGGAGGATGACAGAAATGAGTGGTTCTTTCACAGGAAACCCCAAGTTTCTACTTTTATCTGAAATGGTTTATGCAGGTGGACTAATGCGGGCTAAGGTGATGTGTCCTCTGTGTGACTGGACTCCACGGCACCTTAGAAGGCGGCTTCCTGTGAAAGAGCCTCCCTGAGGTTGGAGACTTTGTTAGTGATTTGAGCACAGGCGTTGATGGCGTCCCCACCCCAATCTTTAGTTGTCACCAGGCGGATTCACTGGGTCCCAGAGGCCAGTTCCAAAAAGATCTGCACAATCCGGACTAGAGCTGGATGAAATGCCTTCTGGGAAAGCAGAAAGCTCTCTGTGTAGGACCCTCCCTGTGACCCAAGAGGCCATTTCAGGAGGACAAAGTGGAGGAGCCCTAAGTTGGCAGGATTCTGTCTCTTTAGAAATCAGGAAGAGCTGGCTGGGACGTGGCACCAGTGGCCGTGGGCCACACCGAGCAGGCAGAGCTTCCTGGATGTGGGAGGCGGGGGGCCTGCTGCTGTCAGCGCGGCCCGCTTACTCTGGGACCCGAGGTGGTGATAACAACAGACATCTCTGGGTACCCAGGATGGGGAAAAGCACGCAGGCCATGTCAGGTGCACACAGTCAGCCCGCGGAAGCAGCTCGGAGGGCCTGGAGGGAAGATGTGCACTGTGGACAAGGGGCTGGCCTCGGCCGCTTGGCTGCACAGGGAGGGGCACACCCCCGTCAGCGCTGAGATCCTCTGGCTGTGGAGGGAGGGCCCCCCGCCCGGATTCTACAGGACTAGGGCAGACTGGCACACTTAGCCACATCGCGGCTGCTTGGGGAGGCCTGGCTCTTCCTAGACCTGTGCCCTTTTGGGGGGCGGGCTACGCTTGGGAAGGAAGCGAGTGAGGATGGCAGCCGGCCTGACACAGTGACCACAGACCTCGGTCTGGCCCGCTTAGTGTTCGGGGATTCTGCCCCAGCCCATGAGCATCTGGCTAAGCACGCCCGGGTTGGCTCGTCCGTTTAAATGGGCAGCACAAGTTCTGCCATCCTGGGGGGAGAAAATGACAGTGCCCCGCCCCCACACGAGCAGGCCCTCTTGCTGTGATCTCCCAGAGGGGGGCGAGGGCTTTGTGCGCTCGTGTGACTATTTCAGCCTTAAGATACGGGCTTGGCCGCTCTGGCCAGCCCCGGCTCCAGGATCCACCACGTTAGGGTGTGTGATCTCCCCTTCGGCTCCAGGAGCTGTTCTGACCAGCGAGAGCTGTTGTCCCTACAGAGCTTCCCGAGGATTGCCGAGGGCGGTGGGAGAGCTTTGTGGAGGAGACGCTGCCGGAGACCAACCGGAAAAACACCGTCGACCTGGTGAGAAGCCCGGGGGGCTCTGGGTCCTCCCTCAAGGCGTGGGGGGCTGCGGGGAGCAAAGCCATGGCCAGAAAGAGACCCTCAGGTGCAGGAAGCGGGAGAGTCAGCGTTTCACTTTGTTTCCTGGCCCCCGGTGGTCACTTGGACCTCTGCTGGTCCTGGCTGTGGGGAAGGTGTGCCCGGGAGGCCCTGCTCGGGAGTGGCTCTCCAGGAGGCCAGTAGGGACTGAGCAGCACCCGGGTGGTTGTGCTGGACGCCAGCAGCTGAGGCCTGGAAGCCCTGGAGGGCACGCTCCAATGAGCCTGGGCTCTGTTCTGGTGACCCTCTGTGAAGCTCCCCCTCCCCACCCCTGCCACACTCCTAGGGCCAGAGGCAGTGTCCCCTGGGCTCCCCCACACAGTGCTCCCACTTGTGTTGCAGGTGAGCACTCACCATCTTCACTCTTCCAGCGAGGATGAGGACATGGAAAGCGCTTTTCCAAACGAGCTGTCCCTGCAGCAGGTGAGGGTCATGCCCGGTCCTGGAGCTGGGTGCAGAAGGCGCGTTGTTTGGCGAGAGCAGTGGAGGGCCACGGGAGAAGTCAGAGGCATGGCTCTCTGGCTTCTCCTGCAGGGTCAGGGTCAGGATCCTCGTGGGCTCCTCCCCTCGTAGCTGTTCTCCAGAGGCAGCTCCTTGGAGAGGGCTCTGCAGCTAGTGGCCGGAGTGACCTTAGGGAGGTCAAAGAGCTTCTCCAACCACCTTGCATCTGCCCCCTGACACTACAGAGAGGGGAGGGCAAGGCGGGGCTGGGGCAGGGGGAACTGGGAAAGGCTCTCTAAGAGGGGAACATGGGCCTTATAACTGTGAGGGAAGTGGGGAATAAATGGGAAACTTTGAGGTTGGGTGAGCAAGACACATTGTGGACAACCTGCAAGAAAGCGCCTGAGTTTTGGCAGTCTTGTCCCTGAGCTTTGACTGAAGGAGCGAGGCGCTTGCCGAGAAGGGCCAGGAGCAGCCTGGCCGCCCAGGAGGAACAGCACGACCCGTCTCTAGCTCCCTGGCCGGCCCTGCTCGGAGCCGCCCTGGGCCAGGCCCACGGGCCTCAGCCCCCTTCTGACTGGGCTCTTGCCGTCTCCCCAGGCCTTCTCTGAGTACCAGATCCAGCAGATGACGGCTAACTTCGTGGATCAGTTCGGCTTCAATGATGAAGAATTTGCAGACCAGGATGATAATATCAAGTGAGTTTGTCAGGCTAATTGATGCAGCTGGTTTCTGGTCAGTTCTGGCTTCTTGGCCAGCCTTGCCCCATCCCAGCAAAGTCTGGCCCAGGTTCTTTTTTCTTTAAGTTCAGTCTGAGTTCATGCTCAGCCCCCAGTTCTCTCCCCACCACCCCCAATTGAGAAAGCAAGAAGAGCAGATCCTGGTACAACACGGATAGTCAAGCGGTTGCCTGCATTGGCCGTGCCCCTGTGTGAGGAGGGGCGGGGGTGGCATGGGGGGCCGGCTCCCTGCAGAGTCCTCTCCCGTTGTGGCTGGTCCCTGTGCGGGGCAGACTTCCCAGTTCTTTCAGAGCTGTTTGTCTTCACAACAACAGCTTTGCTGCCATTTAGTTGCTCGGTTATGTTTGGCTGGTCATAACCCCACTGGGGGTTTTCTTGCAGAGATACTGGAGTGGGTTGGCCATTTCCTTCTCCAGCTCATTAAGCAGATGAGGAAGCTGAGGCAGTCAGGATGAAGTGACATCCCCAGGATCACACAGATAATAAGTGTCTGAGGCTGGATTTGAACTCAGGAAGCTCGACCCTTCCTGGCTGCCTTGTTATTTTCCCTGCACACGCTGTAACTCGTTCAGCCCTTCCCCCGCTGAGGTCCCCTCAGCTCATTGCCACCACACACGGGGCCGTCCAGCCTAGGCTCTGGTGGACTTCCCGAGTAGAAAAAGAGCTTTACAAGCCTTCAGGTGGTAGAGGAGGGTCCTTACCTACATTGAGATGCTATCAGGAAACCCCGGGACGGTCCCACGAGAGCTTAGGCGCTCAGTGTTGCGTCATGAGACGTCCCTGGGTGTGTTTGCTTAGCAGGTAGGTCCGGGGCAGGGGCCCATCCCTCCTCGCCAGCACTGAGGCTGGGACGCAGCTGTGTCCCATTGAGTTGTGACTCTTCTTACCGTGGGAACCAGCACTGTGACAAGGTTGAAGTCCCCTCCCTCCCCCCTCAGCTCCCTCTGCCCTTAGGCAGCGTTTCCTTTTCCTAAAGGAGCCAGGCTCTGCTTTAGGGAACCAAGTTTCCCGAAGGTGACTCAGGATGCCCAAGATTATCACCCCTCACAGCGGGGTCAGGCTGAGGGAGGCCCGAGTCCAAGGTCACTGGGACCGGGGAGCTGCCAAACGGGCAGGCCCTCCGTTACCACACAGGTCCGGGCTAAAGCAAGCCGAGGGCTGAGCCGGCCAGCGCCAGAGCCCAGCAGCCTCGCACCGGTCTGCCCTGGGGTTGCCGAGCTGGGCCGCCCGGGGCCAGTGGCCGGCCCGCCGTCTGAGCGCTCCCTCTGTCTTTGTTGCAGCGCCCCTTTTGACAGGATTGCTGAGATCAACTTCACCATTGACGCCGACGATGACAGTGTAAGTGGGCCCAGGGGAGCCGGAAGCAGCAGTTCTTGGCCCACATGAGAGCCGAGGCCGCCAGTCCTCGAAGTCAGTAAAGAGAGGGAAGAGTGTTCTGGTTCTAGGCCTGGGGCCTCAGAGGCCACGACGGGGAGAACGGGAGCAGCCCCCAGGAAGGCCCTGACTCAGGCAGGCCAGGACCGCCCTCCTCGGAGAGGCCTCCTACGGCCCTGCCCTTCCTCACCGGGAGGCTTTGGGGGGGAGTGTCAGGAGCTAATGTCCGCCAAACTTTGTTTCAGCCCAATGCATCTCTGTTTGAAGCGTGCTGCAATGACCGGATCCAGCCCTTCGATGACAACGAGGATGAAGAAGACATCTGGGAGGACAAGGAAATCAACTATGCAACTCAAGCAAAATCCAGAACCAGGTACGGTGACGGCCTCTTCAGCCGATGCAGACCGGCTGCGGCCTCGGCCCTTGTCCCTGGCCTCTGAGCAGCTCCGACAGCACCCTGAGCCTCCACGGCCTCCCTCTGCCTCCTCTGCCTTATCATCTACTTAAAGACAAACGTCACTTTTGACTGAGAATCACCATTTCCTCATTTCGTTCCAAAAGGGGTTGTGCCCGAGGAATCCGACAATGCCCAAAGAGGCTGCAGTCAGCCTGAAAGCCGGCCCTCTGCCCAGGCGCCCTCCTGCAGACCCCCGCCTCCCTCCCTGCGGGGCCTGTCCCTTCCCCCTGCAGATGGCCTTCCAGTTATTTGTGCTTCACCTCCCTGTTGGAGGGGACGAGGGAAAGGGCTTTGAGTCTGAGGAGGCGGCTTTTGGCAGGCGGCCTCGGGTCAGGGCCGGGTTTCTCCCCTCAGGTTTTCGGGGCACAAGCCCCTCCTCTTGCACGGCCCACGCCCCCACAGCATTCGCAGGACAGAAGGCCTGCGCCGGCAGACCCGACCCCCGGGCACCTCCTGCTCACTCTGTGTCTGTTCTAGGTTTGGTGCTTCACATACCTCAGAGTATTCCAGGAAAAGCAATCTGGAGAACGGGGATCAGGAGGGCAGCGAGGACTCGGAGGAGGAGGAGGGGGCCGGGGAGGCCCGGCACGGGGCCGGCATTCCTCTTTCGGGGAGCAGCAGCACCACCAACCTCACCCTGAAGGCTGAAGACCTGGCCGCCTCCGAAGGTGAGCAGACCTCCCGGGGAAAGCTTGGGTGTGTGGGACCTTGTGGAGCTGGCTCACTTCCCCGAGACCCCGCTCCTTGCCAAGCCTGGTCCCAAGGACGCTGAGTGAGTTCGGTTTCGCTCTGGGCCGGACCCATTTATGTTCTTCAGAAGACCACCTGTAGGCTCTGCGCCTGCGCGAGGGAGGCAGCGCAGCTTGGGGTCTCCCGGTGTGTCAGGGGGGCCTGGGGAGGGCAGTGACATCCCCCAAGGCTCGCCCTTCCCATTCCATCCATTCCTGCTTTGCACAGACCCTGTCCCAGAGAAGCCTGGGGCCCAAAAGGCTCCTCTTGGTCCAGCTGCAGGGTCTTGGCCTCCCTCGGGCCCCCCGATACATGTTCCCGGGTTCAGTAACAGGTGTCCCTAAAGCCCAGAGCCAGGAGACGCTCCAGTTCTGCTGCAGTGCTCCTGCCCGTCTCTGGGAGGACGGACCTAAGTGGGCCCAAAGCCCTGTTATTAGAGGTCAACAAAGGATCCAGCCAGGGTTTCTCCAGTGGGCGGCCTGGGCCCGGGGCTCCTGTTCTGAAGAGCAGGTCCAGCCTTGGGCTCAGGCCTCACATCTGGATGAGATACAGGCTTCTTCCTCCCTCCTTCCTCCCGTAGCAAGGACCCAGCTGTAGTCACAGTAACCACTGCTCTATCCTCCCTTCCTCCTCATCCTCCTCTTCCTCCTCCCTCCCTCCCTCATCTGACTTCTCTCCCCTCTCCCTTTTCGACCTCCCTCCAACCTCCCTCCTCCTTTCTTCCTCCTCCTTCCAACCTGTCTCCCCACTCCTTCCCACCTCCTTCCTCCCCTCCCCCTTCCCCTTCCTCCCTCCCTCCCCCTCCGCCTTCCTCTGCAGGCTCTGGATGGACAGCTGTATTTGATGAGCCAGTAAATTCAAAGCCCCCTCCCTCAGGTGTGGCCATGGACATCGGTTCCCGTGTGTGGGATGCAGCCGCTCCGGACACCGCCACTTCAGAGGAAAAAGGCTGGGCGAAGTTCACAGACTTCCAGTCTTTCTGCTGGTAAGGAGACGCAGGCGGGAGGGCCCCTTTCAGCTGGAGGAAGAAGGCGGGGGCTCGGGGGAGGCCGGACACTGTGCACTCGTTCTCGGGGCTTCTCGTGGAGCCTCATTGGGAAGGTCTGCAAAGTGGCACGTGCCGGGCGTTAGGGACTTGGCAGCCTGGGCCCCGGCCGCTGCCAGGCTCACCCCCGCTCATTTTCCAGCTCGGAATCGGGTCCTCGATGCAGTTCTCCCGTGGACACAGGAAGTAGCACTTCGGAGGGAAAGCCCAAGCCCAGCCAGGACAAGAGCTGTGAGTGGCCTTAGAGCATGGCGGGGAGGCGGGGGTGGGGCTGGTGGCAAAGGCCGGCACAGGCTCAGGGCCCGCGGCGCCGACCCCCAAAAGCACCCGCGCCATTGCTCCTAAGTGAGCAGGTCAGCGGGAAGACTGGCAGAATCGCTGGTAAACCGCTGCCACCGAGCTGAGGGGCACGGGGCCGAGCTCCCGGCTCCTCCGAAGCGGACGGGACTCCCAAATGAGATCCCCAAGTAGAATTCGCCTAGAGGAGGCTGAAGGAGGGGACACGGGCTCAGGAGAGCTAAGAAGTGGCTCACAGCTTGGCTGCTTTTTAAATGCTTGGCTTTAATCTTTACCAATTTGAGACTTTTCTGTGCATTCTCGGTGACCCTTAGGCCAAAAGAGAAAAGATCAAAAAACGGGGAGAAAAGGTCAAGTGCCAGGGGGCCAAGTCTGGGAGCCAGAAAGGCTCCGAGGAACTCCTGGGCCCTGGGCCACTGCAGCCGCCAGGGTGGGCATAGAAAGCAGACTTCTGCTGAGCTGACCCACGAGGTTCAAGGTCGCACCAGGTCCTCAGGAGCCTCCTGGTTGCAAACAGAAAGCACGGGTCACTCCAGCCAGATAGTTACTCAGGAAATGAAAATGTCCAGGAGCTAAAACCATAAGCTTCACATCCTAAAGTGGGTATTCTCAGGCCTTAAGCCAGCTCCAGAGAATGGCAGTCTGGGGGCGGGCCCAGGATGCCTTTGGGCCAGTTCTCCGGTCCCCTGAGGGTCCACCTGCATCACGGGAGGCCCAGGAGGCCCTCCCAGGGAGGAGGGATGCTGCCCCTCCAGCATTGGGCATCCTGCCCAGAAAGGCTGGGGTAGCATGTGAATGTGAGGGATTAAGGAATGTGGGTGGGTCTGGACCTCTGCTGGACTCGAGTGCCCTGGGCCTGCGCATCTCACGAAAGACAGCCCGGCTCAGACTGCTCTGGGTTTGAGTGGGCTGAGAGCATCATGGCGGGGGACTGTCCCGAAGGGCTTGGGTGCCAACTGGCCGGGGCCCCCGCGGCCTCAGAGTGACCGCTTTCCCCCTTCCCTTGCAGTCGGCCCGGCTGCTCCTTGCGTCTGGAATGTGTGTGTGGCAAGGAAGGCCCCCCTGGTGGCCTCCGACAGCAGCTCCTCGGGGGGCTCGGACAGTGAGGAGGAAGACGAGGAGGAGGAGGAGAAGAAAGCGGGTATCATCATTGAAACTGTGGGCCCTGGGTCTGGGCAGGAAGGCCTCAAGCTGACAATGGACACCAAGAAGGAGAAGGCCGTCTCGAGCAGGTGAGAGGAGAATGAAGGCTGAGGGGCGGGCTTGGAGGGCATGCTAGTTAGGGGGCCAGCCCCGGGAGGGGTCCGGGCCCACACTCCCCACCCCATGTTCCACGCAGAGCAGGAGATGCTCAAGGAGTGGGCTCCGATGTGGTCCCTGCCCTGGAGTGGACTCGAATATTTACTCACCAAAGAAACCCTGTTTCAAGGGTGATTTTTCAGAGACGATCAGGACAGAGTAGGCGTCCCACCCTGAGGCGGCCTCAGAGGTTCTGGAGGGAGGCTGGGGCCCTCGGAAATGCTGCCAGCCCTCGCCCAGCGGACCCAGGGGGCCGCAAGCGGCAATTAGAAAACATGGGCCGTCTCTCCCCTTGTTTCCCCCCAAATCAGGAAAGATTCCAGGCTAGTGCTCTGTGGTTCAGCTCCTCCCCTGGTCCAATTTGGGGAAGTGGGTGAGGTTAAGGGTGAATGAGGAGGCCTGGGAATGGGGATTGTCCAGGAGGCCTCGAGTAGGAGGCGGGAGCAGCGAGGCCCGATGCAGCACCTCTGAGCCGAGCTTGACGGCTGCTGGGGAAGGTGGCCAAGGGGCCTCGTCGGCCGTCTGATAAGCTTGCTAAAGCCCGGCTCCTTGAGATGGGGAGCGACAGCGGGGACCCCCGGGAAGACCTCAAATTTCCAGGCTTCGAGCCCAACTCCTGGCAAGGCAGGCCCAGGGCCAGGGCCCTGGCGTGTCAGTCCCTATGATGCCTCCAATACTCCAATAGCACATGGACGGGGCTGACCCTTGGGGCCCCTTATCTTAGAACTGCTTTTTCCTGCACGCCCAAGAGGCAGCAAGCGTCGCTGTGGCAACAAGCAGCTTCTAGCTTCTGGCTCCTGTCTATGGGGAAATCATTGCACATGTTCATGTTTAACTCTGTGAACAGTACCTAGGAGATGGGAAGAGGAATAAGCATTTAATAAGCGCCTGCTGTGTGCCAGACACTGTAAAAGTGCTTCACAATCCTCAGAAGAGCTCTGGGAAGGGCGCTGCTGTTATCCCCGCCTGGCACTTGGGAAAGCGGAGGCGGGCCGAGTGCCCGCTGCCCCAGTCCTTCTGACCCGGAGCCCGTGTTTGAGCTGCTGTGCCAGCGAGCTTACCCTGGGACCCAAAATGAAAAGGGTTAGAGGCTCTTGGCTGCTTCTTCCCAGGGTGGAGGAGGCGGCCTCCCGAGGACGTGGCGATGGGGGAGGGTCAGCCGCCTGTGATCAAACAGACCCCATGAAATCCTGTTTTCAAAAGCTCCCAAATGAGCTCAGGAGGAGGAGGGGGCCCCAAGAGAGGAAGCCCTGGCACGGGGTGTTTGCCCTTAAGGGGCACGGGTGGGGAGATTTTCATTCCTAGTCTTTCCTGCTTCATTTTTCCTGAAGAGAAAGTCCCCTCTGGCCCGGGATTCAGACCCAGTCAGAGCCGGGGCCAGCTCACCAGATGCCTAGGAGTGGGCAGCCGGGCCCTCGTGCAGAACCCAGTTGGGTCTCCCCGGTTCTTTCGAGGCATCAGCTCAGCTTCCAGTGTCTCCTTCCCCTTCCCACCAGTAAGCCACCAGGGATCCCAAGGATCCAAGAAGGGAAAAAGCCAGGCCGGGAGACCGACAGACTTGTCTCCTGCCCCCTTGCCGGCGCCCAGCTGCCAGCCTCCGCGGCATGGAGGGCGCCACCCTCTGGCTCGGCTCCTGTCCTGACCATGTCACCTTTGCTTGGGGCTCCTTCCCGACGCTGCCCCGGCCCATGGTCGACCCTTCCTCCCACTTCCTTTGCCATCGACCCACCCTGCCCTCGTGGATGTCCTTGTAGCCCTCGAGCCCCTTGTTTCTGGTGGCGCGGCCATAGCCCGCTTGATCTTTGAACCAGAGTTGTCACTTTTTGGCTCTTTCCTGAGCAGCAGCACCCACTTGGTTGCCAGTTCTTTACTGCCAGAAAACAAGTCCTGCTGTGAGTGTCCCCGGCCCGGGCCCCGTCCCGCCTCTTCCTTCCTCAGCTGCTCTTCCCGCAGGTGGATCTTGGGCGAAGGCCTGGGCACGGGGCCCTTTTCAGATCCAAATTAAAGTGACGCCTTTGCCCGCTCCCTGGAGGAGAGTGAAGGTTTTTGTAGGCCCGCCTGTGGCCGGCACTGAGAGAGGAGACTGGCCCAAGAGCACCCCTCCCTTCCCCTCCTTTCCAAACCTTATCTGCCACCTTCGCATCTTACCAGCTCCCCTTCAAGCTGCTTAAAGCCTTCCCTAAAAAGTCACTGTCCACCCAGGCCTTAGAGGGGCGGCCCCGAGGCCGCAAGGTGTGCGCTGCTGAGACGCCGCACACGCAGCGCACACGGGCACCCCCCCCCCCATACACTCCAGCACACGTGCACACGCACCCCACCCCCCACACATGCACGGCATGTACACACAGAAACACGCCTTTGCCCGGCTCTGGCCAGACCTCCCCGGTCCCTGTCAGTGTTCCCAAGCCTGGGGCCACTCCCGGCCATGGGGGCCCGTTCTCAGGGCACTGGGGAAGTCTGCCCCGTTGCATTTCCTCTCTGGGGTGGCAGCGGGGCCAGGAAGGCCCGGGCCTTTCTCCCCCTCCTGTTTTCCGGGTACTGCTCTCTCCCGAGGCCCAAATCCTTCCTTTTTCTCCTGGAGATCGCCGCACCCAGGGTCAGGTGCCCAGTGTTCTAGAGGAAGCTGGGAAGGAAGGTCCATGAGCGGCTCTTCCTTTGTCCACAGCCGGGGCCGGGCTCAGGGCACCCCTCAGGAAGGGTGTGTGAGCCGAGGTCAGGCGGCCAAAGGGAGCAGGCCCCGGGTCAGCAGCTCGGCCAGGTAGCCGCAGAATCCTGCCCGACAACAGCTTTCCGGGGTTCCCCGGGGGGGCCCGCTGGGCCAGGTCTCCTTAAGCCTCAGCTTGCCCAGCTCTGAGCTGGGCTTTGGAGAAGTCGAGGGCGCAGCCTTAGGCAGCCTGCAGTGTGGGGCAAGCCGGGAAACAGTAGGGGGGAGCAAGTCAGGCCCCCCCCCCCCCCCAGCAGCTGCTGCCCAGGCGGGAGCGCGGTCACTTGGGAACATCGTTTATGCTGCTTCAGAGAATCAGGAAACGTAGGAAGTGACTTGTGAAGGGATGGGCTGGGGGGGTGAAAGGGGGGAGGGGGGAAATGGGAAGCCGGAAAGATGACCGGGCCCTGCCCTAGAGGGCTTTCACAGCGGCAGATGGGCGACTGTCCCGGGACCTGGTGTGCTGGGAGAGGTCCCGGAAACTCGGGAAAGGACAGGTCGTTGGGGGGCGGGGGGGGGCACAGGAGCAGTTCGTTGGCCGGTGACGGCCATGCCTGTGGGAGGAGGAGCGAGCCTGGCTCTGCTGCTGGGGGGGCACAGCTGATCTTTGGGCTTCTGCTTCAGTTATGGCCCAAGGCAGCAGTGAGGAGGAGCCGTCCCTACCTCCCCCTCGCCTTTCCCCGCCATGCTGCTTTCTCTCTGCCCCATCCGCTTGCCGCTGAGCTCCACGGGAGACCCCACCCCCAGGACCACCCCAAGGCTGCTGCCGCTTTCCTCAGCTTCCAGGGTCTTCCCGGCCCGGGCCCGGCCAAAGCCAGAGGGGGATGGGAGGTGGCCTGAGAAGGTCTCCTAGACCACATTTCTGGGGTCTGAACTCTCACCCGAAGGGGTCAAGCACCTGATGTTAGAGGATGGCTAGGGACTGGCTGAGGGTGCCCAGGTTGGGGATCCTGGCAGAGAACCTCCCACCGGGAGGGGAAGGGAGAGCGCAGGAAGTGAATGAGGGAGAAGTGGGGCAGAGAAATCCCCCCATGGAGAGGACCGGCGTGGGGAGGGAAGGGGAGGGAGAACCTGTGGAAAATAGTCTGAGGAAGGGCTTTGGGCGCCCCTGCCCCAGTCCCGGCCGTGCTCTGGGGGGCCCGGCCACAATCGGCACGTGGTGGAGCTAAGGATGCTTCTGGAGATCTCTGTTGAGAGAGGCAGAGGCGGGGCCGGTACCAACGGAGCTCTGCCCTCTCCCTGCAGCGACGCGGAGCCTCTGCTGATCCACAAGCTGCCGACGGCAGAGAAGGGGGCGCCCAGTGCCTCGCAGCCCACCCCGGAGCCCCGGAGCCCCACCGCCCTCAGTTCGGCCACAGCAGCCTCCGCGAGCTTGCCCGTGGTGGCCACCTCGGTCGTCCTCACGGCCACCGTCTCCGCGGTAGCGACGATGGCCGCCGCGGCTGCCGGGGAAACGATGACGAAAGACAGGTGAGATGGGGAGCCGCAGGCGGGGGGTGGGGGGCCTTGGGCCGCCATAGCTTTTCTGGGCCTCGGGTTGCCGGGCACGCGGGGAGGCCTTGGCCCCCTCAGAGGCTCCCAGCGGTGTGGGAGTGGCTCGCCCGCGGCCCCCAGCCGGCCCAAGGAGCGATTTGGGGGGGGCAGCATCCCCGGCTGGCCGGCGGCCCCTGGACCTTGCATTCTAAAAGCCGCCCCCTTCTTCCCCCCCCACCGGTGCAGGAAAGAGGAGGCGCCCCCTTCTCCGGAAGCCACGTTAAATGGCCCTGCTTGATGCTGCTGCCTCCCTCAGGCCACGTCTCCCTGAGGCCGGGCTGCTTCCACTTAGGCAAGAAAACTACCTGGTGATGCAAATGGTCTGGTTTTTTATTTTAATTTTATTTTTTAATAAATGCTGCATTGGTAAAGCTGGTGGTCAGGACCAGTGAGGCGGCGGCCACGAGGGAACCTTTCTTAGCGAACGTGGGCAAGGACGTTCGCCTTGTCTCGTGTAGCACAGGAGGTGCCCGGGAGCGAGACCAACCTGCTTCCTCTCCCCGCCACCGCCCCCGGGCCGCTCCCCGAATGCCGAGCTCTCCTCTGTCTCCTCTCTCGGCCTGGGGGGTCACTGAGCGCAAGTGCTGCCTCCGTATAGCAATAAAGCCTCATGGGAGAGGCGGAGGGAACCCGAGCTCCCCCGGGGTGGGGGCTGCAGGGAGGAAGGTAGACCATCGGGCCCTAGCCGCCCCGGGCCCCCTCCGACCACCCCCAGCCTCCCGCCCCACGCTCACCCCTCAGCAGCCGGGGAGGAGACGGCCCACAGAGGACTCGGAAACAGGACCGCCTGCCTCAGGAACAGCCCTTGCGGCCGCCAGGGAGCCGGGGGGCCGGCCTGCGTGGGCCCCGGCCCCCTGGACTTGCAGATGGGGGATCTGTGAGCAGTTTTCTGGCCTCTTGTTATTCATGGTTTTTAATGGATGCAGGAACAGCCACATTTTTGCACTTTGTATCAGCTGCGGCCTTGGGGCCCGAGGCCTGGACTCTGCCCCTCGCCCCTCCCCACCCCTGCCCCAGGCATAGGGTTCCCAAGCCAGGGGAGAGGGGGTTCCCCGGCTCCGGCCATGCTGCTTGTAGTCTGGAGGCCCGGAGGCCCAGGGTCTCAGGCTGAAGCGGATGAAACCTCCAAGAAGAAATGGAAAATGATGCACCCCAACGTAAAGCCCGCGGGAGTGACCTGCCGGTGGGAAGTTTGGGGGTCGAGTGGGCTCGGAGCTCGCTATGTCACCAGCACAACCCAGCAGCCCTGTGAGCTGACCCGGTCCCAGGAGGCGCAGAGAGGGAGTCCCAGGCCGGGCGGTTCTGGGCAGCCAGTTTAAGAAATCCGTTGGCGCGCCGGAGAGAGGGCAGAGCCGGGGAGCGCCGGGGAAGGGAAGGCTTAGCTGGAGCCGGGAGGTGGCGGGCCACCTTCCCCCCACTCACCCCGAATAAACAAGGTTGCAGCTATGAGCCTAGTGGAGCCCCCGGCCCGGGGAAGGCGGGGGAGAGCGGCAGAGACTGACCAGGACAGTGACCAGCGCCCTCGAGAGCGCCGCCGTAGACAAGACTAGCTGCCCTGGTTCTTGGAGGGGGCGGGGACTTAACCTGGGATCCAGAGCCCCGCCCACCCCCAGAGCCAGCTAGCTAGTGGCGTTAGGGGAAGGGGATGCGCCGGTGTGACCCTCGGCCACCTCCCGGGCCAGCCTCCCCTTCCCCACTGCTGCCTCTGGCCCCCTCCCCCGCCGGCCCTCGGCCAGAACCCGCGCAGGGGAGCCAGGTTCTAACCTCCCACACAGAACGTTTGTTCCCTTGGTCTTTGATTGATTTGCTGACTAGATGCCGATATCTTAAAAATCCTGGTAAACATATCACATGTATACTTTGAAACGGCCCCGAGTATAAATTGCGCGCCTGCGCTCGCTCGGCCAGGGGCGGGTGGGTCCTCTCAGAAAGGGCCAGCGGCCCTGGGCGGGTGCGCCTCGCTGGGCCTGGGGGAGGGCGGACTGGCAGGGGGCCCCTCTGACCCCCGGATCCTTGCACAAGTGTCCTAGAGCAAAAGGGTCCCTTACGGCCCCCTGGGAAGCAGAAGTGACTCTTCCTCTAACCGCCCCCAGCACAAGCCCATCCGAGGGCCCCGCCCTCCTTCCCTGGAAACCTCTGGGTCTGGGTGGGCTGCTGTGGGCATCCTTGCCCCACTAGCCTGGTCCAGGGGCACTCTCGTCCCAAAGTTGGCCTTCCCCGGAGGCCCTCCGGTGCAGATGGAGCCCCACTTGTATGTCCCGAGACTGGACCCCGTGCTCTGGGACACCTCTGCCCCACAGACCCGCTGCCATAACAGCTGCCTGGCCTTCCCACACATCTTCCCTTTCCTTTCTTTACATAATCCCTGTTCCAGCCCCACCCCCCAGGATCTCGAGCCCCTCCCTGAT
This sequence comes from Antechinus flavipes, assembly GCF_016432865.1. Lineage (NCBI taxonomy): Eukaryota > Metazoa > Chordata > Mammalia > Dasyuromorphia > Dasyuridae > Antechinus > Antechinus flavipes. The sequence goes on along the minus strand of NC_067402.1, from coordinate 292,447,872 downwards.
ACAGCTCCGGGGCGGGCCAGGGTTCCGGCCTGGGTGATGGTTGCCTGTGTCACCCGGCGGCCACAGGAGCCCTCTGGGCAAGGCCGCCCCTTCCTGGAGTGAACTAGAGCCATCCCTTGAGGCACGTTCTAGAGGGGAAGACCCCAAGCCGAGCGCCCCCTCCTGTGGCAGCGGGAGCTCCCGGGCTCCTCCCAACGGGGAGGAAGCTGTCTCTGGAGGCCACAGGACCAGGGGAGACACACGGGCGGGGCCGCCCCCCCCTCCCCTCCCGGTGTGGCCAAGGGCAAGGGGCGCTCAAGAGAGCAGGAAGGCTCCTTTTTTATTAAATTCCATTAGTTCTCTCTTTATATAATCCTTTGTTCTAGACACAATACGTGGGGGGGCCCGGGGGCCGGGGCCAGACACATTTACAGACCGGGGTGAACAGAATCTACACGAGTGACAGTGGGCCGCAGTCCTGCCACAGGGTCAGGCTATTTACAGAACCCACCTCGAGGACCCGGGTGACCACCGACCCCCCCCCCCCCCCGGGAGTCTAGCTGGGGGGCAGGGAACTGTACCATGGCTGCCTCCACAGGCAGGGGAGCCTCAGTCCTGACACCAGCAATAAATTACAGTCAGGGGGGAAGGTGGGCCCAGGACAGACCCGCGGGCCTGCCCTGGGGGGCAGTGCGGGGTGGAGAGAGGCCACGCTGAGCCCCGGCCCACCCCGGGGGGCCCCGGGGCCCAGCACAGTCCGGCTCTAGGTCTTTGGGAGTGAGGGGAGGGGCTCACTGAGTAGGCCCTGCCCCAGGGTGAGGGTCAGGACATCACGGGGACCAACGCCCCCGGAGTTTATGTACAAAGTCAAGTGCTGAGGCTGGGGGTGGGTGGGGGAACGCTCTGTGGGGCCCCCCACCCCGGTGCGGAATCCCAATACTGTTGGATGCCCCGGGAGGGCAGGGCCTGTAAACAAGGGCAGACTGGATGGCCCTGCCCCCTGGGCCCCCATAGTGGTTTGTAACGACTGGAAGCTCAAGTCCAACCCTGGAGGAGCCCAGGCTGGGCCGGGGAGGGGGAGGGGGCGCGGGCGCCGGGAGCTCCGGGGTCCCCGTCTGGCTCAGGCATCCGACAGGCAGCTCTGGAGCCGATCCACCCACTGCTGGGCCAAGTGGACGTCCTGGGCGCAGAAGTTGTAAACCCGCCTCGTGGTCTTCACCTGCGTGGGGACGGTGGCTCCCGTTAGACGGGGTCCCCCCGGCCCCTCCCCCACCTCGCCCCCAGCCCCAAGCCCGGGCCCTACGTCGAAGAAGGCCTTCTCGTCCACCGTCTTGGGGGCGCCCATGGTGGGGGTCCCGGGAGTGACAGACTCCACTTCTGCCAAGTCGATGACCCCTTTGTACTCGGTGTCCACCTGGTGGTCGTAGTAGCGCAGCTGGGGAGGGGCGGGCAGAAAACGCACGTGACCGGCAGGTTCTTTGCCCCACCCCCCGGGCCTGGCCCGCCCCGCCCATCGCCCCGCCCCCTTGCCTGGTGCTTCGTCTTGTCCAACACGAACCATCGGGCCTTCCAGGGCTTCATGAAGGCCCCCTTCTTGTAGAGGGTGCCCTCGTAGGACCTAGGCCGACAGGGGAAGGCGGAGCCCGGGGTCGGTGACGGGGACCCCCACTCAGGCTCCCTGCCCAGAACAGCCTGACGGCGCCAGCACACAGCAGGCCCTGGGCCCCGAGGCAACCCCACATCCTCAGGGGGCGAGCGGCCAACAAAACGGGCCCCTCCCAGGGGTCCTAGGGGAGGGCAAAAGCCCCAGGGGCCCCTGACCCAGACCTTTATCCCAGCAGTCCTCTAACCCCATGCCCACAAAGGCCCGTGGTGTCCGTGGGGGTGCCTGTGGGGTGGCCCGTGAAGGCGAAGGCTCCCCCGATAATGCCTGTGATGGCGCGAGGAGTCTGGGAGTCTCGTCTCGTCGGTCCTCCCCAGGGTCAGGCCCCCCGCCCCCCGCACGCCCACCTGTTCTCGCTCTCAGCAGTTTGGAACTGGCTGTACAGGGTGCTGGTACTTCGGCGGGCGGCCTGCCGGCCGCTGGAGGGCGTGGAGCTGCTGCTCTGGTCGCTGTCCAGGCTGAGGCTGAGAGTGGAGCCCACGGGCCCCTCCTGCAAGTAAACCCCGAGCGAGCGGCGGTGATGGGACACGCTGGACATCAGCAGGGAGCTGGGGGTGCTCTGGGGAAGGAGAGAGAGCCGGCCTCAGGGGGGCTGCCGCCGAGCTGCCCTCCCCCCGCCCGCCCCGGCCCCTCCCCATACCCGCCCGTCCTGGCGGGCCTCGCTGCGCTGGGCGGCGGCCTTCACCCGGTCCCACGTGTCCTTCCAGCGCTCCGAGGGCCGGCCCAGCTCCGTCTCCAGCCGCTGCAGCTCCTGGGAACAGAGGTCTCAGTTGGGGGCGGGAGTGGGGAAGTAAGGGGCTTCTGTAGAAAAGCTCAGGGTCAGGAGGCGCCGGCACATCCCGGACGGCGGAAGGAGCCAAGACCAGGGTCAGGGTAAAGGCCAAGCCTCCACCCGGGCCCGGAAGGGCCCAGATAAACCAGACAGTGCAGGGGCACCTTCCGGCTCCCATGATCCTCCTCTGGGCTAAAAACTCAATCTTCTCCTTGTGTGACCTACCGAGCCTCCACCATCCTGCACCCCCAGCCCCCTGTGATGTCACCTCTCATGCTGCTAGATCTCTAGCCCCGAGCATCCTTTCTGATAAGAGGTGGGGGGTGGGGTTATGTGAGGGGCATGGGGTGTGTGAAGCGTAAGTGAGCAGGAGTCCTTTCTGGGCTAACCCCCCCTCACATTCACACACACACACGCACACACACATGCACGCCTCAAACACAACGACTTGGGAGGGCCCCAGGCGGCGGTCACTGCCGGCCGTCAGGAGAAATCGGTTAGGCCGTGGACCCCAACCCTCCACCATGCAGCGCGCTGCTCCCCGGCTGACAAACGGCCGACACCAAACCAAGAAACTCCAGAGGAGATTAGATTAGAGAAACGCCAATCAGAAGCACTCTGAGGTACCCCCCAAACCCAGCAGATTGGCTGATAAGACAGAAAAGGAAAATGACCCAATGGAGGAGGGACAGTGGGAAAAGCGGAGCATTAATGCACCGGCCGGCAGGCTTGTGAACCAGTCCCACCGTTCCTGAGGACAATCCGGAACTAGGCCCAAAGGGTCAGAATACAATATATTATTATCTAGTAAGCAATATGTTGTTATATAGTAATATATTATTATATGTTAACATTATGTTGGTATTATATATTAGTATAACATAGTATGATGTGTTAATATACTATGATCTGATATAATCTGCTATGGGATGATATAAAGGTGCCTGCAATATCAGCACTGGGTTCGGATCCCAAAGGGATCAGAGAAAAAGGGAAAGTCCCAGAGGAGTACGCGTTCGTAGAGCAGCCCTCTCTGTGGTGGCCAAGGGTGAGAAACTGAGGGACGGCCACCAGCCGGGAGTGACCGACCGAGCCGCGGCGAGGGACCGTCCTGCTTAAGGAATAAAAGGCAGGACGCTCTCAGAAAAGCCCGGGAAGACCTCCAGCGGCTGAGGACGCAAAGTGGAGTGAGCAGAGCCAGAGGACTCTGTAACGGGGACAGCGACACTGCCGATGCAGCCCCGTGAATGACCTCGCTCCTTTCGGCCACGCAAGGCTCCGAGACGAGCCTGGAGGCCCCGGGATGAAAATGGCCCCCCGCCTCAGACAGAGAGATGGGTTCCGAGTGTGCCTGAAAGGTACTTTTTTGCTTTCTTTAAGTTTCCTGCTTTTTTCTTTTTTGGCAACCTAGCTAACGTGGAAATGTTCTGCACGGCTCCACGTGGTGGGGGAAAGGCTGGAGGAAGAGAAAATTTGAAACTCAAAAATTCAAAATGAGTGTTAAAATGTTAAAAAGAAAAATATATACATATATATTAAAAAGTTTTAACACGGTACTTCACTGCAGAGGAGACTGAATCAGTAAATTCAAAATCTTATTGTTGCATCCAAAAAATCCACTTTCCAAGACCAGGATATGGAAGGCGGGGCTGCCTAACGCTTGGTCTGGAGCGCCAACAGACCGTGGGGTCGGGGGGGGACTGCAGGGTCGTTAAGGCTGTGGGAGCCAACCTTAAGAAAGGGGTCTGTCCTCGGCCCGGCTCAGGCACTCAGATCTGGACGCCGCAGATCAAGGGGATGCCGAAAGGTTCCCTCACCCTGAGCCAAAAGGTCACCCAAAGGGGCCGGGGCCACTCATTGTGAAGAGAGTGGGAAGAGCGAGGCCGGGAGCTTGGGGGGTCGGATGACATGATCCGAGGGCCCCTCTCCCCAGGAGTGCTGGCCACACGGCCTGGCCCACGGAGGCCAGGAAGGAGGTGGGGCCAGAAGCCAGGCGGGGAGCTGCAGGGGAGCCCCCGAGGAGCAGAGGAGGGTCCGGGCGGTTCCCCAGAAGGGGCAGCTCATTCTGCAGTGGGGGGGGGGGGGGTGAGATCTCATCCCCCTGTCCCTGGGGGCGCAGGCTTGGGTTCTCCCACTTCCTCTGGAGACTGAAGGGTGGAAGCAGGGAGGGAGGGCAGATGGTGCCGGGAGAAGGGGACTCCAGGCAAGAGTCCCAGCGCGCCGAGCGAGCTCTGTGCTCGTGACGCACCTCGGCGGTACAGGACATTCCCACTTGCAGATGGAGTGGGGGCCCTTTGGAACGGAACACTCATCCCCCTCTGAACTCGCCCACGGGGCACAGACGGCCTCGCCGAGCTCGGGGGAGTCTTCCCTCTCTGAAGCAGGAAGCCCCCACAAGGCTATGTGGGGAGGGGGCTCCCACGGGCACTCCATCCCCTTCCCCTCAACAGGCCATGGGCACTAAAGTCCTGCCCGGCTCCTCCCCGCCCCAGGCACACCGGCCAAGCCCCACCTGGCCAGAAAGACAAGACCCAAGTCCTGGGGGTCTCAGCTGCCCGGCCGTGGCGCGCTCCGATGGGGTCACAGCCTGGAACCTCACAGCCACCATCAGACTACCGCGAGGCTCAAGACTTTCTTCCCTTTGCCTGGCACACGCCCTCCCGGCCCGCCCCTGCTCTTCAGGCTCCTTCCGCAGCCTCCCAGAGGCACCGTCACCCGCCCCCGGGTGCCACACGGTCACACGCAGGAGGCCCGGGCCCAGGCCATCAGCCTGCCCCTCCTGAGTAGGGCCCCCTCCCCAACACAAACACATGCAAACACACATGAGCACACACTAACGTGCAGATACAAACACGCAGTGCTGACACGTGCACCCGCTCCCACACGCGCTGCCTTCCCCTCCCCTTCCCTCTGGAAGCAGCCCGCCCCACTTTCAGAGGGCTCCTCACCCTCGACACCCTCAGGCCCAGCAGAGCAAGGTGAATCCCCCTCCCACGTAGACACTGACCCAGCACCTGAAGCCCGCCCGCGCCCCCTCCTCTCTTTCTCCTCTTCCCCCTCTCCAGACCCGTCCTTCACTCCCCTGATTTGTGGGCTCCCCAGCACCTAATGAGCCACCCGTCTTCCTCCGGCGCCCCCCAGTGGTCCCCGTGGGACCCCCCCGCCCTTCGCCGCACAGCCGGGAGGACCCCGCGCTCACCTCCAGCAGGCGTGAGATGGCGTCGGGCTGAGCCCGCAGACGGCTGTCGTAGCACGGCCAGACGACGCGGCGCCTGCTCTGGGGGGCGCCGCCATCGGGCCGCTCCTCCTCCACGGGCTCGGGGGGGCCCTGAACCAGCTCCCAGTCGTAGGGGGGTCCCTCGGCCAGAGTCTCCCGGGTGTAGAAGTCCCACACCTTCAGGTTGGACACGTTGCTGTAGGGCCGCAGCACCTGCAGGGGAGGAGGAGGGGCCGTGCTGCCCGTCTGCGGGTCCCCGGGCCCCGGCCACCTGCGCCAACCCCCGAGCCCTCACCTCTGTGTCTTCTGGGGCGTACATGTAGTTGTAGAACACGGGCGTCTTCTTGCTCAGCCTCTCTACGTACTCCCACACGGACTTACACGCCTGCTGGCCCTTCCTCTCGCCCTTCTCTTCATACAGCAGGCCTAAAGGAGGGGGGAGCTCAGCCCCCGCAGCGTTGCCCCCCACTGCTGCCCCCCGGCCATCTCTGCCCCCGCGCACGGCCCCCCGCAGCCCCCACACCCAGCCACACCCAGCTCGATGCGCTCATAGTCTGAGTCCAAGAGGAAGGTCCGGAAGCGGTGAGACACGTGGTGGTAGCTGAGGAACTTGAGGTAGAACTGGCTGAACTCAAACTCCATGGGGAACTGCGAGTGCACCTGGCGGGAGGGACGCGGGTGGGGGTCACGGGCAGGGTCCCCCCCTTCCCTTCCCCCGTCCAGCGCCCCCCAGTCAGCCTCGGAAAGCCCCTACCTGGTGCACGCAATCTAGAAACTGCAGGAAGATGGGGGCGAAGCCGCTGCTCTGGCCCGCCAGCGTGTGGGCCCCCCGGTGCGTGAAGCGATGTCCGAAGGACAGCCACTCCTTCTCCACCAGGAGCCGGAAGCCCTCCAGGGTGCGGTAGTAGGGGTCCGAGAGCAGCTGCACCAGGGACACCACCTGCGCCCGCCCCCGTGTCAGCACAGGCGTGGGCACGCGCACGCACACACTCACACACACACACATGCACACACACATACACACACAGACAGACACAGACACAGACACACATGCACACACAGACACACACAGACACAGACACACATGCACACACAGACACACACACACACAGACACACATGCACACACACAGACACACACACACACAGACACAGACACACACACACACAGACACACACACACACACACACACACACACACACACACACACACACACACACAGACACGCTGCTTCAGGACCCTTTCCGCGTGCCCGCCCCCGTCCCGCTCCGCTCCGCTTCCCTCCACGCCCAGGAGTCCCTGGCCTAGGTCTGGGAGGCACCAAAGGCCAGTTCCCTCCGGTTACAGGGGCAGCTGCTGGTGGCAGAAGTGGGGGATCAAGCCCAGCCTCCCCCGGGAGGCTCCCCGGATCCCGCCCCGGAGGCCGAGAGGACCCGGGAGAACGAGCGCTGCCTTTGTGGCCCGGCTTCCAGACGCTCGGCCCGGGGCGGGAGCTGGTCGGAATCCCGGGCCCTCACCACGTGCCCCCCATGCACGCGCACACCCCCGCTCTACCTGTGTGGTGATGTCCCACCCGTCTTCCAGGCTCACAAGGACGGAGGAGCCCGAATCCAGCAGCTCCACCACCAGCACGGACACCTGAAGCAGCTTGTGAATCTGGAGAGGGGGCAGAGACGCGGCCTGCTGGCACCCCCGGGCACCCGGCCCCCCACGCCTCCCCACGCCCCTGACGCCGGCCCTGGTCCTCAGGGGAGCGGCCCCCCCACAACCACAGCCTTCCCAAGAGGGGGCGGGGGACTGGGGAAGACGGCGAGCACGGACGGCGCGCTCCCGGAGGGCAGCAGCGCCCAAGGTGCCGGGCTCCCCGTCTCTGCCCTCCCCCCCCGGAAGGCCGATCTAACCCGCGCCTCCTTGGCTCAGAAGCCGGCGCCCCCTCCCCTTCCCGATCCGGGGTTTTCTGCTGCTTCCCGGGCAGCTCCCCGAGGCGGGCTCCCCTTCCCGACCGTCCCACCTCGCTGTGGCTGCCCGGGGCGCCCCCTCCCCACCCCCGGCCACGCCAGAAGCGCAAGGGGATTCTTGAGATTTAGCCAAAGGTCTCGGCCCTCCAGCAGCAAGGGCCTCTTACTCCGGCTCCTTCACTGTGGGCAGTGAGAGCTCCAGGCCCAGGGCAGACAACGGGGCAGCTGCCAAGCCCCCCCGCCCCATCCCTGTAGGTGCCACATCCTCCCCGCCTCCATCCCACGACCGAGCCGCCCGGCTCTCCCCGGAGCCAGCGGCCACGTGTTTGCCCCCCGACTGAGGGGCTGCGAGCGCGAGCCCGCCACACGAGGGGCCCTGCCCCCACAGCACACGCGGTGCCCCACTGCTCAGTGGGGGAGGGGGGCAGACCTGGCTCAGCCACTCCGACTCCTCCAGGGAGCGCAGGTAGGAGTTGGGCTCCTCGGCGGGGCAGCCGGGCACGCAGGCCTTCAGAAGCTTCTTGAAGCTCGCCTTGACCTGCCTCACTTCAAACACCTCGATGGGCACCAGTTCCCACTGCTGGAGGGGGTCCGGCCTCACGCCCTGCGATGGGCAGAGGAGGGCCCGTGAGGGGCGGGGCCGGGAGGTCCGGCCCCGGTCCCGCCCGCCACGCCCCCCAGGGCACCTTGAGCTGGGCCTTGTCGCCGATGATGTAGAGGGCCGCCCGCTGGGGGCGCAGGAAGCCTGGTTCTGAGGGGGCCCCGTTGGGCTGGGGGGGCCCCAGCAAGTCCTTGCCCGCCAGCCTGGAGCCCACATCCACAGCCAGGCTGGACGCGCTGCTGCGGCCGCCGGCCCGAATGCTGCCCCATTTTCCTGCGGGGAGAGAGCCGGCTGAGCGGGCCGCCGGGGCCGCCGCCTCCACCACTTACCTCAGAAACGGGCGGCCGGGCCTTCCAAAGGGGCCGTCGCAGCTACAACTACGTGAATGCTGAGGGGCCCCACGGGGTTCAGAGCTGGCGCTGGGGGGGCGGGGCGCCCCCCACGAGGGCCCGCGCCTCGGTGGGGGGCAGGGACGGGTTAATGGCCTGGGGCGGTGAGGGGGACACAGGCAGAGTTAGTGCCCGGGGCTTACGGTACCTCGGGGAGCGGTCCGTCTGGTGACTGATGCTGTCGTGGGGTTGGACAGAGTGGTGACCCTGGCTCTGGGACTGGGTGCTGGGGGGGCACAGCACAAAGAGAAGACTCAGGCCCCACCCCCGAGCAGCACGGTTAGGAACACCAGCCTGGAGAGCCGGGGCGGTCCCAGGCGCCCCCCGCTCTCCTCCCCCGACCGCGCGGCACGCAGCCCGAGGAAGCCCTCGCTCCTCCCGGACGCCGTCTGGTTCCTCTGCGAAGGCCGCGGACTTGGGGCAGCCTCGACCCCTCGGTTACGTGGTAAACTTGGGGGGCAGGGGCCCTTCCTGCCGGGGCCCCGGGGGGACGAAGGCTCCACTCCAAACTTAACCGGCTGCGCCGAGGAGAGGACAGGAGGAGAGAAGTGGAAGCCGGATGGCCTGGCCCCCGACAGGGGTTCCTGGATCTCTCCAGCCCTGCCCGCTGAGTGCCCCCAATGCCGCCGCGCTGCCCGCTGGCCACGCCTCCGCTCACAGCCCCCCCTCACCCTCTGCTGGGTCCCTGGCCCTCAGGCCCACACCAGGGCCTCCCTGACAAGTGGGCTAAGGGCCACACTTCAGGCGCCCTGACGGATGGGTGCGGTCACTCCCAGACCCAGGATCCTCCGGCCCCCGAGTGAGTCCTTCTCCCTTCTTCCCTTCACCACGTCCCCCTCCCCGGGGTTAAGCCAAACAAAAGCAATCCTAACAAATACCCCTCATGCCACGGGAGCCAACCGCTAGGCAGAGAGGACCCCCAGACCCGCTCTCGCCCTGATGAGCGCCCGTGGCGCACCGGGCACGCTGCTGGGGTACAGACGGAGGGAGAGCCCGGCCCCACCCCTCGGGCCTCCTTCCTGGCCTCAGCCCCGGCCGGGCTGCTGGGTGCCGCGGCACTCACCGTGACTCGCCATGTGCGCAGACGAGAAGCCGCTCAGAGTGTTGCGCCCGGAAGCGGCGTCGGCGTGGCGGGGCATGGAGCTCACCACTGCCTGGAGGTACTTCTCCTGCTCCAGGCTGCTGGAATCCGCCTGCGACTGGCCTGGGAGGGGGAGAGCGGGCACGGGGGTCTGAGGAAAGGCCCGAGGTCCTCCCACAGGCGGGCAGGACTCTGGGCAGGGCGGGCTGGCTCGGGGTCCCCGGGAGGAGCCATGGGGGCGGGGGCACGGGAGGGGCGGAGGGCCCCGCGTCACCTGGGGAAGGGGCGTTCTGAGCCTTGAAGAGCCCCACCACTCCTTTGCCGTGCAGGCCGCCCGAGCGCAGCAGCACCGCCTTGGAACGGCTGCTTCTCCAGCACACGACAGGGAAGCGGTTCTGCCGGTAACAGCGGGAGATGCGCTGCAGGGTGTTGTCCTGGATGCTCTGGGGCACGATCAGCAGCCCGGGGTAGCTGGAGGCCGACAAGAGGCAGAGGCTCGGGGCTGCGCCTGTGCTCAGCGCGGAGGTCCGACCTCCAGGGGCTTCCCTTCGGGGGGCTCCCACGCATTTGTAGCACATTTTCCTTTCCTGTCTCTCGACCTTCCCCCACTTCTCCTTGCTCTGCCCCTGGGGCCAAGCCCCCCTGCAGCCCCTTCCAGGCTCGCCAATGCTCCCCTGTTGCCGGCTCTCCTCCTCCCCCCCTCCCGATGGCCCTTCTCTTCTCCGTGTCCTGATCTAGAAGGAGGACTCCAAGCCTGGATGTTGTCAGCAAGTTCACGGGGTGCGGCCAGAAGGCAGAAGGGCGATCGCTGCCCTTGTCCAAGCTCCAAGGCAGTCAGAATACACGGGGCTTCTGGGACTGCCTGACGGCCTGTGGCCAACCAAACCCCCCAGGTCTTTTCCCCATGACTGCCTTGGCATTCTGGTCCTAAGCTGGCCACCTGGCTTCCCAGTGATGGCCAGGGCCCTGATCCACTCCATTTCCCCCGCCACTGGCCTTATCTGGGACCCTCACCCTTTTCTCCCCAGCCCGGAAGGGGACCTAGAAGGTTGAACACTAAAGAAGCCTTCCCTTCTTCTCCTGAGCCTTTGGCCCCTGACCTGGCCCTGCTGACTCCCACCTTTGGGAGTTCAAGTCACTCAGCCGTCTGAACAGGACCTTTGACATTTCTGCCAACCCCAAAAAGCCACGGGAAGAAGACAGGGATGAGGAAGGAAAGGTGTCTTTATTAAGAACCTCTGTGGTAGGAGCCAGCAAAAAGATGGAGTGAAAGTTGGGGTCTCTCATGTGGTTAAAAGGGGAACACAATCCAGGAGAGGAAGTGTCTCAGCAAACCAGCAGCAAGCCCACCTCAGCAAATCGGGGGGAGATCCCAAGCCCCAGTGCGACACTGGCCCCCGGATGCCCCACGAGCTGCAGCCAAGTCCAGCTCAAGGACCACCAAGGCTTCAACAGAGCCCTGGGCAAACAAAGAGTCACCACAGCTAGACCACCAGGCTCAGCACGGGCTAGAGCTCAGCATCAGGTAAGGTGTCAGCCCTACCCCATCCTCTCAGGGTGGCAAGAGTCTGCTGTGCAATGTCGGGACCACACCAGGTAAACAGTCAGGGCCACGGCCTGACACGAGTAGCCTGAGACAGGGTCCCTTCCATCCAGAAAGCAGAGCTCAAATTTAAAAGAAAGGGAAAAGACCAAAAAAGATGATTAAAAAAATGGAAAAAAAAAATCTGACCATAGAAAGTTATTACAGTGACAGAGAAGGTCGAGACACAAACTCAAAAGATGACAATGTTAAAACATCTGTGGGCAAAGTCCCAAAGAAAAATGGGAAGTGGCTTCAATCCCAGAAAGAACTTGTGGAAGAGCTCCAAAAGGAGCTTAAAAATCACATAAAAAAGATTAAAAAAAAAAAAAAAACTAGGAAAAAAATGAAAGTGATACAAGATAATTATGAAATGAGTCAACAGCTTTAAAAAGTAGAACTAGCCAAACAGAAAAGGAAGTACAAAAGCTAATTGAAGAAAACAACTTTTTAAAAGTTAGAATTGGGTAGATGGAAGCCAGTGACTCGATGAGACATCAAGAATCAATCAAATTCAAAAGAATGAAAAAAATAAAAGAAAATGTAAAATATCTCACCAGAAAAACAACCAGTCTAGAAAACAGATCCAGGAGAGATAATATCAGAATCACGAACTACCCGAGAGCCAGAGTCAAAAGGAGGACCTGGACAGCATCTTTCGAGAAATTATCGAGGAAAACTGCTTGATATCCTGGAACCTGACAGCAAAATAGGCACTGAAAGAATCCACTCGTCACCTCAGATAAGAGAGCCCCAAATAAAAACTCCAAGGAACATTATACCCAAATTTCAGAACTATCAGATCAAGGAAAAACTACTAGTGGTCAGAAAGAAACAATTCATATACTGGGGAGCCACAATCAAAATTACACGGGACTTAACAGCTGTAGTGGTAAAGAATCAGAACCCATGGAACACGAAGGAGTCAAGACAAGAATCGGCTGCCCAGATAAATTAAACCTAATACTTTAAGGGGGGGGGGGGGGGAAGGTCATTCAATGACATGAAATAAAAGGATTTCAAGTTTTCATAAGCAGAAGACCAGAAGTGACTCCCCCCCCAAATTGATCTCCAATATCAACACTCAAGAGAAGCCTAAAAGGGGGAAAGGGAAAATAAAACATGAGATTTGGTGAAGCTGAACTGTACATCCTTACATGGGAAGATGATACTTGTACTTCTTGAAAATTGTACTCTAGAAGGAATATACACACAAAACAGAGAGAACAAATGACATAAAAATAATTAAGGGATGAGAAAGAAAAGTATACTGGGTGCAGAAGGAAAGAAGAAGAGTGGGGCAAATTATTTCACATGAAGAGGCGTCATGGACCTAGTAAGAGTGGAGGAATTATTAGAATGATTAGAATGAAGGAGGGTGAGTGATGAAAGTATTGCTTGAACCACACTCTCATCAGTATTGGCTCAAAGAGGAAATAATATACAGTATAATTTGAATACAGAAATCATCTTACCTAATAGGAAAGTAGGAGGGGAGAATATTAAGTAAAGAGGTGTAGGAGGGGAACTGACAGAAGAGAGAACAGACTGAGGGAGGCGGAAAACAGAAGGAAAACACTTGTCAAGAAGGGAAAGGGTGAAAGGAGAGAGAGGACAAACAGGAGGAAAAATAGGATGGAGGGAAATTCACAGTTAGTAATTAGAACTGTGAATGGGGTGACCTCTCCCATCAAACAGAAGCAGATAACAGAGTGGATCAAAAAACCCGTCAATATGCTGTTTACAAGAAACACACTTGAAGCAGAGAGATACACACAGAGTAAAGGTAAGGGGCTGGAGCAGACTGTTTTATGTTTCAGCTGAACTAAAATAAGCAGAGGTAGCGATCCTAATCTCAGACAAAACCAGCAAAACCAGACCTAATTAAAAGAGATACGGCCGGAAACTAAACAGTACCACAGACAACATACTAAACATAAATACAGCAGGTGATACAGCATCCAAATTTTTCCTTCCTTCCTTCCTTCCTTCCTTCCTTCCTTCCTTCCTTCCTTCCTTCCTTCCTTCCTTCCTCCTTCTCTCCCTTCCTTTCTTTCTTCCTTCCTTCCTCCCTTCCTTGCTCACGTAGCCAGGAAGTGTTAATGCTCTGAGGCCAGATTTGAATTTAGGTCCTCCTGAGTTCAGGGCTGGTGCTCTATCCACTGCACCACCCAACTGCCCCTAGCTTAATTTGAAAGAGAAGTTAAGTGAGTTACAGGTTCATGGCCAAACAAGTGATGAAGAGCATTACAAAATGTAAAATAGATCATTCTGAGTAAATTAAAAAGATGTTGCACAAACAAAACCAATGCAGCCGAGATTAGAAGGAAAGCAGAAAGCTGGGAAGTCATCTTTACAGTAAAGGCCTCATTTCTCAGATATATAGAGAAGAAAGTCAAATTAGAGAAATACAAAATTAAAAACTTTCAGGTACCACCTCACACCTGTTGGAGTAATGTCATCCCAAAAAAAGGAAATGATAAATACTGGAAAGGACGTGGGAAAATGGGAGACTCCCAATACAGAAGTGGAGGAGTTATAATGTGATCCAACTACTCCAGAGAGCAACTGGGACTATGCCCACATATTCTTTGATCTAGCAATACCACTGGTAGGTCTGTAGCAAAGATTTCAGAAAAACCTGGAAAGACTCGTACAAAGTGATGCAAAGTGAAATGAGCAAAACCAGGAAAACCTTGTACACAGTAAAGGCGACCCTGACTGAATGCAGATGGAAGCTTTCTTTTCTCGCTTTATTCTTTTTTGGTTTTTTTTCCTCCCTTTTGATCTGTTTCTTCTTTCACAACTGAGACTAATACAGAAATCTGTTTTACGTGAAAACAGATGTAGAAACTATATCAAAATGCCTACCACCTTCAGAAGAGGTGAAAGGAGGAAAAAGTGCAGAATTCAAAATCTTGTAAAAACCAATGCTGAAAATGGTCTTGATATGTCATTGGGGAAAAATTAAATACGCTTAACAATTTTTAAAAGAACTTTGTGATAACTGCTTTATATTATTCCTAGGGGATATTAACTCTGGGAGTGCTATTATGATGCCTATTTTACGGCTGAAGAAACTGCGGCAAACAGAGGTCAAAGATCACGCAGCCAGAAAGGCCTTACTCCCTCTCCACTGTGGTACCACAAGCCCCCTGGACAATAAACGCAAACCCCAACGACCGACCTCGGAGCCATCTGCGGCTGCCCACACAAAAGGGGCTGCTGCCACGCCAAACAGCCCAACCTCCAGACTCCGGCCAAGGAAGACTCTGCCGAGGCAGAGACCAGCCTGGCCCGGGCTAAGATGTTCGGATCCGCCCTGCTGCCGTGGCTCCTCCTGGCTACAGCGGGCGGGCCCTGCCTCTGAGCATCTCCTAGATGCCCACGAGGAGGACGACCGACCTCCCTTCCGCACGGTCCCTGAGGGACACGAGCAGCACCTAGTCTGTGGCCCGTGTGCAGAGCGGCCACGTGGGCCCCTGGTCCTCCTGCCTCTCGGGGGTGTGCCGCCCCCTCAGCTCCATCCTTCTCCCCGCTCTCACTCCCTCATCAGCACCCCAAGGGCTGGCTCCTGGCCCCTCCCATCTCCGAGCCCAAACTTCACCAGCCCCCCCCCCCTCCCCAGTCCTCAGGCTTTCTGCAGGCCTCCCCGTCCTGTGCCAAGCTTCCTTTCCAGAGCCTCGACCAGCCCCCGGCTCCCTCTCTGACTGCTCACCCCCTGGGGCTGTTTCTCTCTTGGCCCTCCTCCCCACCCACTCCCCGGTCCTGGGGAGGGGGGGTCTCACGCCACGATTCCCAAACCCAGCTTCAGGCCGATGCTGTCTCTCTCCCAGTGCCCTGAGTGCCAGCTCCCTGACTGGTTTCTTCCAGCTGTCTCACCTCCACTGAGGGATCTCTTCCCAGTCCTCCATCCCACCGCTGCCACGTTTGAGCCCCTTACCCATCTGCCTCCTCTTGGCCCAACCCGTGACACTTTCCCCAGCATTGCCCCGGAGGGGAGGAGTCGGGTCCTCCCTGGGTGACCCTGGCCCTCCCCCCCCCCCCCCACCTTGGCCCCTCTGCCCTTCCCCCCACGGAGTTCGAGAGCTCACCTGCGGCAGATGGCGTACATCCGGTTGACGGGCGTGACCCTGAAGGGCTCCGACTTGGCACGGCTCAGGCTGCTGCTGAGGGTGCCCAGACCCAGGCGCTGGTAGTCTCGGCAACAGGCCCGCTCCACCAGGCTGTTCATGGTCAGCCTATCCGAGGGCTTCAGCGCCGAGGCCGGCGTCAGGGTGCTGGGCTCCAGCTCCTCGGACACTGCGGGGCAGAGAGCGGGGTCAGCGAGGAGGGAACCGAGGCGCCAAAACGGGAGGACCAGGCCTCGCCCCCCGGCCCTCCAGCCCCAGGGACCTGAGATCTCATCCTCCTGATCCTCGGGGGGCACAGGATGACCCCGCTGCTCCCAGCTGGGGGGATTGTACTTTTTCCGAGTAACGTATTGGCGGCCAATTGTCTTCTTGGCATTCTTCACTAGGTTTCGTGACAGGGTCCTACGTGGAGGAGGAGAAGCAGGCGGGCGTCAGGTGTCAAGGGCGGGGGGACAGATGGACACAGACCCACAGACCAGCCTGCCCTGAGCCCAAGACGGGGGGGCCGGTACCTCAGGGAGGGGCTCTTCTCCTTGGCCGTGCGAGGCTGCCGGCCGGCCGTGTAGATGGAGCCGGCAGTGAAGGCGAACGTCCCCTTGATGTCTGGCGGGTAGCGCAGCTTGTGCAGGTGCTTCCGGAAGACTTCGGCGCTCTCCGAGCCCACCTCCTCGTCGAACGCCATCTTCAGCAGCTGCGGCGGGAGGACACCCTTGGAGTCAGAGGTCAGGGGCACGGTCCGAAGGACCCCGACAGAAGTCGTGGCCACAAGCAGGGCCCTAACCCTCGGCCATTACGGACCTCCAGGGCCTTCCCACCCCCTGACCACAAACGTCCTTCCCTTTGCCCAGACCCGCCAACCGGAGGGATGCTCCGGGGCTTTGCAGATCACTTTGGTTAAGGCAAACACGAGCAGCGGAACCGAGGAAGCAGAACCAAGAAAACTCCAATACAAGATGGAGGCCCGGAAAAGGCTCCGACAGCCACGCAAGGCCTCCGCCGGAGGAGGGAGTGCAGACCCAGGGGGTACCCTGAGGGGCTGCATGGTCGGAGGGGGGGGGGCTGCTCTCCTTTCCTTTTATTGGGAACTCCAGATAATGCCCCCACACGAGTTCCGCCTTTTCTATCCCCTGCCCTCATCCCCTGGGCCTCATCTGTCACTATCCCCTCCTCTCCATGACTGCCCCGGCGCCATCTTGGTTCAGTGTCCCAGGATGCACTAAGCTGCCCAACCCACACTGGTCCGCGCTGCCCCCCTGCTCAAGAAACCCCAGTGGCTTCCTATCGCCACCCGTTCGTGCTTAAAGACCAAGTGGATGTCCAGCGAGGCTTTCCCATAGGCCGCCTCCCTTCCCGGGTTTATGGGCCGTCCTTCAGACCCCCCACCTCTGGTCTCGGGAGCCTCGTGCCCCCAGGTTTCTGGTCTCTCCTTCCTCCAAGCACTACCTTCCGCACCAAGCCCTTCCGGGCCCCCGACCCCGCACCCATGTCATAGCGGCTCCAGGCACCTCATACGTCTCCCAACAGCAGTTGGGGGAGGGGGGGCAGGGCTAGGCGGCTCCATGTGGGCGAGGGCAGAGCGTAGTGGGGCCAAAAAGAAAGCAGCCGGTCCCATGGAACAGGGGGCAGGGGAGGCCCCGGGCCTTTCTGGGACAGGGGCCCTCTGGCTGAGTGCAGCCCCCTGCGCACGGCTGCGCCTCCCCCCGCGGGGCTCCGAGGCCCGGACCTGGAATGTACACGAGCGAAGCTGCAGCCCGTCCTGCAGGTACTGGTCCTGGATGTTGATCCGCTTCTCCTTGGTGAGCGAGGCCACTGGGAAGGACCGGACGACAACCTGTTCCCCCACTGGGGGGCGGGGGGGATACACAGTCACAAGGGTCGCAGGGGAGGGTCAGGGAGAGAAAGGGTGGGAGAGCCCCGGCCCGGGGCCGATGCTCACCCAGGGGATCCGTGGGCATCCCGGTGAAGATGACGCGGTAGGTGGTGAGAAAGACAGCGCCCTCGGCAGGCAGGAGGGCCGGCCCCCCGACGCTGCCCCCGGAGCCCTCCTCCCGGCCGTCGGGCAGAAGGTAGACTCGGAGGCCGTCCAGCACACACTCCTCTCCCGGAAGCAGGCTGGGCCGCAGCAGCTTGGGCTGGGGATCGAGAGGCAGGGGCGGCTCAGGGGAAAGCCCGGCACCGGGGCCGGGCCTCCTCCCTGTGCCCGGGCCTCCCCCCCCCCCCCCCCCCCGTACCCGGGCCTCCCTCCCCGAGCCCGGGCCTCTCCCCCCCCGCCCCCGTGCCTGGGCCTCCCCCCCCCCCCCCCCCGTGCCCGGGCCTCCTCCCTGGGCCTCCCCACCCCGTGCCCGGCCCATGGCCGGCCCTCACCTTCTGGATCGGAGGCAGCCTCTTGCTCTCCCGGTGCACGGCCTCCAGGGTCTCGATGTGCATCTGGACGATGTCTGGAGGAGGGAGGTCCCCTCTTAGGGCCGCGGAGGGGGGGGCTGCCCTCCTGCCCGCCCCCCAGCGCCGGCCACGCCCTACCTGGCACCATGACGTGCAGCCCCTTGAGGTGATCGCTGGTGACGCCGCTCTCGGTGCATACCTTGTCCACGAAGCGGTTGATAAAGCGCACCACGGTTCCCGCCACGTCCGAGGTCTCGGCGTCCTCGAAGCCGCTCTCCGTGTCGTAACTCTCGGCCACGCTGCCCGCCATGCTGTGCCCGGAGGAGGGGGTGGGCATGGTGGTCCCCTCCTGCCCGCCCCAGCCCCGGCTCCGCCCGCGCCCACACGCCCACCTGTTGGTGACCAGGCTGTTGCTGACGCTCTCCAGGTCCCCGAGGCCGGCGCGCTCGCGCAGCAGGCGGCTCTTGCTGCTGTCCAGAGGGAGCAGGAGGTAGCTCATGCGGTTGGCGTAGTGGATGGCCTGGCTGAACACCGTGCTCTCCTCCTTCTGCACCAGCTCCTGCTGCTTGTCCCGGCTCAGGGTGGGCCACAGGCGCCGCTGCTCCGAGGCCACGTCCAGGGCCGACCTCTCCTCCTCCTCCTCCTCCTCCTCCTCTTCCTCCTTGCCCGGGGCGCCGGGCTCCGTGGGGCCCGCCTCCCCCTGCCGCAGCAACAGGGACCCTCAGGCGGGAGCCCCCCGGAGAGCATCTCTGGCCCCCGCCCCCGGGGTCTGCACAGGGACCTCCCCGGGAGCCAGAGGGCCCCGCCCCCTCCCCCCCGCACACACGGGCACACACGGGCACGCCCGGGGCCCCGGCCCACACCTTGGCAGAGGGGCCGTCGTCCTCCTCGGCAGGCTCCAGGTAGAGGGCGCGGATGTGAGTCTGCACATCCCCGTAGAACATGGCCTCCCAGAACTGTGGCGTGCTCCACACCACGTGCTCTTGCACGCAGCTGTACGCAAACTGGGTCACCCCCGGGCTCAGTTTCTAGAGAGACCAGGCCCGGCCGAGATCAGCGCGGAGAAGCCTCGCACACCATGGCGCCGGGCCCAGACCTCCGGGATCGTGCCCAGGATCCCCGCGGGAAAGCAGGGCCTGGGCCTCCTCAGAACCGACCGCCGGGCCCACGGAAGGCCGCTCCCCTTGGGCACTGAGGGAGGGGAAGGGGGCCGGGGCCCGGGACTCACCCGACAGAAGGCGGTGACCAGGGGCAGCAGGGCCGCGGCGATGCCGTGCTCGTCCAGTGCCGTGCAGTCCTGGGGAGCACAGGGCGGCGGTCACGCGAGGCCGGAGCGGGGGGCCGCCAGCCCTCCCACAGGCCCCGCCCCTCACCTGCAGGCAGCAGTTCATCATGCGCACCACGAAGTCGAACTGCTGGTGGTCCAGGACGGCGCGGTTCTGCTGGACGTGCAGATGGAGCTCCCGCGTGAGGCAGCGGCGGGCGGCCCGGCCCTTTAGAGCCCGGAGCACGGCGGGCAGCAGCTGGCGGGCACAGCGGGCGGTGAGGTCCCCCTCGGGCCCGCCCCCGCCCCTGCCCGGCCCCTCCCCCGCACGCCTCCTCGCCCCTCACCTTCTTGGCCTCCAACATCTTCCCCTCAAAGACGTAAGAGATGCAGTTTCGGACGACTTCGAGCCGCCGGGCACTGTTGGCGTGGACCGCCCCATTGCGCTCCACGATGGCAGCTGGGGAAGCAGCGACGTCAGGAGCACCCGCCTGCCCGGCCCAGCCCCCCGCCCCCCCCAGACCCTGGCCCGGGGGCTCACCCATGGGGGGCCCCGAGGGCACGGTGGCCTTCTTCTCGGCCCGCACGGCAGGGGGCGCCCCCTGCAGCTTGGCAGTGGCCTGGTCGATGATCCACTGTACGGTGCTCTCATCCAGGCGTGGGAAGGGGCGCGGCGGCGCCCGCCGCAGGTGGCTGCTCTCCCCCGGCTTCTGAACCTTGTGCATTGTCACGGCGGGGTACGGGTTCTCCTGGCGGGGGCACGGGGGCGAGGGTCAGCCTCGCAGCCCCGACAGCCTGGGGCCAGCCCCGCCCCCCTCCCCGGGCCCTTACGTTCTTGTACAGCTGCTCCGCGAGCTCCTTCACGTGGCGCAGGACGCGGTGCGGCTGGTTCTCGTCGGCCCGCATCCTCTTCACCTCGTTAGCCACCAGCTGAGGAAAAGGAGAAGAGCGGGGAAGAAGGGGCCCCGGCACGGGGACGCCCCCCCCCCCCCCCGGAGCGGCCGTACCTCATCGAACAGGTCGGTGGTCCGGTAGGGAACCCCCCGCTCCGACACGAAGCCGGCGAAGGCCATGCCCTCCAGCACCTTCAGCAGGAAATCGTCCTCCACCAGGCCCCGCTGGCCCAGGAACGCGGCCTGCGGGACGGACACGGAGGGTCAGGCCGGGCCCGCGGCTCGGGGGCTCTGGGGGAGGGGCACGGGGCTCACCTTGTGGAAGCGGATCACGGGCTCGGGATGGATGCGCACGATGTGCAGGCACCAGCGATAGCCCTGGAGCAGCTGAGCGAAGAGACGCAGGAACACGGCCCGGAGCTCCTTGTCCTGCAGGGAGCCGGGCCTGAGTGCCTGCGGGGGGGCCTGCGCGGGGCCCCCCCGGCGCCCCTCCCCCCCAAGTACCTGCATTTTTAAGGAAGACGTGGAGGTGCTGGGGGGAGGAAAGGCCAGGTCGGCGAGCTCCAGCTCGGGGTCCAGGACCTGCGGACAGACAAGGGCCGGGCCCTCGGACGGGCAGCCCAGAGCAAGGGACCTCCCCCCAAACCGTGCCCGGGACCCCTCCCGCCGCCTCCGGCACCCCGCTCACCATGCAGAGGGCACTGTGGGTCTGACTGTGCAGGGGCTCGGGGAGAGGAGGGATGTGCACACACTCTGGGACGGTCACCGTCCCCCCGTCCAGGTCGGCGATGATCACGTCGAGCTGCGAGCGGGAAGGAGCAGCGAGGGGGCTCAGAGAGGCGGCCGCGGCCCAGGGCGCGCTGCCACGGGGGAGGTCAGCGGGCCCGGGGAAGGGACAGAAGGCTGGGGCACGACGACCAGAGAGCACCGACCGCCCCTACTGTGGGCCAGACGCCGGGATGACCTCCTGGGAGGCTGCTGCTAGTGGGACTCCCGTTTTACAGATGAGGAGACCGAGGCAGGGCCACCGTCCCCATCTGGGGCCAGAGCCGGCGCTCTGTGCACTGGGTGGAGAAGGATGAGAGGAGGGATACCTAAGAAGGATGGGGGGTTTGGGGGGGACAGGCCGGGAGGCCCCGATTCTCTCGCTCTCCTCACCAGCTCCTGGGTCTCTGCCTGGAACAGGGAGTTGACGCCGATGATGAAAGGCGTGGGGGTGCTGAGGACCTCCAGGAGCTGCGCGGGCAGGATGGGCACGTAGGTAAAGCTGCAACAGTTGGGGGGCGTCAGAAGAGCTCCTGGAGCTGGGCAAGCGGGTGGGGGGGCGTGGATACGAGGAGGCCGAGGGCCCGGTACCTGTATCTGAGGGGGAAGAGCAGGGCGAGCAGGCCCCGGCAAGCATCGGTGAGCCGCTGGTAACTGCGGGACAGGAACAGGATCTTGTGCTCCGTGAGGGCGGCGCAGAACAAGGCCAGGACGTTGGTGATCCCTGCGAGCAGAGGCTGGGCTCAGGGGGGCCGCAGGCCCCGGCGGGCGCCCCCCCGTCAGACCCCGGGCCCTTCGCCCGACCCACCGAGCCGGGGCCTCACCCAGCTGCCGGAAGAGCAGGGCCACGCTACAGCAGCTGACGGGCAGTGAGTCGGTGAGGGGCGTCTGGATTACCTGGCGGTCGCCGGCCCCCAAAGAGATGGTCCTCTGGGGAGGAGAAGAGGTCTGGGCTCAGTGCCCCGAGCCCCCGGAGCCCCGGTCACCTCTGTCCCCTCCCCCCGGGAGGTTCTCTCCGCAGGGCCGATGGCCGGGGCGCCACCTGCCGGACACGCCCTGTGGCCCCCAAAGGCCCAGCCTGGAGAGGGACTGGAACCTCCCCCCTGCGGCTGCCTCGGGGCGGGGACAAGGACGGGCCCCGGGACGGGGGAGAGTCCATACCGCTCCTTCCTCCACAGAGTCCGGCTGCGCAGGACAGACAGAGAGACACAGTTAGACACACGACCGATCAGAGAAGGGGGCAAGGGCGGAGCCACCCAATGGGAGGGCAGACAGAGGTGCCCAGAAACTGAGAGGACGGGCAGACAGGCAGGAACGGAGAGGACAGACACACAGTGCCAGAGCGAGGCACAGACAGGCCTGGAAGCGAAGGGGACAGAGACAGAGCCGGCGGGCGGGCGGGAGCTGCGGCCGGGGAGAAGCCGGGGCAGGCTCTCCCCGACGCTCCCGGAGGCCGGGCCCACCTGGGAGCCCCCGGTGATCGGGATGGTGCAGGTGAGCAGGTTGCCGATGACGTTCTCCAGGGACACGCTCAGCCCCTCCACGTGGATCGTGTAGATGAGACCGAGGCTGTTCTGCAGAAAACAAGGGGCCGGGAGTCACGGTCAGGGAGCGGGAACCTCAGCCCCGCGGAGCCCGGGCCCGGCCGGCACGGCCCCCTCCTCACCCGGAACACCTCGGCGTGGTCCAGCCGGGACACCAGCACCAGGGTCTTGGGGGCGAACAGCTGGGTGGGGGGCACCAGGGCTGACGGGGAAGGTCTCTCTCCGGCCTCCTCCTCTTCCTCTCCACTGCATGCTGGTGCCTGGGGGCGGGAAGGGAGGCCCCACTTACGCCTTTCTCTCCACGCCCCCCGCCCGCTGCCAAATCCGTGCCCTCGCCCCCCTCCTCCGGCCCCACCTGGGAGGGCTCCACCGGCTCCCAGAAGGTCAAGCAGGCACAGTAATGCCGCTCGGAGTTGATGTCGGTGAGAACTGCAATGAAGAAGGTTGGCGGGTTCCGCTCCGGACACAGCTGCCATCCGCTCGGCTGGCAGAACTGCAAGGAAGGGAGACCGGGAGCCCCCGCCGTCAGCTCCGGCCGCAGACATCGCACACTCCCAGTGGCCTCGGCTCCCCACCCTGAGCACGGGGGCAGGAGCCCCAGCTCGGCCCTAACGACTTCCCCTGAGGGAGGAGGCCCCCGAGGAAGAAGGCGGGGCTGCCCCCCCCAACAGCAGCGCCCGCCACGCCCAGAGCGGGCGCTCACCCAACGCCTGACTCCAGCGCGTCCCCCCGACTCACCAGCTCAATGCCTTGGGGAAACGGGTTATCCTCCCAGTCCTTCTCTGGGAAACGCTGGAGGATCTGCCCGTGGCCTTCCCCACTCCCTGTGGGCACAAGAGAAGCGCTCAGAGACCATCCAGGTGGCAGCGTGAGAATCCCTCCCGATCCCAAGCCGCCAGGGCCCCTCCTCTTCCCCCAAATGCGGCCACTAGGTGCCCTACAAAAGAGATGGGAAGGGCCCTGAAAAGTGCTCAGGAGAAAAGGAGGCAGCGCTCAGGGGCACGAGGGACAGGAGAGCCCACGGGAGACGCTCCAGCCCGAGGAAGGGGGCCGGAGGCGCCTGGCACTGGGGCCCCTCGGGCACACCCACGGCCGCCCGGTGCCAGCTTCTGCGTGGCACACGTCCTCCGGGAGCCCAGGCCACCTGCAAGCAAGCTGTGGACAAGAGGAGCAGGAAGGAAGAGCTCCCATTTATTTATACAGCGTCTACCACGGGCCGCTTCTGAGCACCACGATCAGGATCTCACTTGATCCCCCCAACGGCTCTGGGAGGGAGGTGCCGTCACGATCCCCATTTTACAGAGGAGGAAACTGAGGCAACCTGAGACTGAGTGACTTGCTAGGGAGTCTCTGAGGGAGGGAGGCGATGGGGAAAGGCCGAGTCCGAGCTGAGATCTGAAAGAACCGGATGGTGATGGGGAGGGCACAAAGGGGGGAAATGGGGAAGATGCCCAGAGCTAAGATGCGGAAGAGCGGTGTCAGTGCCCTGAAGGTGGGGAGGAAGGTGGTTTAAGAATCTAGCCTGGGAACAGAAGAGGGGGCCGGGGCCCAAAGGGCTCCCAGTGAACAACTATGGAGGCCACAGGGAGCCACAGGAGATCATGGTGGGGAGCACAGAGAGAGAGGGACCCGGCTGCTCCCACACTTTGAGGAATCACACTGGGAGCTAAATGGAGGGTGGGCTGGAGTGGGGAGAGACCCACGGCAGGCAGGCCCCCTACCCCCACTGGCTCTGCGGGCACAAGGGCCCGCCCCGGGCTGGGGACCGAGCCGCCACAGAAGCGAGGAAGCGAGAAAGGGGGGAGGCCTTGGATGGGAAGGCCGTGGCTTCCCTTTGGGCTCTGGGGGGGGGGTGGGTCTGAGCCTGGGAACAGGTGGCCTCCAGGAGGGCAGGCCTTAAGGCTCAGGCCATGGGAGGCCCTCAGAGCTCTGCTGGGAAGCCCGGCTCAGCGGGCCCCACCCCTGCCGCTCCCCCCAGGCTCCAGGCGGCTCCCTGTGGAAACCCACAATTTCCACCCAAAATAGTCCTGTGTGGAGACAGGCGAGCAGAAGCCTCCGGCCAGCCAAGGACACCAAGAATAAGAGGATGGAGGAAAACCCTCGTCTGTTTCTGTTCCACGTGGGCACTGGGAGCTGCCCGAGAAGGGCAAAGGGCAGGCCTCTGCCCGCCCCCACCACCCACAGGAGCCCAAAGGAGGGGCCGCCGGCACCACACTCCCTGCCTAGGGTGACCTCTCTCCAGCCTGGGCTGGGACTGCTACAGCTGTGGCACCCCGGGGGCCGGGCTATCCCCGGCACGGCGACGGCTCTGCCAGGCTGCGGGAGCCCCGACGCCGCTCTCCTGCTGGAGCAGCGGGTGAGACGGGGCTGGGGCGCACTCCTCCGTGCCCAGCTGTCCACATACATCAGAGCCAGGCTTGCCTGGGATGGGGGGGGGGCGGGAGAAGAGCGGGCAAGTTCATTCTCTCTAGAGGGCAGCCGAGTCAGGGAACGGGCTCATCCTTTGCCCACCTCGTGCCCCCCAAGGTCAGAAAGTCCCAAGCACGAGGGAAGGTGTCCAAGCCGGGCCCTCCTCCAGCTGCAGGCCCCACGCCGTGGGATAAAGACACACTGATTCCTTTGTGTGTGGCAGCCAGGGCCGGGACTGTACGGGCCTGCCAGCGGGCAAGTGCCACCCTGGCTCACCCAGGCCCAGGAACACAGCTCCTCTTGGGAGCCCGCAACCTCAAGGGGAGCAAGTGCCAAGGAACGGGAGCGGCTTCTCCCAGGAGCAGCTCTTTTACGGGCCCTCGGAAGCCATTTGGTCCCCTCCCCTGGAGCCCTCCGGCACCTCCCACCGCTGCCTGGGCGGCTGGAGACACGACCGGCAGCGAGTGTCCTCGAGTGGGTCCAGGCAGGAAGGGGGGGCGCGGCTGCCCGGACCCCAAGCAGCCTCCGGGTGCCTGCCTTAGTGCAGAGGGCCGTGGGCAGAGCAGAGCCAGCTTCCTGGGCCGGCACACTCCGGGGTTACCCTCAGGCTCCAACAAAGCAGCACAAGCCGGCCCTGTCTCCAGGGAAAGGGAAGTCCCACGCTGCATGAGGTCGGAGCCAGGCAGCTTCCCCCCCCCTCCTGCCCTTAGCAGCTCCCCCCCTCCCCAAGCCAAGCCCACTGTCTTCCTGGGGGGTTCTGGGCTATCACCCAGAGGCCCCTGAATCAACCGCCCCCCTGGAAGGAATCCAGAGGTACAGCCAAGGTCTGGGGGTCTCCCCAAGCCCAGCCCCCACTCCTGAGGGGCTCAGCACCCCTTCCCCATGAAGAGCAGAGGCGGCTCCTGCCCCCTTCCCCACCACTCCACCAAAAAGAGAAACAAATGCCCAAGAGAGTCTCGGAGGACTTGGACTTCTGGGAAACGCCACTGAACAAGCAGAAATCCCCTCCTCCTCCCAGCCTGCAGGATGGAGGAGGGGCGCGGGGCCACGGCCGCACAGCCCAAGAGGAGGCTCCAGCCCCAGGCTGAGCTGCCCCTGCAGAAAGCCCCGGCTGTCGGGATCCGCGGGCTCGGATGGGAAGTGGACCCTCCCCTCGGCATTCTAGGCCAGGAGCTCCCCGGGAGCCCACCCCAAAAGGGGAAATAAGCATGACAACCAGACTCCGGAAAGCCACTGTTCAAGCGCAGCCTCAGACACTCCCTGGCTGCGGGGTCCGGGCCAGGCCCGTCACCTGCGTGTCTCAGACTAGGCCCAGATGAGGGCTGTGGGTTCGAGTATCTGTGCCGCCTGCGCGCCTCTGGCCGGGCCCTCGGCCACCCTGCGGATGGGCAGTGCCAGGTGGGGGAGCGAGCCCCTGCAGGAGCGCCCTCCACACGAGGGAGTCGAGGCTGACCGCCACATGCAGCCTGGGCACCCTGACCCGGCGAGGGGCACAGCCGGCGCCGATGGGCAAACCCTGCCCGGAGGTGCCCGGGGCTGTGGGCGGGAGCCGAGGGGCCCCGAGGCGCTGACTATATAAGGGCAGTGAGGGCTTCAGGAGGCTGCTCGGCAAACCTCAGCTTCCTGCTCCCCCTCTTCCGGAGCCGCCACAGAAGCACAGCCCCGGCGGGGTGGGGCAGATGATGGTCCCCCACTCCCACACAAGGTCTCCCCGCCTCGTTCAGGGGAGCCTGGCTCTCTGTGACCCCGGGGGCCAGAGCACGCCGATGCCCCACGGGCTGCTCTGGCAAAGGCTCTGGAGCCGTGTGCCATGCCCTTCTCCAGGGGATTCGGGGCCACTCACACGGCCAGTAAGCGGCTGAGGTCCCGTTTGATTCCAGGTATCCCCCACTTCACTGGAGGGTCCCCAGCCTCCTCCCCAAGGGACATCCACTGGTAAATGCGCCACCAGGGGAGCCTGGTATGGCCGGGACCACAGGCCAGTCCTGCCATCGCCCCAGGACGCTAATGGTCCGGGACCACCATAGCCCAGGGGAAGCCTCCCCACCCCCTCGGGAGCCCCGGCCTAGGCCCAGAGGAGGGGGGGAGCTGGAGAGCCCAGGCAAAACGGCGTCGCCCCCTGCGCTGGGGGCCGGGAGCGAGTGACAGGTGGGCTCGGGGCCAAGGGAAGGCCGAGTTCTTGCAGGAGCACTTCCACGGGAGGAGCTGGGGTCCCGAGCCCAGAGAGGCCGCAGGCGGAGGAGTGGCCGATGGTTCTGCCCAGTGGGCGGCCACACGCTCATTCTGGCCAAACGTGCTGTTTCTGTGACCCTCCAGGCCCCCCCACGCTCCCCCACGGGACCCACGCCAACCCTGTGGCATGGGCGCTGCTGCCATCCCCACTATTACTGAGGAGCAGACGGCGCGGAAGGCAGGGTCTGAGAAGTGGGGCTCTCTTCCCCAGAGGCTCAGGTACATTGTCCCCTCCCCGGGGCCGGAGCTTGGTCAGATCCCTTCCGGCCCTCAGCTCGTGGGACTCTAACCTGGCCAGGCCGGCTTTGGCCCAGGAGGCCCCGGGCGCTGGGCAGTGTCAGCCCCCCCGGGGCTCCGGCCTCTCCCCTGACCCGCAGCGCTACGTCCCGACGCTCGTCAGGCCCATCGGGGCGCACGGCCCAGAGACACGTCTGCAAGAGCACCCCTGCCTCGCCATCTCGGGCCCACGGCGGCGTCCTCGCCGAGCGGGTTAGAAAACAAGCACGGGGAGCGCCCACTACGTGCCAGCCCTGGCTGAGCCCCCTCCCCACCTCTCTGAGAGAGACAAGCTTCGGGCAGCCGCGTGCAGCCGGGCCACAGACGGGAGGGGCAGACGAGGGCCTCTCCTTCACCCCGACTCCCCGCTCCTCTCCCCTCACAGGTGCCCCCGGCCCAGGGGCTCGCACGCCTGCACAAAGGCCCTCCTGTCCCAAGTCTTCCCCAAGCGTCCTCCCCGCTCGGCCCAGCCTGGCCCCTCACAAACCCCCAGCCACAGGGAGCGGCCTCCCACCTCGCCTCCTGCTGTGACCCTCCTCCCCTCGGGCAGACGGGCCCCAGCCGTGCCCCCAGCTGCTACCCGCCAGGCTAGCTGGAGCGGGGGGTCCTAAGGGAGAGACGGGGCAGGTCCAATCACCTCCACCCCCTGAGGCAGACAGCCCAGGGCCCGGCCCCCAAGAGCCCCATCGGGAGAGACGCAGCCCCAGGGAGGGAGGGGCTGCCACCAGAGTCCCGGCCCCCTGCGTGGGTCAGAAGCGCCTGGGATTTCCTCTGTGGAAATGGCATTAGAGACGAGGCCGGACCCCAAGGGCCCAGGGACCTTCGCATCCCCACGCGCTGCTCCTCGAGCGCTCTGACCGGGGACCAGCTCCCCATCTCTTGTATCCCCCTGCCTGGCACAGTCCTTGGCACCCAGGAAGTGCCTACGGGAGCCTGGTTCCCTCATCTCTATTCCGTCTCCTGTGCTGCTCCTTGTTGTTTCCTGCACTGGTGGGCAGGGAGCGTATTCCCAGCTCGGTGCCTGGCACACAGTAGGCGCTTTGCCCTTCCCTCCCTCAGCACGGGACTCTCCCGAGGCCGAGGGGGGGCGCTAGGGCCACAGAAGCTCTCAGCTCCCGAAGCCGAGGAGGGGCGTCACTTCCCGGAGGGCCCTGGGGCCCAGAGCCCGGGAAGGATGTGCTCGGGTCCCCTCGGGGCGGACTGCCCCCACCCCACTGCTCTGGGCCCGAGCCCTCCGGAAACGCCCGGGGGACAGGGGACGGAGCACCAGGCCGAGCCTGCCCTGCCCCCGGCCCTGGGGTCCTTTCGGAGAAGGGCTCTGCAGGAGCAGAGGTTAGGGGAAGGCAGCGGCCACCTGCTTCCTGGTTTCCCACACTCCGCTGGGCCAGCTGGCCAGCAGGGCCTGGGGGGCCCAGGCCGCCTGGCCGAGGGAGGCGGCCCGTTATTAAGGGGT